>NC_056737.1:995740506-995830712 GCF_019279795.1 Protopterus annectens | reverse complement strand
TTACAGCAGTTTTGACTACAGTTATGTGCACATGGGTGGTCTCCACTGCTTTGTGCATTGTCAGTTACCTGGCAATATGGGTGTCTGTGCTGCATATGGATACTCCCCCTCCTTTGATGTTTTGGTGCAGGTGTTGGGGCCATAACACATGATATGTGGTATAACCTAGTAGTGCTGGTGTGCTATCACTAGGCTTGCAGCAGGCTTCTGTCACTGCACAGACATCAATGTTCTCCATAATGGGAAGTGCCTCAGGGGCATGCATATTGCAGTTTACACATCTGGCATTGGTCAGCATTACCCTTATGTTTCCTACCACTTATGTTTTCTAGGGTGGTGGGTAGTCTTTTTGGCCTTGCCTACATACGGCTCTATGGAGGCGGCAAAGGCCTTATCCAGTATCCAGACGCACACGGGTAACAGCTGCAAGCCATCCTGGAACAGCAGCATGGCTTGTCATGCTTGACATCTCAAGCAGACACACATTAGACCCTCTTGGACTGACAGCTGTAACTGTGCCAGCTGTTAAACATGAGCATTCCGTGTTTGTACTGTGGCATCATTCTTGGTGAGGGTTGGATGCTGCACACAGCCAGTATCATACCTCCCTGGGGTAGATACTCAGAAGGACCATCCATGTCTCTTTTGATGTTGACCAGGGAGGTACATCTCAGGTAATTCACACCAGCATGGACATTGAGTGCATCATATTTCTGCTTGCTTTGGGGTGACCTACGTACTTGTGTTATGTGGCATTTTGTGGCAGCCTACAGGCAGCTTACTCTACCCTTTCCCTTGTTCAGTCTGGTGAGTGGGACAGCAGTGTGTCTGCCTATACAGACACCTATTACGACTGTATCAGGCATGTTGTTTCTCCTTCTGGCCTGTGACTGTTTGGCACACCAGCTTTGTGTAATATTCGTTGCATGTGCTATGTTTGAAGGTTGTGGTTGCTTGTGATCTGCTTTGGAGGCTTCTGTTGGTGTGGTGTGTTTGTAATTAAGGCCTCCGGGAATACTTGTCTGTGTTTATGTGTTTGGTTTACAGTTGTGGTAGGTCTATGTGGGACTGGGTCTGTGGTGTATGTGGTTACCTTCTCCTCCTGACTAGTTTTGACAGTACTGAGTTGGTGGAGCTCAACCTCTGGTTTGGATACATGGATGCATCTATCACATATATTTGTATTTATTAGGGGGTGTTGTGGTTGTCTGTGTACTTGGGACTGGTGTCACATTGCCTCTGGATTCACAGATTCTACTTGTTGTGGCTGGACTTAGTGGATGGATTGTATGTGTGGACATATGTTATTGCCATACTACTGGTCAGTGATTACTTCCCTTTTTATGTTTGCTCTATCATGTGGTAGCTTCCTCATTCTCTTGCATGGATTGGTAATGGCTGGAGGCCAGCATGCCAGATGCCTGAGTGTATGGCATTGTGTGTTGTTGTTATTTGTGATTGCATACTCCAAGCATTCCTGGCTGTGTTCATGGAATGCCTGTATAACATGTTCTGTGGTGTGTCCCATATTCTGCACTTGCACAGGGACTTTTGTGGATTCAACATCAGTTTTGAGGGCTGCAACCTATGCTTTACACATGTTTTTCACTGTGGTATTCTGGCCAGGGACTGGGGTCAGGATGTGTATATCCAGTGTGATTACTCTATAGTCTGGTCTTACCAGTGAGGGGTACACTTCTCATCTTGCCATCCATTACACATGTTGCTGATTATCACATCCAGTATGCTTACCCCTCTTGTGGGAGTGGTACATTGTTCCTGGGCATTTTGGTTTATGGAATCTGGTTAATTTTCTCCTACTGTGTTGGTGCTAGTATAATGCTCCCAGTGTATGTCTAGGTATTTTCAGTCAAGCAATATAATGTGGTTTAGGGTCTTGATATATTCATGTATTCCGACATAGGCCAGGTGCAGTTCCTGGTATTAGGACATTAGTCTGCAGCAGGCTATATACTGGGAGACGGTTTTAGCCATTGGTATTTGACCATGGCTAATCCATGCTGCTTCTTGTTGTGGTACCAACATGGGGTGTGGTTATCCTTGCCATTTCTTGCTAGTCACCCTCCTTTTGTAGCTTGTTCCATGTTTTGCGGCTGTACAGCACAGTATGAGGTGTGACCTGGTAGTGTTAGGGTGCTGATGTGAGCCTTGACCCAGTTCTCTATTACAGGACTGGTATCTACATTCTCCATACTGTGTCCGTTTACACTGCACACATCTTGCTGTTTATACATCTGTCATTGGGTAGCATTACATCTAGGTTCCTATCCCTTGTAGAACCTATGAATGTGGGTTTGTGTTTTGAGACTTACCTATTCAGGGCATGCTGTGGGTACTGACAGCCTTTGCCAGTATCCATGGGGCATGGCATGATAGGTGCACGCCACCCCTAGCAGGTGATGCATCATGTCAAGCTCCGCATGTCTTCCCAGCCTGAAACACATTGGCTCCCCTTTGACTAACTGCATTACTTCAGCCAGTTATTGCACTTGATCATCCCATCGTCATTTTGTGGCTTCATGCTTGGTGAGGGTGGATGTTAGTCAGGGTGCTCAGGTGTGCATATAGTACATGGTGTTACATTACTTAACACATAGCATTCATGCCTCAGGTGGTGCTGCAGGGCTGCCTCTGTCGGATGCATATATTACACTTCCCTGTACATGTTTGTGAGCAGGTCATGTTATTTTAGGCATCCATGTTATTATTTGAGTGAGTCAGAGGGGGTATCATTCCCAGGGTTCCTACTGAGCCAGTGTATGTGCTATGCGTTGCCTCTTTGCCAAGGCCAGGGCATACTGGGCACGCCTCCTTCTGCCTACTGGGGCAGGCTCATGTTGTTCCTCCTCCGAGTCACGGTCTGCCTGTGATGGCCTTGGCAATGGTGGGGGGCTGTTTGGCCCGGCCCTATGCTGGTCCTGCTGCAGCTGTTTTCGCAAGATCATATTATGTAGCATAGCACATACCATGACAATTTGGGTACATGTAGTTGGTGTGTACTGCAAGGCTCCGCCAGATGTGTCCAGACACCGGAACCGTGACTTGAGCAGCCAAAACACACGCTCTATTACATTACGTGTTTGTGCGTGTGCCTCATTATGGCATTCCTGTTCAGGTGTGTGTGCGTTTCTGATGGGTGTCATCAGCCACGGCTCCAGTGCATAACCTGCATCCCCCACTAGGTGTCCGTGTGGGATGTCCCCATTGGCAAATGTCTGGTACAGCTGCGTCAAATGCCAGATGTGGGAATCGTGGCAACTCCCAGGGCAGCCAGCACACACATTCATTATTATGCCCTGGGCATCACACATGACCTGGCAGTTGATGGAGGAGAAGCCCTTGTGGTTAATGTAGGCCCTACCCCACTCACCGGCTGGTGCTTTGATGCATATGTGCGTGCAGTCTATTGCACCCAGTACCTCAGGGTATTCTGCTATTTGCTGGAAGAGATGCATATTGCTGGCCAATACCTCACGGGCATTGGGGAAATATACATGATCACCGACATGTGCTGACATGGCATCCAGGAACTGGTGCAGTACCCTGGAGGCTGATGCTTGTGATATCTCCATCATATTGCCAGTTGGTCTCTGGAAGGTACCTGTTGCTAGTATTCTTAGGCCAACACATACCTTGGTTTCCACTGGGATGGGTTCCCCTCTGTTGGTTCTGTGTGTGAGGCGTGGTCTGCACAGCTCAACAATTTGCTGCAGGAGCTCTCTGTCCACTCTTTAGCGCTCTACTATCTCCAACTCATGTAACCCGTGGTAGGTGACCCTGGGCCTGTACACTCTTCTCCGTCTCCTCTCTGTGGGTTGTCTGGCACCATCTGCATTGTCACCACCCTCAGCAAGTCGCCTATGTCTCATTATGACAGCTATGGCAGCCCCTAACATTTCTGCTCTGATTTCAGCTTTTTCAGTTTTCACTTCTATTAGCTTACTCCTGTCTTGCAGTGTCTCTTAAGGGAAACATCCTGCATTACTGTTTGCAGAGTTTTAAGTGCTGGGCTGGGCTACTATTCTGCCTGTGTAATTGCCTGCTTCTAATTGTTTTCACCTGCTAGCTTCAGCAGTTATCCCTGCTAGCGTCCTATTAATTCTGTTGCTTCCTTTTTCCTCTCTGTTTCCTCAGGGGGGAGCAACGTGCATACTATCAGAAACACGCTCACAGTGGCTTACACGCGTGCACATGCGCTTACACAGTTCAGAATCTACTTATTCGGGTTAAAACGTGCATACACCAGTGCAAACACTGTTACACGTCTGTCAACAGCCTGCAACATACTCAGCCTGCCCTACACGTGCGCACACCCGCGCAAACAGTGTTAAACATCTCCCAACACGATCCCACATGTTCAGTCTGCCTTACACACGCGCACACTGCCCTACTCGAGCTTCATGGTGCGCACTCATGCGCATGCACGCCCAGCAAGAAACTTTGGTGTAAGTAACAGTTTACACCTTCCATTTCTTGACTTTCCATGACTTATCTAGTGGCACACCTCTTTCCATGATCTGTGCCTGTCATCTGTCATGTTACACTGGCCTCCAATGAACTGCATTTCTTTCTACCATTCCCCCTGTGATGTCACCTATCTCCTACTCTATTCCTCCCCCTTATGTATCTCTTACACTACTCAGACTGTGCTCATTTGCTATGTGACTGTGAGATTCAGTATCCGAACCCTCATTTACATGAGATTGCCTACTAATGCTTAGTTACATGTCTTAGACTCAGCTTCCCCCCTTAGCAACCACTACGCAGTGGCCATGTTGTTTTTGGTCTGCTGGTCCCTGCATTGTTATTCCATGTATTGCATGATACCCACGTTTGTGGGTTTATAACCTTCATTTTCATGTTTTATACAGCGCAGCCAGTTTGCGCGGGACTGCGATTATATTTTTATTATTTTGGCATCGGGTTATATTGCCAATGGCCACATATTTGGCCATTGGCATGCTGCCAGAGTCATATGCACCCTTTTTTTGGAGCTGACATGGCTCCGTTGTGGAATTTGCAGAAACGTACTCAGTTGTCAACTGAGTACATTTCTTCATCTAAAACGTCTCTTACATGGACTGGTTTCTGCTTCGTGGATCGCTAATATACCTCATTTGCATACATTTCGGATGCAAGTAAGGTATTTAGCATGTCCACGTCCAGTCCGTGTAAGAGACGTTTTAGCTGGTCTCTTACACGGAGTTTAGGGCTGTTCCTGGATCGCGAGGCTTGCATGGAGTGTTGCACATCTCTTACACTCCGTGCAAGCCTTCGTGAATCCTGCCCACTGTTATTTTTTATTATATATTTGTTTCTGTGAGGGGGGTAATGTTAGCTGAGTTATGATTAAATGGCCAGTGAACATGCTTTCTTTCTAATAATTGAATAAATATATACCAACAGGATGCAAACAAGTAGTCCTATTCACTAAAATAATCATTTGATGGAATCAAAAATTGAATAAATAGTTTAAGCCATTTTTGAGACACATTCATTGCTAATAAAACAGATTGTGTATACTATGTGGAATACAAAAGGCAGAGGATGTGTACCAAGAACACATGACAGAGCTATCTCTTTGTAATAAATATACAGAGATATTCAAGGGGGGTAATAGTACAGTGCAGGTGTTAAACGTATCTGCACTATAATCTGAAGCACAACATTTGTGTGTTACCAGTTAGTCTACTTGTATATGTATGTATGTGTGTCTGTACATTCTTATACCACAAATAGTTGCTTCACTTTCCTAATCTTTCTCTAACGTACTTAACATGGTATCTTTTTAGAAACTTCTTTGAAGGTTATGTAACATTGATATTAATGATGCCAAAACCAAATGGTTTATAAATCACCTAATGATATCGGAGGGTTGATTAGTTGGAAACATTGTCTTCCTTTCCTTAAGGAATTCTAACAATATCACTATCATCACTTCTAGGGCCATTACATTGCTTCTGCTTTCCACTGTATTTGGCATTCATCAGACCTATCACTGAGTACAATGCCCCCTTTGGTATGTACCTAACCAGGCATATCCAGCAATTGGAACATCCACAGAGGTTCCTCACTAAAATTTATTTATTATTTATTTATTTATTTATTTATTTTACATTTGTTGACCGGGAATATCCGACTGGATACATGTCCATTTTCAGCGGAGGCCCGGGGAGAAAAGCTCCACATTGACAGTAATTTACATTCGTATGAACAGAGAATATACTACTTATTTTGATAATTAATACATAGGTACAAAGAGATATATGAACAGAGAATATACTACTTCTTACTGAAGACTAATACGTAGGTACAAAGAGATATGCAATTGTTAACATTTATGGTTTAGAAGGAAAAAATGTCAGAGTAATGCTAGATACAGGGAAGAGCCTTGAGGAAAACATGTGGAGAAGTGGGGTTCCGGAGGGTAGTGGGTTTAGTCTGGTTTGGAACATTGGCAGAGCCACTGGTTTTTAAAGTGAAGGGATAGATTTTTCTTGAATTTGGATAAAGAGGTGATGGTGGTGAGTTGAGGAAGGAATTCCATATTTTACCAATGGAATTTGCAAACAGCAGTCACCTCCAAAATTACAGGATTTGACTGTTTGAGCAAGTAGCCTATTTGCTGAGCGCAGACTAGTTAGGTTTAGATATGGGGTGATTAAATTACGCAGTGCAGGAATGGAGTCAGGTTGATTGAGAATTTTAAAAGCTACTGTTAGCTGGGTCTGTTGGAGTAGGTTAGGTAGTTCCACCCAGCCTAGGTTGTGCAGGTTGATACAGTGATGGGTTTTATAAGGCATGCCAGTAACAAATCTAGCAATGTGATTGTAGCAACCTGAGAGCTTATTTAGGTCTGATTTGTACAGGTTGGTGAGTATGGGTGAGGCATAAAGGAGTGAGGAGAGGAGATGAGACCGGGCTGTGGCTTCTCTTGCCTTGGGAGTTAGAAAGGATCTTATTCTATAAAGAGACCCCAGTTTTTTGTTAACTGTTTTAATAGTTTGGTTAATGTGAAGGTCGAATCTGAGTTTGTTGTCTATGGTAACACCTAGTAATTTGGAATTTGAGTCTGGGGATATAGTAGTCCCATTTTTGGACTGAACAGAAAAGAGTATAGAGGAAGGTTTATGGGTAGGCTGGAAGAGTAATAGTTTGGTTTTTTTAGGGTTAAGGATCAAATGGCGACCTAGCAACCAGTCTTCAACTGCAGTCAGACAGTCTTGGGTTTTGGATAATAGCTTGGTTGGTGACCTGTCCGTGTTTATTAGTGTTGAGTCATCTGCATATTGTATGCAGGAGGTCTCGGGGATGACTGTGTGGAGGTCATTTATAAAAATAGAAAAGAGTAGGGGTCCCAGGATGGAGCCTTGGGGAACCCCTGTGGAGTTAGGTAATAGGGGCGAGAGTTTGTTTTGCCATAGTATGGCTTGATTTCTATCTGAGAGATAGGCACAAAACCACTTGAGTGTTGTGTTGTCTAGTTCGAATGTTTTTAGAGTGTTGTAAAGTAGTTGGTGGTTGACCATATCAAAGGCCTTTGATAGGTCCAGAAAGAGAGCGGATGACATGTTTTTGTTGTTCTTGTTGTGGTTTATCGTGTCAGTGAAGGACAGGAGGGCGGTAGTAGTGCTGTGTTTGGGTCTGAAGCCATGCTGTGAGGTAGTTAGGAGCTTGCTCTGGGTTAGGTAGTGTACTAGTTGTTTGTGTATACATTTTTCCATGATTTTAGCAAGTGGTGACAATATGGCAATTGGCCTGTAGTTGGATAGATCAGTAGATGTTCCACCTTTGTGGAGAGGGATGACGTGGGAGATTTTCCAAATTGAGGGGATAGTAGATTCCGTTATGGTGCGGTTGATTAGGGTGGAGATGGGGTAGGCTATGACCTCTGCAGCTTTTTGTAGATAATCAGCTGGTAGAAGGTCAGCAACAATGGTAGTAGGTTTTAGTTTCTTCAGTAGGGATCTAATGAAGGAAGTGGAAACAGGTTGTAGGTGGAAGGAGGGTTCTGACTTCAGAGTCGAACTCGTGGTAGAGGGGCTGGTGGGAGGCTGTTGTGCCGCTAAGGATTTGATAACATTGATAAAGAAAGAGTTGAATGTATTGGCCACTTCTTCAGGACTTTTATCATTTAGGTCGGCTGGAGTTGGAGTAGAGGTCTTGCCTGGATGGAGAAGGTTGTTAATACCTGCCCAGAACTTTTGGGGATTATGTTGGTGTTTATTTTGCAGTTGGTGGTAGTAATTCTTTTTGTCTAGTAAAATAGATTTGGTTGTCACGTTTCTAAGTTGTTGGAAGTGAGATCGGTCTAGGGGTTTTGGAGGCACGCCATTTGTCCCAGGCTTTGTTTCTAAGTTTGATTTTGGATTTAGAGTCTTTTGTTAGCCATGGAGCAGTCAGGTTTTAACCTTGGCTGCACGTGTGGGGGCATGGGAATTGAGTATTTTTATAAAGGTGGAATTAAAGGTTATTACGGCTTCCTCAAGAGGGAGGTATTTAAGATTAGACCAGTTACAGGACTGTAGCTCTAGTTGGAATTTAGCAAGGTCAAATTGTTTAGTGTTCCTGATCGATTTATACACTGGTAGTTTACATCTCCCTACCTTATTTTTCTCTATGTAGGTTATAAGATGGTCACTGAGTTCATTTGGGAGAGTCCCAGATTTATATGCATGAGACGGACTGTTAGTGAGTATCCAGTCAAGAAGACTTTCTTTTTGGTTGGAGTTGCCAATTCTGGTGGGGGAGGTTATGATTTGTGAGAAACCATGGAGATTTATGAGGGTGGGGTTGGTCTCAGAGGAACATTGGTTCCAGTCTATATTCATATCACCCAGGATAATAGTTTCCTGGGGGCAGTTGATAGCAAGCCAATTTAAGATATGCTCAAGTGTGTCAGTGTTGCTTCCAGGGGGGATGTAGATCACAAGTAGATTGATGCTTTTTTCCTTATTTATTTGTATCTTCAGGGAAATTAATTCTGCATTGGAGATCTGGGGGGGTTGTGAGGGGTTCAAAGTAATATTTAATGAGCATTTGAAGAGGACGGCGAGACCACCTCCTTTTTTTATTGGGCGGTCATTTCTGTATATGTTATAGCCTTGTGGGGTGATCTCAGTGTCTTTTGTGGCTGGTTTTAGCCAGGTTTCAGTCAGGCACATAATGTCGGGGTGGTATGTGTCTAACAGGGCGTGCAAGTTGTGTATTTTGTTGTTTAGACTTCTTATATTAAGATGGCAGATAAGGAGGGAGTTAGGAGAGTTAGGGAGAAGTGATAGGTTATGAGAGTAAGTGTTTGTGATAGGGCCTGGGTTGGGGTGGATGTCTCCATCCTTGGGCAAGTTTTTTCTCAGATGTTCTATGAGTTTCAGGAGTTTGAATAAAAGAATACAGAGTATAAGTAAAATGTCCTATGCAGACCACCTCAAGGCCCTATCACTGTATTCTTTCTCCTACAAGCTTTTGAGGGGAGATTTATGTCTGGCATACAAGGCATTGTCAGACTCTACTATGATGGACCTCCTGAATGTCCCCAAAACAAACAGCACCAAAATTACCCATTCTAAAGACTTAAACCTTGCCTGTGATATAAATAGGACCTGCTGGAGAGATAGGTATGTATCCCAGAGACTACCCCATCCATGGAACAGGCTCCCCATCCATGTGAAGCAGAGTTCCTCCCTAACCCAATTTAAGTGGAACTTGGACAATTGGATGAGGAAACAGGAAATGCATCCCTGGTTTGGCACCTATGTCTCTAATGGACACAGGCAACCCTACAAATGGTTCATCTCCCAGGCCCCTGCTTGTAAATGTTTCATTTCCCAACCCCCTGCTTACTCTTATCAAGGGTATCAGAACATATCAGCGTTCTGGGATGCATGGCTAGGCTAAAGAAGGCTCTCATGTTCATTAGCCTAGTAAACACCTATGACCCTATTAATGACATGTACAATTAAAAGTTAATATTATTCAGTATGCAGTTAACTCAGCTTTTTATTAGGAGTCCTCTTTGAATAAAACCTACCACTTGTCCACCACATATATTATGCAGTCTGCAAAACTAAGAAAAAGCTGGGTATTATAAACAAAAATAAACCTTACTTCTCTTAGACCATCATGCTTACAACAGTATAGACATTCCTGCTTTTGGCTTTACTTTATGACTCGCCTGCCTTCACCAATATACAAAAAAATATCTAAATTAAAGCAGTACTTTCATAAAGAAACCAAATTTGAAGTAATTGTTCCAACAGTACTTACTACTGTATAGTGGGAAAGAACTTAGCATGGTTTAAATTCACCAATTAACACTCCCCATTACAGCATCATACACAAACCAGTCAAATGTCCCACCATTAGAGACTTCATCCAAATGTATAATTCAACCAGGCTACTTAGTGACAAAATACAAACCTTTCATAATCAGTTTTTTGACTGTTTACATGCAGTACATATAGTTAAAACATGGAGCACTGAAATACTGAGCACTTATCCCACTAACGAACAGAAGATGATCATAAACATTCAAAATCAGCTAATGAGCATTTATGCAAACCACAGGAAGCTGTCTAATTCCAAACATAACATAATATCAAATTAATAACTAAAAAACCCTATTTTTTTATAAACAAGTACCCCCTACCACCTTAGCCAGAAACATTTTTGTAGCTTTTACCTAGCTAACTTCATATATCTTCTTCCCACATTTTGCACTGCTCCCAAAACCTCCATCCCTTTTGATGTTACACGAGTCTGTTGATTACCCTGTATTAGGTTCATAGGTTCATAGGTTCATACTAGGCTATCTGCCCTAGGGCATTTATAAGCCTAGCCAGAGTGTGTGTGGCTTTCACCACCCCTTAGGATGAGAATACTATACCCATTAGTTTGCTGTGCCTCTGTCCAGCAGTGATACAGAGATGATTCCCGGGGTAAACCTACGATTTCCCATCCACTCGTCAAGATTTCTCTTGAACAGAGTCAGTGAGGGGCTCTGCCTCACATGGACTGGGATTCTGTTCCATAGTGTAGGGAGTCTCTGGGTGATGAATCTGTCCCTCCAGCACATCCTATTTATATCCGTGTTGAGGTTTAAGTCTCTTGCTCGTGGCTCTGGTGGATTTGGATTTTTTGAGGTGGAGCATGCCCATTAATTCCGGGTTGGACATGGCCTTGTATGTCAGGCACAGATCACCTCTGAGCAGACGGTATGCGACTGAATAGAGCTGGAGTTTCTTCAGTCGGGCATTGTATGACATATGTTTGAGCCCCTTTATCCTTTTGGTGAGGAACTTTTGGGGTCTTTCCAACTGCTGCAGGTGTTGGATAAGGTACATTCCGAATGGGGTGTTGTACTCAATCATTGGTCTGATAAGTGAAGAGTACAGGGGTACAATGACCTCTCCTGATCTGGATGTGAATCCCTTCATGATCAGGTGGGCAATGTAGAAGGTCTTCCTAACCACTTTGGCAATGTGAGTGTCAAAAGAGAGGTTACTGTCAACTTGGGTCCCCAGGTCCCTTATAACTTCTTCCGTGTTTAATGGATTACCACCTATGTGGTAATTAGGAGTTACCTTGCTTTTCCCAAAGGGTATGACTATACATTTTTTGGCATTTAGCTTAAGGCCATGGCTCTAGCACCAGTTATCCATTTCTATGAGACCTCTCTGGAGGATGTCTGTGTCTGATGGAGTGTCAATTATGATGCCCAGTTTGCAGTCATCTGCAAATTTTGTCAGCCACAATCCCCCTATGTTTGCCTGCACTTCAGAAAAATAAATGCCGAACAAGAGGGGGCCCAGGACTGAGCCCTGTGGGACACCGCTCGTGACCGGCTTAGAGTCTGACATGGCACCAGCAACTCTAGCCCTGTGTGTTCTGTCCTTGAGCCAGTTTGCAACCCATCTTGTGACATATGGGTTTACATCTAAGCTGGTGAGCTTTTCTATGATGCCCGAGTGGGGTATTGTGTCGAACGCTTTTGCTAGGTCAAGGTAGGCTGTGTGAACTGCCTTACCCTCATCAATGGCCTTAGTGACTGTTTTGAAAAAGTCGACCAAGTTCAAGAGGCAGGATCTGCCCTTGACAAAGCCAAATTAGGTAGGATCCAGTGTCTGTAGGTCCCCAATGTCTTTATTTATGAGTTCCATTATGATCCTCTCCATAGCTTTGCAGACAAGGCTCATCAAGCTTATGGGGCGGTAATTTCCAGGGTCCGTAGAAGCACCGCCTTTGTGGAGTGGGACCACAGTTGCCGTACGCCATTCTTTGGTACGTATCCTGTAGTAAGGCTAAGATTAAACAGCAGCCTTATGTGTGGGTTTAGTTCCTCATTGAGTTCATGTAGCACACAGCCGGGACACCGTCCGGTCCCATTGATGCTGTGTTTTTTGCTTTAGAGAGAGCAGCTCTCACCTGGTCATCTGAGATGTTTGGGAGGCTAGACTCTGGTGGGATAGATATTTCTCCTTTTGGGGGAGGGAGGGAGAAATTTGCACTGAACCTGTCTGCCAGTATGTTGGCAATGTCTGTGGGTTCAGTGATTTTTTTTCATTTTGGACTAATTCTGAGCATATCTGGGAGTTTCCACCCAGGTTTCTAACATAGCTAACGAAGACTTTATGATTGTCTTTTGTGTCATTAGCGATTTTTCTCTCAAAGTTGGCCTTGGATGATTTTATGAGTGATCGTAGTTTTTTGCTAGTATTGATCAGAGATGCCTTCCCTTTTAGGGATTTTGCTCTGTCATGTAGTAGCTTTCTCCTCTTGTTGTAGAGTTTGTTTATGGCTGGGGTCCACCAGACCTGGCGCCTGCCTTTGGTGGAAAGGGTCTTGATTTTATTAGGGATTGCTTGATCCATACATTCCTGGAGGTGCTCGTAGAAGGCATTTGTAAGGGTTTCAGCAGCGTGGGTTGTGGTTTCCACTGGCTCGGGGCCTTGAAGGATACCACTCCAGTCTTAAGAAGTGTGAAGTTTGCTTTTGAGAAGTTCTTCACTGTGGTCTTTTGCTGGGGTGGGGGCGGGATGTGGATCTCCAGTGAGATTAATTTATGGTCTGATCTCACCAATGAGGGATATACTTCTGGTGTGGAGCATTTTGTCCCCATGTTTGTGATGATCAGGTCTAGTATATTTTCTCCTCTTGTGGGAATGGTGACTAGTTGTTCCATAGCATTTGAGTTTATGAACTCAAGGAACCTTTGGGCTAGGGTGTTGGGGCTTGAGTAATGTTCCCAGTCTATGTTTGGGTAGTTGAAGTCACCCAATATGATGGTGTTTGGAGAGACATTCATAGTCTCCAGTGTCTTCAGGAAGGCTGTGTGGGTTTCCTGAGTTTGAGAAGGTGGTCTGTAGCATGTTACAAACTGTAGGGCAGTTTTACCTATGGTTAATTGCACCTGGATGGTCTCCGATGCTTCGTGCATTGCCACTAACCTGGAGGTGTGGGTATCCTTTATGAATATGGATACTCCCCCTCCTTTTGTGGTTCGGTCCGGATTTTGGGGCCAGAACGCATGATATGATGTATAACCTGATAGTGCTGGGGTGCTCTCAGGAGCCTTGAACCAGGTTTCAGTCACAGCACAGACATCGATGCTCTCCATACTGAGGAGGGCTTTGAGGGCGTGCATCTTGAGGTTTAGACTTCTGGCATTGAGCAGCATTACCCTTAGTTTTTCTCCATTTTTGTTTTCTAGGGCGGTAGGTTTATCATTTGAGCCTTGCCTAAAAAAGGCACTATGGGGGTGGCAAGAGCCTTTGCCAATATCCGGAAGCCCAGGGGTGACAGGTGCAAGCCGTCCCTTGCGAAGCAGCGTGGCTTGTCAAGCATGTCATCCCAGGCAGACAGATATTGGATCCCCTTAGAATGACACCAGTAATTAAGCCAATTATTAAAGCTGATCATTTTGTCTCTGTATTGTGGCATCATTCTTGGTGAGGGTAGGATACTGCTCAGGGTCAGGGTCATACCGGCCTGGGCTACATAATCTGAGAGCTCCTCTATGTCTCTTTTCATGTAGTCCAGGGAGGTACGTCTCAGGTCGTTCACACTGGCCTGGACAATGACTGAGTCATACTTGTACTTGCTGTGGAGTGACCTGAGTGCTTGTGTTATGTGGCAGATTCTAGCGCCTGACAGGCAGCTTACTGTGATCTTTTCCTTGTTCAGTCTGGTGAGTGGGACGTCAGTGTGTCTGACTATGGAGTCACCTATAACAATTGTGTCTGGCATTGTGTTTGGCCTTAAGGGCTGTGACTGTTTAGCACACTGACTTTGAGAACTATGTGCTGCATGTCTTATGTCTTGAGGTGGCAGTTGCTTGGGTGTCTGCTTTGGAGGCCTCTGTAGTTTTGGTAGATTTTTGATCAGTGCCTCCGAGTATGTCTTTGTGTGTTTATGTGTTTGTTTTGCAGTTGTGATAGTTCTATGTGAAACTGGGTTTGTGGTGTGCATGGTTTCCTTCTCCTCCTGTCTGGTCTTGCCAGTCCTGAGTTGAGAGAGCTCAGCCTCCAGTTTGGCTATATAGTTGCATCTCTCACATGTATTTGTGTTTTGTAGGAGAAGGAGAGGGTTGTCTGTGTACATGAGGCAATTGTAACATTGCCTCAAGATGCCCAGATTCACCAGCTGAACAGGAGAGGACGCTAGCAACTGACCCTTCGACATGCTAGAAAAAGTGAAAAAGTTTGCTGTGTAACTGAGTCAGAAGGGACCTATAGGGAAATGGGTACTCAAGGGGATTCTAGGCTAATGTAGTACTTTGTTTAGTATACAAGTACTTTACCTATATAAAAATGCTTTAGGAGCAAGTGCTGAACTTTTGAGATAGAGAATAGACTGTTTAGATTGCAAGTAGAGAAGTTCTAAGGGAAAAATTGAAGAGCAGACTTTACGGAGCCAGAAATAGTTTAACCTTGTTTAACCGGCGCTGCCCGATGGTGCTCTATGGGCAACTCCGCGCTAAAGCGGGCTTTATAGCAGGGGGTTGAAAAGAGCTAGGAATTGACCCAAAATGGCCAATAGACTACAAGTTTCTGGCTGGAACCACTGCTCTAGGGACAAATAGGCTGCTCAGTGCTCCCCACTCCCACTGGTGAACAAAGAAGCTTCCCTTTATCCAAATAAGGATATGGAATAGCACAGGAACCAAGCCAAAGCCCAGAGATCAGCAAACTCTGAAGACTGGACTATTCTAGTTCAGTAAGGTGGGAAAACAAGATTTTTTTTTTTTTTCAGAAAACAGAGGAAAAACAGACAGTAAATGCTATAAATGCTTTTAAGGCTAGCACTTGAGTGTGTTAAGCCTACAGGTAAAATTAAGCAACAAATAACTTTTTAAAAGTGCAAAACAGTTAATCAACACAAAAACAGTTTAAATAGAATGCAGAGCTGTATAAACAGGCGAAAATGCAGTCGCTAAGCAGTAAATAATCAAAAGCCAGAAAAAATACTTAAATCAGGAAAAAGTCACTCTTTTGCTCTCTGCTGCTTGTAGAACTCTGCAGGACACCACGAGGAGCTGTGCTGAGTTGAATACAAGCGAAAAGTGCTAAAGCGGGCTTTATTACAGGGGGCTGAAAAGAGCTAGGAATTGACCCAAAATGGCCAATAGACTACAAGTTTCTGGCTGGAACCACTCCTCTAGGGACAAACAGGCCACTCAGTGCTCCCCACTCCCACTGGTGAACAAAGACGCTTCCTTTTATCAAGATAAGGATATGGAATAGCACAGGAACCAAGACAAAGCCCAGAGGTCAGCAAACTCTGAAGACTGGACTATTCTAGTTCAGTAAGGCGGGAAAACAAGATTTTTTTTTTTTTATTTCCTTAGTACTGTGCATATATTTTAGAACCTTCTCACACTGCCTTATCACTTATGCAGTCTAGTTACTACTACATGCACCTCCTCTAATTACACTCTTCAAAAGCCCAAATTACCAGAACCTCTATCTACAAGGTTTGTAGTTCTGTCGCAGCAAGGTACAAAGGGATAGGCCATTAGGGCCTCATGTATTTCTGCCAATGCAGCACTGCCAATTGGAGAAGGGAACATTTTTTTTTGTTATTCAAATAATAAGGATGCAGCATGCTACACACTGGAGAACAACCCTGGTGACTAGAAAAGCTACTGTCTGGTCTACTGTGTGAAGGTAAGCAAGTCACTTAACTAGAAGGAGCTGCTAGTCACTTATGTGTGATCTTGTTTGTTAAATTAAAAAATATATATACATATACATATATATATATATATATACACCTACACATGGCTTTATTCACTCTGGCTGCTGTATATATTTGTACATATCTATTTTTTATATATCTGTATCTATATATATATATATATATATATATGTGTGTGTGTGTGTGTGTGTGTGTGTGTGTGTGTGTGTGTGTGTGTGCGTGTGCATGTGTGTGTGTCTGTGTATAAATATGAGCACTTTCAATCAGATAAATTTACTAATGTCAACCACTGTTTATGTCTATACTTATACAGATCTGTATTTATCTCTCTCTCTCTCTCTGTATATATATATATATATATATATATATATATATATATATATATATATCTATATAAAAAAAAAATATATATATATATATATATATATATATATATATACATAAAAATATATATATGTATATATATATATATATATATATATATATATATAATATTTATACATATATATATATATATATATATATGTATTATTATATGGGTCTACGTCTAAATGTCAGAGTTTCAAAACTTTGACTTTCTTATGGTCAAGACCATAAGATTGAAGTTTTGAAACTTCGAACCGATTAAATGGAGATTGACGTACATCGTATGTTTACCATTTTCCTTGCTATAGTGCAATCTCAGAGTTGGTATTTATTTATATATTATATTTGTTAACCAGGTAACGTTTGACTGGGTCAGAATCCAGTGTTCAGTGGAGGCCCGGGGCGAAAAGCTCCATATGCAGTAATAAAGCTTACAGCAAAAATAATAATAATAATAATAATAATACTTTTATAATACAGATGTTTGTACAGAATACAAACAGCAGTGTAAACAGTATACAGAGCCTCAAGTGCAAAGACAAGCCACTGTTAAACTTATACAGAAATACAAATTACAAATACAGTGTGCACAATATAAATTCAGAGACAGTATGTACATATATTATCAGTGAAAAAATGACAAGCAGTTATTTACTATTCCAGATGTGTGTACAGTGTGAGTCAGCAGCGATTGCACAGAGATGAAGGGGGTATAGTAGGAAGCAGAGATTGCACAGAGATGAAGGGAGTATAGTAGGAAGCAGAGATTGCACAGAGATGAAGGGAGTATAGTAGGAAGCAGAGATTGTGCAGAGATGAAGGGAGTATAGTAGGAAGCAGAGATTGCACAGAGATGAAGGGAGTATAGTAGGAAGCAGAGATTGCACAGAGTTGAAGGGAGTATAGTAGGAAGCAGAGATTGCACAGAGATGAAGGGAGTATAGTAGGAAGCAGAGATTGCACAGAGATGACGGGAGTATAGTAGGAAGCAGAGATTGCACAGAGATGAAGGGAGTATAGTAGGAAGCAGAGATTGCACAGAGATGAAGGGAGTATAGTAGGAAGCAGAGATTGCACAGAGATGAAGGGAGTATAGTAGGAAGCAGAGATTGCACAGAGATGAAGGGAGTATAGTAGGAAGCAGAGATTGCACAGAGATGAAGGAGTATAGTAGGAAGCAGAGATTGCACAGAGATGAAGGAGTATAGTAGGAAGCAGACATTGCACAGAGATGCCCGGAGTATAGTAGGAAGCAGAGATTGCACAGAGATCAAGGGAGTACAGTAGGAAGCAGAGATTGCACAGAGATGAAGGAGTATAGTAGGAAGCAGAGATTGCACAGAGATGAAGGGAGTATAGTAGGAAGCAGAGATTGCACAGAGATGAAGGGAGTATAGTAGGAAGCAGAGATTGCACAGAGATGAAGGGAGTATAGTAGGAAGCAGAGATTGCACAGAGATGAAGGGAGTATAGTAGGAAGCAGAGATTGCACAGAGATGAAGGGAGTATAGTAGGAAGCAGAGATTGCACAGAGATGAAGGGAGTATAGTAGGAAGCAGAGATTGCACAGAGATGAAGGGAGTATAGTAGGAAGCAGAGATTGCACAGAGATGAAGGGAGTATAGTAGGAAGCAGAGATTGCACAGAGATGAAGGGAGTATAGTAGGAAGCAGAGATTGCACAGAGATGAAGGAGTATAGTAGGAAGCAGAGATTGCACAGAGATGAAGGGAGTATAGTAGGAAGCAGAGATTGCACAGAGATGAAGGGAGTATAGTAGGAAGCAGAGATTGCACAGAGATGAAGGGAGTATAGTAGGAAGCAGAGATTGCACAGAGATGAAGGGAGTATAGTAGGAAGCAGAGATTGCACAGAGATGAAGGGAGTATAGTAGGAAGCAGAGATTGCACAGAGATGAAGGGAGTATAGTAGGAAGCAGAGATTGCACAGAGATGAAGGGAGTATAGTAGGAAGCAGAGATTGCACAGAGATGAAGGGAGTATAGTAGGAAGCAGAGATTGCACAGAGATGAAGGGAGTATAGTAGGAAGCAGAGATTGCACAGAGATGAAGGGAGTATAGTAGGAAGCAGAGATTGCACAGAGATGAAGGGAGTATAGTAGGAAGCAGAGATTGCACAGAGATGAAGGAGTATAGTAGGAAGCAGAGATTGCACAGAGATGAAGGGAGTATAGTAGGAAGCAGAGATTGCACAGAGATGAAGGGAGTATAGTAGGAAGCAGAGATTGCACAGAGATGAAGGGAGTATAGTAGGAAGCAGAGATTGCACAGAGATGAAGGGAGTATAGTAGGAAGCAGAGATTGCACAGAGATGAAGGGAGTATAGTAGGAAGCAGAGATTGCACAGAGATGAAGGGAGTATAGTAGGAAGCAGAGATTGCACAGAGATGAAGGGAGTATAGTAGGAAGCAGAGATTGCACAGAGATGAAGGGAGTATAGTAGGAAGCAGAGATTGCACAGAGATGAAGGGAGTATAGTAGGAAGCAGAGATTGCACAGAGATGAAGGGAGTATAGTAGGAAGCAGAGATTGCACAGAGATGAAGGGAGTATAGTAGGAAGCAGAGATTGCACAGAGATGAAGGGAGTATAGTAGGAAGCAGAGATTGCACAGAGATGAAGGGAGTATAGTAGGAAGCAGAGATTGCACAGAGATGAAGGGAGTATAGTAGGAAGCAGAGATTGCACAGAGATGAAGGGAGTATAGTAGGAAGCAGAGATTGCACAGAGATGAAGGGAGTATAGTAGGAAGCAGAGATTGCACAGAGATGAAGGGAGTATAGTAGGAAGCAGAGATTGCACAGAGATGAAGGGAGTATAGTAGGAAGCAGAGATTGCACAGAGATGAAGGGAGTATAGTAGGAAGCAGAGATTGCACAGAGATGAAGGGAGTATAGTAGGAAGCAGAGATTGCACAGAGATGAAGGGAGTATAGTAGGAAGCAGAGATTGCACAGAGATGAAGGGAGTATAGTAGGAAGCAGAGATTGCACAGAGATGAAGGGAGTATAGTAGGAAGCAGAGATTGCACAGAGATGAAGGGAGTATAGTAGGAAGCAGAGATTGCACAGAGATGAAGGGAGTATAGTAGGAAGCAGAGATTGCACAGAGATGAAGGGAGTATAGTAGGAAGCAGAGATTGCACAGAGATGAAGGGAGTATAGTAGGAAGCAGAGATTGCACAGAGATGAAGGGAGTATAGTAGGAAGCAGAGATTGCACAGAGATGAAGGGAGTATAGTAGGAAGCAGAGATTGCACAGAGATGAAGGGAGTATAGTAGGAAGCAGAGATTGCACAGAGATGAAGGGGGTATAGTAGGAAGCAGAGATTGCACAGAGATGAAGGGAGTATAGTAGGAAGCAGAGATTGCACAGAGATGAAGGGAGTATAGTAGGAAGCAGAGATTGCACAGAGATGAAGGGAGTATAGTAGGAAGCAGAGATTGCACAGAGTTGAAGGGAGTATAGTAGGAAGCAGAGATTGCACAGAGATGAAGTGAGTATAGTACGAAGTTAGAGTAGAGGATAAGGTAAGGTACAGAGAGGGAAGAAGAACTAGCCTGGTGAATAGCAGGAACAAATCCAGTGTTTGGCTAGGTAGTTCTTTAGAAGTTGTTTGAACTCTTGGTGGTGAGCATTTTGTGTGATAGGATGTGGAAGAGTATTCCATAATTTGGTAATTTTGTGGGAGTAAAGGGAGTCGCCATGGTAGTTGTGGGAGCGGTACACCTTTAGCATTAGTTTGCTGGATGATCTTAGGGAATGGGTATTAGTACTAGGTTGGACAATGTTAGAAAGAGTGGAGCAGTTACTGGGTTGGTAGATTATTTTGTGGGCCATGGTAATTTGGTTGCAGGATAAAACATTAGGGAGTTCTAGCCAGTTGAGTTGGGAGAGGGCAGTGCAGGGGTGAGTCCTGTATGGATGATTGGTGGAAAACTTGTTGATTTTGTTGTAGCAGGATTCCAGGTGATTGAGCTCCGTCTTACGTAGGTTTGTGAATATATGAGATTCATATAGGAGGGTGGAAGGCAGGTGTGACCAAGCAGTGGTCAGTCTGGCACTCTGAGTAAGGTATGGTTTAGCCCTATAGAGGGTGCCAAGTTTGGTGTGCACTTTCTTGATATTCAGAGAAATATGCCTGTCAAATTTTAGATTCTCATCAATTGTGATACCTAGAAGTTTAGTCTGGTAAGTGGGTTAAATTTTGGTTCCATTTGAAGACAGAATTGTGAGAGGGGACTGACCAGATTTGGATGTTTTGTTTCTGAAGTCTATATTCTTAGTTTTGTTTGGGTGAAGTATGGGTTGATGCTCTGAGAGGTATTTGTCTATGTCAAGAAAGGAGGTTTGCATTTTTATTTGAAATTCTTGTGGTGAGGGGGTAGAGCATATAAGCGTGGAATCATTAACATATTGTACAATGTGTGCCAGTTGAGTTGCCAAGCTGAGGTTGTTAGTAAATATGGTAAAGAGGAACCTTGGGATACACCTACTGAGATGGGGAGTGGGGGGGGGGCTGTTTTCCCATTTGGTTGCTTGCTGACGATAGGAAAGATAACTATGAAACCAGGTTAGGGATGCCGTAGTGAGGTCATAGAATGTGAGATTGTCTAGAAGTAGTTGGTGAGAAACGGTGTCAAAGGCTTTGGACATATCAAGAAATATGGAAGAGACAGAGTGACCTTCATTTAGGAGATGACTAATGGTGTTGGTGAAAGCTATTAGAGCTGAGCTAGTACTATATTTAGGTCAAAAGCCGTGCTGAGAGCTAGATACCAGGTTGTGACTAAGGAGGTGGTGAAAGAGCTGATTGTGGATGCATTTTTTCAAAAGATTTTTGCGAGATGGAGAGGATGGCTATGGGATGGTAATTTGTTAGTTCCCTGGAGGGTCCAGCTTTGTGGAGGGCAATGATGTGGGATACTTTCCAGAAAAGAGGGATGTATTGTTCTGTAATGGAATGATTGATCAAGATGGATATGGGGTAGGCGATAGGTTAGCAGTCTTTAGAAATTCGTAAGGGAGTTGGTCAGGAGCAAGACAGCAGCATTTTATCTTGATTAGGATTTCTTATGTCGCTAGTTTGAATGGCATTAAAAGTGAGGGAGTTGGGTTTTTCTTGGGTAGGAGTAGGAAAGGTAAGTGGCTGGATGGTCTGGGTAGGGTGGTTATGGACTTAAAACTGGTATCTGTTATATGGAGTTTGAGTAAACGTAGTTTTGATAAACCAACTAGGACCCATATATATATATATATATATATATATATATATATATATATATATATTTATATATATATATATATCTAGAGAGAGAGAGAGAGAGAGAGATTGATATAGATAGCGAGCGAGAGAGATAGATGAATCTGTCATGTTACATATATTTGCTGAACAAAGGCACGTAATACACACACACAGACACACACACACAACTCACATGTAATCATATAAATATATATATATATATATATATATATATATATATATATATAGCTAGAAATATATATATATATATAGCTAGAAATATATATATATATATATATATATATATATATATATATATATATATATATATAAAATAGAGAGAGAGAGAGATAGATGAATCTATCACGTCACATATATTTGCTGAACAAACGCACATAATACACACACACAGACACACACACACACACAACACACACACATGTAATCATATATATATATATATATATATATATATATATATATATATATATATATACATTAACAATGCAAGTCCACACAAACTAAGAACCAACACAAAATAGAAGAAAACAAGCTTGGAATCCACTCCAAGTACTTTTATTTAGTGCTTTCATTCCATATTTAAGGACTTCATCAGAATGACAAAAGCAATACACAGCATGTCTTAAATACAATCCCACTTAATTAGGGACTAATTGTTAACCTAAAAAGTATTTCTTAAAGCACCATTAACACTTATTTTGAATTTGTAATACAATATGTTAAAACCACATATGAGTTTGAACCCGTCAAATATTTAATAAATTGCATACTATAAAAACATTTAAACATAAAAATTAAAATGAAAATGGGAAATAATGAATAAAAACAGTTGTGCACTAAACAATATATGTATATAGGAGTTAAACATCACAACACTTGTTGTTGTGTCTTTCAGCTTTTCCCGGTTAGGGGTCGCCACGTTCCGCTAATAATTGGCAGTAGATTTTTACGTGCCGAGTTGCCAGCTGTGACGCACAACCTTCAACGAAGGTACACCCATTCACGCATGTCTCCACACAGAAGATGCTCTAGCTGAGAATCGAACAGGACAACGTCATGCTGTGAGGCGACAACGCTACCACAGCACCACCACTGCAGATAAACATCACAATACTAAACTGGCTTTAAGCCTAAGAACTGGGCTAATAGATAAATTCTCATTTAATCCAGGGTATACCATAGCATTAGTCCGTAGCTGCAATTTGAGTTCTCGTAACTCTAAATAATCTTCTACCAGTCCCGCTCTTTGCCCTTGTTCCACATGATCTATTATAATAAACTTAAAATAATGGTCACCATTTGCTGAAATATGGGAAGCTAAAGCGTTTTTCAGCTGTTTTCTCCATATGTCATAATAATGTTGGTAAACCTTATTTCTAAAACTTTTTTTGTTTTTCCTATATAAAAGCAAGTGCATTTTGAGAAAGAACAAGGTAAATTACACATTTAGTATACAGCTATATCTCCTATTTAATTTTATTGTCCCAAAATTCATGACTTCGACTTCACTAGCTTCTAAAATATTCTTGCACTGTGGGCAATGCTCACATCTATTCATCTCCCATTTGTTTTTGTAATTGGCTCCTTTCCAGCATATTTTTAAGCTGAAGTCCTTTTTATAAATAATACGGGGACCTTCCCCCACTGCTTTAATGTGATCAGGGTCAATACAGAAGGCATTCTAGTCCTTTTAATAATAGTACTGATATCCCCAAACTGTCTGTTGTAAGTTAAAACTAAACTTTCTAAATTCCCCAATATTGTCTACGTGGTTATTGTTCACTGGGATTCCACTGCTAGACCCGAGTAATGGAATGTAGTAACCTCCTATTCTTTTCTGCAAAACCTTGCAAAAAATGTTGTCAAGAAAAATGGCTGGGTACCTCCTTCTAATCAGCATACTCTTAAGTATGTCACATTGGTTCAAAAAGTCATCCATGTTGCAAACTACTCAAGCTAACTTAACACACTGGCCCTTAACTAACGACTTTTTTTTGAAGAAGGGGTACTAGCTATTAAAATGCACTAGTGTATTGGAATAGGTGGACTTCCTCTATATTGTGGAATTAAATTATCTCAATATTCTATTCTTAGTTATCGAGATTATTAAGTAATTCACTTGGTCTGTCCCTGAAGTCATAGTGAAGTCTAAAAAGTCCATAGTCTCATGAATGTATTCAAAAAACTAATTTATTCTTTCCCTAGAACCTGTCCAAAAGATGATGATATCATCCAGATAACATCATGCAGGGACCAGCATTGTGAAAAACTGGAATTGACTATATATTCCCATTCCCAATATGCAAGTACAATATTGACAAAAATGGAGGCACTTGTTGTCCCCATTGCAACCCCCTTCCTTTGCCTAAACAACTGGTGTTTAAAAAATATGAAATTATTATCAAGGACCACTTCCATAAGGGTGCTCATTGTAAGAATCCTATCATGCTCAAGCTCAGAATGTTGACATAAGTAGGTATAAAACCAATCGATCCCTGTAGTGTATGGCATAACATAAAATAAGCATTTGATGTTAATTGTGACAAATAGAACATCCTCACTATACATTTCCTTGAATATCCTAGTAGGAAAATCCCATGAGTCTTTCTAGCACCAGGGATGATGGAACAAGACATGCTTAAGCTGTTGGTCAATAAACTTTGCAATGGGAAAAGTTTTTGAACCTTTGGCGTCCACTATGGGTCTAAGCGGTGGTTCACTTAAATTCTTATGAATTTTAAGGATGCCAAAGATGGTGGCGATCCTAGCATATGTAACTCTTAAAAAATTCTACTAATTTGATCATTGATCAATAGATCTTCTAGTAACAAATCCATTTTGTGATAAGCAATGTTTATTTCATTGGTACTCATTTCTTCATATGTATCAGACTATAGAAGACTAAACATCCTATTACTATAGTCACTGCTATTCATAATTATGACAAGGCCACCCCCCCCCTCCCCCCGGGCTTCATGAGCCTAAGTTTCCTATTGTCACAAAGAGTACACAATTTGTATTCTTCACTAGTCAAACTGAAACCATAATTATTATTGCCACATTGCTTTGTCAATAATAATCTACATATGTCAAATTCACACATTTTTTCAAACATATAAACCATAGGATGTATTGTAGGATTAAACATACTAGGTCTCCTACATCTGTGTTCAGGCATCACCCTCACATCCGAATCCTTAAAGTAAAATATAAGGTTCAATGTTCTAGAGAATAACTTAATATTGATTAAAACATCATCAACAGAAGCGTTGCGTATCAGGACAAATGACAGACCCTATGTTGACAACTGCTTAGTTGACTGTTTGTTATCAACTAAGCAGATGGGTGACAGATGTCCAAAATCACACAATTCCCAGGGTTGGAGATTTTGCACTTACCTTGTATTTGTGTGATTTCAGAGTTAAAAAATATGTTTTTATTTCTTTTTTCACTATAAATCTTGCATGTGTTGAGGCTTTTTCTCTGTACATGCATAGTGCCATGTAGACAGCATTTTTCCGTCAGCTTTTGTGTCAGTGTGTATATTTGATCATTACTGTACGCGCGCACACACACACACACACACACACACACACACAAATATATATATATATATATATATATATATATATATATATATATATATGCATAGGCTCATTGATTCATAGATGTATACTAGGCTAATGACCACTAAGGCCCTTATAAACCTAGCCGTGCAACCCAAATGTGACCCACAAATTCAATTTATACAGGTGGTGATTTACTGACTGCTTCTGCCCATCAGAGACATAAAAGTCAGACCAGGGGTGAATTTCTAATTACCCATCTATTGGTCTGAATTGTCCTTATAAAGGGATAGGGAGGCACACTGCATCATATGGATGGACAAGTTTTTCCAAATAACTGGAATTCTATAAGAAACAATTCTGTTTCTCCAACTTGTCCTAGTCATGTCATAAGCAAAGTTTAGGTATTTTAATCTAATAGTTCTGATGCTGTTTGTTTTGCCAATATTTTCATAAGTTCATCATTGCTAGTAGGCAAAGATCACCTCTCAGAAGTCTGTATGATACCATGTAAAGATACAGGGCTTTAAGACGATAAGCATAAGATACTGCTTTTACTCCCTTAATTTTTTTTGTAAGGAACCTTTGTGGATGTTCCAGGTGCCACATGTCTCTTGTTAGGTAGATACCAAAGGGGGCATTATACTCTATGATAGGTCTGATGAGGGCTGAGTACAGTGGTATGATGGCCTCTCTGGACCAATATGCGTTCTACACAGGGCACTACATGAACTGCTACAGTTCTAATACTACATGCACTACATTCTACACAGGGCACTACATGAACTGCTACAACGCTGATACTACATGCACTGCATTCTACAAAGGGCATTACACGAACTGCTACAGTTCTGACACTACATGCACTGTGTTCTACACAAGGTACTACATAAACTGCTACGTTCTGATACTACATGCACTGCATTTTACACAGGGCACTACATGAACTGCTAAAATGTTGATACTACATGCATTTTATTCTACACAGGGCACTACATGAGCTGCTACAGCTTTGATACTACATGCACTGTGTTCTACATAGGGCATTACATGAACTGCTACAGCCCTGATACTACATGTATTTCATTCAACAGAGGGCACCATATGAACTGCTACGGTTCTGATACTACATGCACTGCATTCTACACAGGGCACTAGATGAACTGCTACAGTGCTGATTCTACATGCAGTGCATTCTGCACAGTGCAATACAACAACTGCTACAGTTCTGATACTACATGCACTGTTTTCTACACATGGCACAACATGAACTGCTACAGTTCTGATACTACATGCACTGTGTTCTACACAGGACACTGCATGAACCTCTACAGTTCTGGTACTACATGCACTATATTCTACACAGGGTATTACATGAACTGCTACAGTTCTGATAGTACATGCACTGCGTGCTACACAGAGCACTACATAAACTGCTACAATGCTGATACAACATGCATTTTATTCTACACAGGGCACTACATGAGCTGCTACAGCCCTGATACTACATGTACTGTTTTCTACACAGGGCATTACATGAACTGCTACAGCCCTGATACTACATGCACTGTGTTCTACACAGGGCACAACATGAACTGCTACAGTTCTGATATTACATGCAGTGTGTTCTACACAGGGAACAACATGAACTGCTACAGTTCTGATACTACATGCACTGTGTTCTACACAGGGCACTACATGAACTGCTACAGTTCTGATACTACATGCACTGTGTTCTACACAGGACACTGCATGAACCTCTACAGTTCTGGTACTACATGCACTATATTCTACACAGGGTATTACATGAACTGCTACAGTTCTGATATTACATGCACTGCGTGCTACACAGAGCACTACATGAACTGCTACAATGCTGATACAACATGCATTTTATTCTACACAGGGCACTAGATGAACTGCTACAGTGCTGATTCTACATGCAGTGCATTCTGCACAGTGCAATACAACAACTGCTACAGTTCTGATACTACATGCACTGTGTTCTACACATGGCACAACATGAACTGCTACAGTTCTGATACTACATGCACTGTGTTCTACACAGGACACTGCATGAACCTCTACAGTTCCGGTACTACATGCACTATATTCTACACAGGGTATTACATGAACTGCTACAGTTCTGATATTACATGCACTGCGTGCTACACAGAGCACTATATGAACTGCTACAATGCTGATACATCATGCATTTTATTCTTCACAGGGCACTAGATGAACTGCTACAGTGCTGATTCTACATGCAGTGCATTCTGCACAGTGCAATACAACAACTGCTACAGTTCTGATACTACATGCACTGTGTTCTACACAGGGCACAGCATGAACTGCTACAGTTCTGATACTACATGCACTGTGTTCTACACAGGGCACTACATGAGCTGCTACAGCCCTGATACTACATGCACTGTGTTCTACACAGGGCATTACATGAACTGCTACAGCCCTGATACTACATGCACTGTGTTCTACACGGGGCATTACATGAACTGCTACAGCCCTGATACTACGTTCACTGTGTTCTACACAGGGCATTACATGAACTGCTACAGCCCTGATACTACATGGACTGTGTTCTACACAGGGCACAACATGAACTGCTACAGCCCTGATACTACATGCACTGTGTTCTACACAGGGCACTACATGAGCTGCTACAGCCCTGATACTACATGCACTGTGTTGTAATCAGGGCACTACATGAACTGCTACAATGCTGGTACAACATGCATTTTATTCTAAACAGGGCACTACATGAGCTGCTACAGCCCTGATACTACATGCACTGCATGCTACAAAGGGCACTACATGAGCTGCTACAGCCCTCATACAACATGCACTGTGTTCTACACAGGGCACTACATGAGCTGCTACAGCCCTGATACTACATGCACTGTGTTCTACACAGGGCACTGCATGAACTGCTACAGGTCTGGTACTACATACACTATGTTCTACACAGGGCACTACATGAGCTGCTACAGCCCTGATACTACATGCACTGTGTTCTACACAGGGCATTACATGAACTGCTACAGCCCTGATACTACATGCACTGTGTTCTACACAGGACACTGCATGAACTCCTACAGTTCTGGTACTACATGCACTATGTTCTACACAGGGCACTACATGAGCTGCTACAACCCTGATACTACATGCACTGTGTTCTACACAGTGCATTACATGAGCTGCTACAGCCCTGATACTACATGCACTGTGTTTTACACAGGGCACTACATGAGCTGCTACAGCCCTGATACTACATGCACTGTGTTCTACACAGGGCACTACATGAGCTGCTACAGCCCTGATACTACATGCACTGTGTTCTACACAGGGCACTACATGAGCTGCTACAGCCCTGATACTACATGCACTGTGTTCTACACAGGGCACTACATGCACTGCTACAGCCCTGATACTACATGCACTGTGTTCTACACAGGGCACTACATGAACTGCTACAGCCCTGATACTACATGCACTGTGTTCTACACAGAGCACTACATGAACTGCTACAGCTCTGATACTACATGCACTGTGTTCTACACAGGGCATTACATGCACTGCTACAGGCCTGATACTGCATGCACTGTGTTCTACAGAGGGCACTACATGAGCTGCTACAGCCCTGATACTACATGCACTGTGTTCTACACAGGGCATTACATGCACTGCTACAGCCCTGATACTACATGCACTGTGTTCTACACAGGGCACTACATGAACTGCTACAGCCCTGATACTACATGCACTGTGTTCTATACAGGGCACTACATGAACTGCTACAGCCCTGATACTATTTCTATTTTTATTTTATTTATTTATTTTACATTTGCTGACCGGTCTAGTCCAGCTGGATATATGTCCATTTTCAGCAGAGGTCCGGGGAGAAAAGCTCCTCGAAAACACAGTAAAATTTATATAATAACAGTTCTCAGCAGATACAGGTACAATACATATTTAAGCAATTTTATACACGACAGATTTTACAGATTTGGGTACATTAAATATATAAGCAAATATTTTCACTTCAAAACATTTCTGCTTACAGGATCGTATCACTTATAACATTTGTTAGTTATACAGAGATATTGATGAAGACATTTTAGTAATATATAAGGCCCAGAATTGTGTTAGTGAGCAAAGGGAGGTCGGGTCACTGGGGAGAGAGTTCCAGGTTTTACCCTCGGTATTAGAGAACAAAGAGTCACCAGCCATATTGTTGGTTTTAGCTATTTGTACTAATATTTTATTAGATGAGTGTAGCTTCTTAAGGTTGTTGTAGGGGGTGATAAGGTTGGTAAGAACTGGAGTATTAGCAGGCTGATACAGGATTTTGTAGGCAATTGTTAATTTGTTAAATAGAAGTAAATTTGGCAACTCTAGCCATCCTAGTTGTTCATAATTAGTACAATGATGGGTTCTGAATGCAGAGCTTGTTGGAAACCTGGCAATATTATTGTAGGAGACAGCCAGCTTGTTCAAGTTGTTTTTTGAGAGGTTAGTATATATAGGGGAGGCGTAGAGGAGGGTGGAGTTTAAGTGGGTGCGGGCAATAGTAGCTCTTGCTAGTGGGGTAAGAAAGGATTTGATTCTATAGAGGGAGCCTATTTTTTTGTTGACTGTTGTTATGGTACTGTTATTATGAGTATCAAAGTTAAAGTTATTATCAATTAGTACCCCTAGTAGTATTGTAGTTGAGTCAGGAGATATGATGGTACCGTTGTTTGATGTAACAGTAAAGTTAAGTGGGGAGGCCCTACGGGTGGGAGTAAATAGTAGGAGTTTAGTTTTTTTGGGGTTCAAGATGAGGCAATGGTGTAGTAACCATTTCTTGACTGTGTTAAACACATTTTGGGTGAGGGACTGAAGGTCTGATGGGGGAGGTGGCTGAGCATATTAATGTGGAGTCACTGCGTATTGTATTGAGGTAGCTTGAAGGATTGCAAAATGTAGGTCATTGATAAAAATAGAAAATAGGAGAGGTTCTAATATAGAGCCTTGGGGGACACCGGGCACAATGGGGAGATGGGGAGATAAGTTGTTCTCCCACAGAACAGCCTGTTGCCTATTGTTTAATTAGGAGTGAAACCATTGTATAGCCAGTGCATCTAGTGATACGTTTTTGAGTATGTTTATGAGAAGTTGGTAGTTAACCATATCAAAGGCTTTAAAGAGATCAATAAAGTGGGCTGAGGATAGAGTGTTGTTGTGATTTTTGTTAATACAGTCAAAAAAGGATAAAAGGGCAGTCATGGTGCTGTGAAATGGCCTAAAGCCATGTTGGCAGTTAGCTAATAAGTTATCTATTAGGTGGTTTAACAGTTGTCTATGAATGCATTTCTCCATGATTTTTGCCAGTGGAGATAGTATAGCAATAGGTCTATAGTTAGATAATTCCTTGGAGTTTCCACCTTTATGCAGGGGGATAATATGTGAGAACTTCCAAATAGATGGGGTAGTTACCTTAGAAATAGTTCTGTTAATCAGGATGGAGATGGAGTAGGCTATAGCTTTTGCAGATTTTTTGCAGATATTCTGCAGGTAGGAGATCAGCTGCGGGGGTGGTAGGCTTGAGTTTCAGAATAAGGGTACAGACAAGGGATGTAGAGACAGGTTTAAGCTGAAATGAGGGAGGTAAGCTGGCAGTAGAGGAAGTCAGAGATGAGCTGTCAGGAGTTAGTTGATTGGCAAGAGACTGAGTGGTCTCAGTAAAGAACTTGTTATAGGTTTTGGCGATTTGCTTTGGACTATCATGGTCAGAACCTAATGGGGCGGGTGTGAAAGAACGACCTGGGTGTAAAAGTGTGTTAATCCCTGCCTAGAACTTTTGTGGTTTGTTTTGCTAGGTTTGTTGGAGTTGAATGTAGTAGTTTCTTTTGTCTGACAGAATGTTTTTTTTTTGTATAATTTCTTAGCTGCCTAAATTTTAAGTGATCCTCTGGGCTTTTAGTATTACACCACATCGCTCAGACTTTATTTCTGAGGAGCATTTTTTGTTTGGTTGTTTTTGAGAGCCAGGGGGTAGGTTTATTCCTAGTTCTAATGGTCCTTTTTGGTGCATGGTAGTCTAGAATACCTAAGAATTTAGTATTAAAGTAGATTACTGCTTCCTCTAGAGGTAGGTGCTTGAGGGCTGACCAATCAAATGCCTTAAGTTTATTTTGGAAGATGCTGGGATTAAAATTTTTGTTGCTCCTTATTGTCCTATAGGTGATTGGGCTAGGAATGTCACTCTTAAATCTGATTATGAAGGTGAGTGCATGGTCGCTTATATTCTCAGTTAGGGTCCCTTCTCTGTAAGTTTGGTGATGTCTAATTATCAGAATCCAGTCTATGGTGCTTTCATTGTTATTGAGTTTATTGGTCCTTGTGGGGGAGCTAATAGTTTGAGTGAAACCATGTCGGTTAATATGAGTAGAACGCTGTTCAGTAGTACAGCTTTTTCACTTGATATTAAAGTCACCGAGTACTATTGTTTCTTGGGGATAGTTGGTGGAAAGCCAATTTAGGATATTTTTAGGGTATTAGAGTTATTCCCTGGGGGAAGGTAGACAGCAATAATATACATGGATTTACAATTATTGAGTTGAATCTTGGAGATAAGGATTTCAGCATTACTAGTTAGAGGTGGTTTAGAATCTTCAGAGGTCTCCTGTAATCCAGAGTTGTATAGTATAGCTACTCCACCACCCTTCTTAGCTTTTACGGTCTAGTCTCAAGATACTGTACCCTGGGGTAATAACTTCATTGTCTTGTATATATGGCTTGAGCCATGTTTCAGTGAGACAGAAGATATCAAATGAATGTACATCCATGAGAGCATGTAGGTAGGCAACCTTATTATTTATGCTCCTGATGTTAAGATGGGCTATCAATAGTGAGCTGGGAGGTCTGGTAAGGAACTGAGTACTAACGGGGGTTGTGTTATGGGTCTCTATGGTCTTGATAGAATTTGGCTCTGGATTGGGATGTATATCTCCATCTATTAAGGAGTGGAGTTGAATTATAAGTGTAAGTTTTAGAGGTTTACATGTTAGGAACTGAAATTTCCTAGCTTTTGGCCTATAGTATCTGATGTGAGTTAGTCTGTGATATTTTGCCTGTAGGTAGGCTGTTGTGCAGGGTGTGTTTGAATGACTTTGAGAGACTGCTAATGATGGAGTGGAGGTTTGCTTTGTGGGGTAATAAAGGTTTATGTAGTGGAGATGTTCATAAAATGTAAGTAGATAAGATATAGAAAGAATAGATATGAGGGAAGATAAAAGTAGGATTTTCAGGTGTGGAGAGGTTGATATGAATGACATTGTGGCAGAGTTATATATAGGGTAAAGATAAAGAATAGGTTAGGTGGTTTACCAAGATGAGACTTGAAAATGTTGGCTCTAGCAGTTTAAGGACTGGGATCTATGATTGGTAGTTAGTATAGGGGTGTGGTTAGGGTGTATAAATGTAGGAGCACTGGGGGGTGGGAAATGGGGGCAGAGTAGGGGAGCAGAGTGAGCCACAGGGCGAACGGAGCGGGATAGAGCCAGTGAAGGAAGAGGATCCCAAGAACAATCAGTGAAGAGCTGACTGCTGAGGTAAGGTAAGGTGGAGATGGGTGTGGAGGTGAGTTATAGTGAATATAGAGGAGTGAGCAGGACTGGGATAACAACAAGTAAAAGAAAATCAAGGTGCCTGATAATTATATTTCAAAACAGTGGGATTGATGTACAAGGCAAATACTAGGAGAAGGATGCCATCTAGTGGACAAGGATAAAATGCAACAGTAGCTTTACATGAGTGTTGTCCAGTCAAGGAGTATAGGAGGGCAAACAGCTGTTAGCTACAGAGACTACAAGCGTGTAGTATGTTAAGGTTTAGGAGAAAAGAAGATTAGAGTATGGCTGCTGGCTGTCCTGGCTAGGGAGAGGACTTCAATAACATGGAAATATAGTATTCAAGTATATCTTTTAATACAATAGTTATAGGTTTATAGGTTCATAGGTAGGTACTAGGCTAGTCGACGTTCTCCATACTGAGGAGTGCTTAGAGCGCATGCATTTTGAGATTTAAATGCCTGGCGTTGAGTAGCATAACCCTCAGTTTTTTGTTAATTGTGCTGTTTATGGAGGTGGTTTGACTTTTGAGCCTTGCTTAAAAAAGGCACTATGGGGGCAGCAAGAGCCTTGGCCAGTATTCGAAAGCCTAGGGGTGACAGGTGCAAGCTGTCTCTTGCAAAGCAACACGGCTCGTCGAGCATGTCGTCCCAGGCTGACAGACACTGGATCCCCTTTGAATGACACCAGAAGCTTAGCCAGTTGTTGAAATTGATAATTTTTTCTTTATACTGAGGTATCATTCTTGGTGAAGGCAGGATGCTACTCAGGGTCAGGGTCATACCAGCCTGGGCTACATGATCAGAGAGCTCTTCCATGTCTCTTTTCATGTAGTCCAGGGAGGTACGTCTCAGGTCATTCACACCGACATGAACAATGACAGAGTCATATTTGTACTTGTTCTGGAGTGACCTGAGTGCTTGTGTTAAGTGGCGGATTCTGGCTCCCAACAGGCAGCTAATAGTAACCTTCGGCTTATCCAGCCTAGTGAGTGGGAAGTCAGTGTGCCTGACTATAGAGTCACCTATTACTAGTGTATTAGATATGTTATTTCACCTTAAGGGCTGTGATTGTGTGGCACACTGATTTTGTGTTTTATGTGTTGTCTGGTTTGTGATGGGAAGTGCAGGTTGTTTGGGTGTCTGCTTTGGAGATCTCTGATGCTTTTGCAGGTTTTTATTTAGAGCCTCCGAGTATGAGTTTGTTTATTTATGGGTATTTTTTGCCAGTGCTATTTTAGTAGGTCTGTGTGCGGCTGGAGTTGTGGTGCAAGTGTTAACCTTCTCCTCTTGACTATCTGTTCCAGTCTTGGGTGGAGACAGCTTAGCTTCCAGTTTGGCTGTATAATTGCATCTCTTGCATATGTTAGTGCTTTGTTGTAGGAGGAGAGGGTTGTCTGTGTACATGAGGTAGTTGTAACATTGACTCAGGATACCCAGATTCACCAGCTGGACTGGAGAGTGCACCTGAAGTTGCCCTTTGGTCATGCCTGAATAGTATGGTGAGCTGCTTATTGAACACATACTTTCTTGGTTCCTTGTGGGAATGAGGCTTAGGGAGAAGATTGGCTCTATTCTTTAGTTCAGGAAGAGACCAATAGTCTTAACATAAGGTTTGGTTCTTGGCCTTCAGGCAGGGAAGATTCTCATTCCCTAGTTCAGGGCAAGCAGGATGGAGAGTTTCTTGGTTCCTTGTGGGAATGAGGCTACTACATGCACTGCATTCAACAGAAGGCACTATATGAACTGTTAAAGTTCAGATACTACATGCACTGCATTCTACACAGTGCACAAGATGAACTGCTACAGTGCTGATACTACATGCACTGCATTCTGCACAGAGCAATACAACTGCTACAGTTCTGATACTACATTCACTGCATTCTACACATGGCACAACATGAACTGCTACAGTTCTGATACTACATGCACTATGTTCTACATAGGGAAGTACATGAACTGCTACAGTTCTGATACTACATGCACTGTGTTCTACACAGGGCTCAACATGAACTGCTACAATTCTGATACTACATGCACTGTGTTCTACACAGGACACTGCATGAACTCCTACAGTTCTGGTGCTACAGGCACTATGTTCTACACAGGGCACTACATGAACTGCTACAGTCCTGATACTACATGCACTGCATTCTACAAAGGGCACTATATGACCTGCTACATTTCTGATACTACATTTACTGTGTTCTACACAGGGTACTATATGAACTGCTACAGTTCTGATACGGCATGAACTGCATTCTATACAGGGCACTACATGAACTGATACAGTTCTGATACTAGATGCACAGCATTCTACACAGGACACTACACAAACTGCTACAGTTCTGATACTACATGCACTGCATTCTGCACGGGGAAATACATGAACTGCTACAGTTCTGATACTGCATGCACTGTGTTCAACACTGGGCATCAGATGATGCAGCTTTAGCTCCAGAGAAATCTGCTCTGTGTTTTACAAGGGGCAACAGATAAGATAGTGCCAGCTCTGATGATAGCTGCACCGTGATCTACACAGGGAGTCAAATTACCTGCTACATCTCTGGTGTTACCTGCACTGTGTTATACACACAGCAAGAAAAAATGTAGCTACACCAGCTTGCTGTTGTACAGATGCATGACAGCAGTACCTGCACACAAGCCCTTTTGTGAATGATGTCTGACACATGCCTTCTCACCAAGCTGTACCTCTTGGCACATATGCACTTTAGTGACTTAAAATGAGTCATAGACATTTGTGTTACTTGGCTTCAGTGATATATATATACATAGTGGATAAAGTGGCAAGCACTTGTGCTGCACCTACAGCTATGCCATCATTTTGTATGCTAACTCAAACAAGCATTGGAAGTTATTCCAAAGATATAAGTAGTAGCATTTGAAAACATAACAGACATTTTGTAATAATAGAAACCTCTCAGGAGGTATACAGTAATTTGCAATTATATATTAAGAGCTTTATACTTCCTATGGATGTGTATATTTGCACAGAATGTAGTGTACATAAAGGTCATAATATAAATGTGTGTAAGTACATGTATTATGTGGACATAGATTTTACTAGCAACCAAGTATTCTACAATATCAAGACACCTCTTTCTTCACATTCTTGTCTGTCTGTATCAACAAAAAATAGCCAGTGTACTGCATGAGGGAATGTTTAGTTTTGGATACTACATTTTTAATACTGCGTAGGTGCTATATGTTTTCCACTGCAGTCGAGAAGTCAGCTATGGGGGGGGGGGGGTTGATACCACCAGTGTCCACTAGAATAGCAAAGCTGGTGGAGTTTTGGGTGTCCTTGCATGTGATCAATGGTACTGTGATAATCTCAGAATGAGTGGACACTATCATCTGGCTGGACTAACCCCTATACCACCACCCTGGTATCTAAGTGGAGAGAATACCAGGTTAGAAACAAATATGGCAGATGTCTTTACCACCAGACATATAGACTGCAGGCTAAGCATTGCATGCACTGGTAATATTTTGTAATAGGAACACTGGGTATTATATATATCAGGATGGCAGCAGAGGTATTTTACTTTGTACAGATCTTCTGCCTTAGGCATCCTTAGCATGCATGTCATGGGATTACAGCTGTAATACATTTTGTCATGTTCATTCTGGTATATCTTATGCTGTGTATTCACAGGCCAGATCACTGCTGCAGTAACACCTGCATAGAAGTAGGCAGGGCAACAGGCTGATAATCACATCTCTGCAGGGCTGATGATAAGGAGATACCAATGCCTGAGTCAGAGTAAGATGAGACATTGGCACTTCCTGTCTCTCTAGTGGATGGGCATTCATCTGCAGTACAGGGTGAAGATACGGCCTCACCACAGGTGAACCTGAGACTGCACCCCGTAAGTGCCCATGTCAGCTGTGGTGGAGAAGTATCTTATGACTGATCCCTCTGTAACTGCTGAAGTAGATTAGTGTACTGCATCTGATGTAGGTATCTTATGTGAGTATACCCACAATATAGCAGCATCACAGGGTTGCTTAATGACATCACACAATGGAGCAGCATCACAGGGGTGCTTCATGACATCACACAATATAGCAGGATCACAGGGGTGCTTAGCATCACATAGCACAGTTGGCCCCAACATGCTGGCAGTATTGGGGAATGATCTGCATATACATATCAGAGTATTATCCGGGCACAGTCTCTAGCTACCTAGTCAAACTGATTGCTGTGTTCCATTTCATCCTTAAAGATGCCATACAGCACTATTAGCAGTTTTGCAAGTAAATGGAGACAAGTGGCAATTCCACATTTGGTATATAGTGGCACAGACAGCTTCCATTTCCACCACTACATGGAGTTTTCTAAGGTGGAACACACAGCTTCCATTTCCACCACTATGTGATGTGGAGTATTCTAAGTGTTGGCATCAATGCTCAGACCAACAGTGGTGTCTGTGTCAGGGTAGGTTATGTAAACGGCATGGTTCTGTAGGAAGACATCATACTGTACACAGTTGTCACCTGCACCAGGACGTGTACAGCATGATGACACTCCTTGTCTTAGGTAGCAATGATTCCCAGGCATCAACGACAGAACACTTAGCTAGCAAACTCCACCAAGGTTGTGTCTCTGCAGTAAAACACCTTCCCTGTCCTGACAGGCCCTGCCCTGCTTCCTGATATAACAAGCCAGCAAAGTGGTCCCAGGTCATGTTCATGAAGTAGTACCCCCACTTCATCACAGAAGTATGTTGTCCCTCCCACAGGGTATCCTAAATCATAACAAGACACCCATCTATAGCTCCTGCAGCATGCTTCCCCTACCCATCCACAGAGTATCCTAATCCCCGTCTATAGCTCCTGCAGAATACTTCCCCTACCCACCCACAGGGTATCCTAACCCCCATCTATAGCTCCTGCAGCATGCTTCCCCTACCCACCCACAGGGTATCCTAACCCCCATCTATAGCTCCTGCAGCATGCTTCCCATACCCAGTGCTCTAGTGCCCCCTTGGCACTTGTACATATTAAAAATGAGTGTGACCCAGTTCATTCTCCTTCCTCCTGTTTAATTTCTCCAAGTCTTTTGGGGTTTTTAGAGGCTTATCTGGCTCAATACTACAAGCTGGCGCACCACTCTAGGTAGCACTTCAACTGAATAGCATAACAATAACAACGACAAAAAAAGCACTTCCCTGTAATAACTCGGTAACTACATTTTAGTGGATTATTACAGTTACATCCACACCCCTCCCCAACTATCTCTTCCATTAAAGAGCAAAACAAAAAAAAAATGTAAAAACCTGATGGGTTATTATAGCTACATTCACACACCCCTAGGTACCCCTTATTTGTACCTTGTCAAATGAAGAGCAGAAAAATAAAAACCAGGATGATGGATGGCCAGACATACTTTCCCAGCACATTGTGCCTGGGTCAGTTGCCTCTCTTGTCCTTCTTTAGCTATGCTTATGGAGTTTCTAATACCATGACAGGAATGAACCCCGTTCCTAAGTCAGGGTGTGATTAAAATTTGCAAAATTAATATTGTTTGAATGTTTGATGTTAGCCAAAAGTGATCTCCACAACCCCTGCAACATGTGCAGAAATGACTCCCTCTGTAATTCTTATGGCATTACATGCATGAATAGCATGTCTAAATATGACTGTAAATTAATTTTATGAGACCTATTGCTCCTGTTACTATTGGAACTGTCTGGGTATTCTCCTTCCACATTGCCCTCATTTCTCCCTGCAAATACTGAGATTTTATGACTTTGTGTCTCTCTGTATGTAAGACATTGTAGTGAGTAGGTGTAGCAATTTCAGTGATCGATGCTACTTTTGTCTTTGTTTCTTGGACTACTATATCAGGTATTCTCATATCTATTTTTTGGACTGTCACTAACAGGTAATCCCATGTGATATAAATGTTATAATTCTCTACAATGCTTTGTGGTTCATGTTTCCATTACATCAATAGTGCAGAGTTTGCACAATCTCCAATAAAACAGTTTTACCGCATTATTTTATTTATTTTTATTTATTTTTATTTTACATTTGTTGACCGGGATAGTCCAACTGAATGCATGTCCATTTTTAGCAGAGGCCCGGGGAGAAAAGCTCCAAGGGTAAGCAGATACAGCATTACATAATACCAGCATTACATATTAGAAACAGACTATGTACAGAGATTACATGAGTAAGCAAATTAAACAAATTACACAGGTTAGAGTTAATCCCAAGCGTAAATCAGGATTAAATTAAATTACACAGTAAGTATTATGTCTTTCACTATACAGGCCCTCTGCCATAACTGTATCACACCCATCAACAAGATGTGCGACTGTTTTCAGTTATTTTTTACAGAACCTGCATTTGTCTATTTCATCCACATGCTCAATGGACTCTGTAAACCAATATGCATGTAGTCCATCATACTGGGTAGCCTTCACTAACCTGTTGTCATTTAATTTCAGTTCACTTCTCCTTAGCTACTCCTGCGTCAAATTGTGATTAGCACGAGGTTTGTTCTTGCCACAATATTTACACCTGTTCCAAATTCCTTTCCTTCTCACCTGATCCTTTTCCTTATAAGCTTTCTTTCATTTTTTTTGGAACAGTCAGGTGTTGTCTAATTTTTGTCTACTTCTGGTTTAATTTCCATTCCCGCTTGACACCAATATGCTTCTGCTAGACTAATCAGGGAAGTCACCTTAGACTTCTTTTCCAGATGTTTTAAAACTTTCATTATATTGGGATCTGAAGAGGTCAGTAGATTTGTATGCAGTCCCATTACTGCAGATCTATATGTTTAATATGTTTTGAGGAGGCCCATACCATCTTCAAAAATAGATATAATCTTCCTATACAGTGATTGCAATATAATATTAGATAAGACTAAAGCATTTTTATTGTCTTCCTGTCCAAGTGATCCATTTCCTTTTGAGGCCAATTGCCACAAAACTGTAAGTTAGAACAGTAAGAACAAATTGTTTTACAGCTTGAAGTTTTATCCTAGATGTCAAGACAGTTTTAAATAGAAGATTTAGTCTCATGGAGGACTTCTAAGATGACTGCACCCTGAGTAACAGCTTAATTTCATCAGTCCCAGTGTGAAAACAGAAACTCAGAAAAGAGAGACAGTGAATTTGTCTTTTTGAGACAATTTCAATCACTGGCTAAAAGTGCACTGCCTGGATGTCAGAAAAGAAGAACTTTAGAGAACCTGAAAGAAAATCAGCCACAAAAGATGAGGAAAAAAACACCATCTGGGAAGAATCCCGCAGCTCCAGCTTTGGTGCAATACCTTCCAATAAGCAAGAGAAATAAATAAGTTAAATATGCTCATAGCTGATTAAAATAAATGAAACTCTGAAGGAGAATATCAACTCAAATAACGAAAGGCTGGAAAAAAGGAAGAAGCTTTTAACAGATATTCAGAGGAGCTGATAAAACTGAAAAAATCAGAGGTCAAAATGATGAGAAGACTGACGGAGTATAAAACTGCTCAAGAAGAGATGTTTCACAAAATGGTAGAATTATCAGGCAGAGGACATAGGGAAAACCTAAGATTTTTTGCTGTACTAGAAAAACTGCAAGGAACAGACTGGATTAATTTTAGGAAAGCACAAATAAGCAACATGACAGGTATTCCACAGCAGGAGTTGTTAAATGAAAGAGCACATCGTGTGTATTTTCCAAACCTGGCCATGAGAATGCAGCCTCGATCTCTAATGGTAAAGATGCAATCTTACCAGCAGAAAGAGTGGATTCTGACAAAACTGTGATAGAAGGACAAAGTACTAAATGTTGGAGGCACTAGAGTGTTTGTAGAAAATTATTACACACTGTACACCAGGCAGAAGAGAAGTAACCTGATTACATCAATCAGGGAATCTCGAGGCAGGTGAGAGATTCCAGCTGCTGCATCCAGCTATCTTCAGAATATTTTTTTTTCCTGGAGGTCAAAGTAATTTTTTGATGCAGAACATGTTAAGGAGGAAACACAAAAGTTTGTCCAACAAATGTGAGGTCTCAGACAGAATGAGACTCTCTGCTTCTTGTTCATTTGATAATAAAGCTCAAAGAGAGACTGTGCCACTGAAACATTTTCCAAAGTTCCAAAGAAAAATACTTGAGACTCTGGAGACAGATAAAAGCATAGGGCTTGACTAGAAGAACCACAGGTATGTTGTAAATGAACTGGAGACTGCAGATGGGAGATGGATGTCAACAGGAAGAAAACCAACAACTCAGAAATTAATGAATAAATGTGGGATTACAAAACATCACTCACATTTGTGAAACACGGCAGAACAAAAAAACCTGGAAATATTGGACTTTTTGTTTTTCATAGGAGCATAGGAGGTTACTAGGCTAATGACCCTAGGGCCCTTACAAGCCTAGACAAGTTTTATCCTTATTTTCACAATCAGCACCTATCACCTCTCTCCCAACACGGAGATAGGCGGAACATCTGGGGTGACTTTTGGTTACCCATCCAATTGTCCACATTGCGTTTGAAGAGGGCCAATGAGGTGCTCTGCTTGCCATGAAGTGGGAGTCTGTTTTAAAGATGTGGTAACCTCTGGAAGACAAAACTGTCCCTCCAGCAAGTTCTATTGATCTCACATACCAGGTTAAGGCCGTTAGAGTGAATAACCCGGATACCATTTGACTTACGGATATGCAGCATTTCCAATAAAGCAGGGTCAAAGATTGCCTTATATGCAAGGCAGAGATCAACTCTGAGTAGTCTGTATGAAACAGAATAAAGTGACAGTGATTTCAGATGATCCTCATAGAACAGATGCTTAAGACCTTGAATTTTCCTTGTGAGGAACCTTTGTTGTCTCTCCAATTGCTGCAGGTGCTTGGAAACGTACATACCAAAAAGGGCATTGTACTTAATTATTGGCTTGATGAAGGAAGAGTACAGGGACATTATAACTTCTTTTTTTCTGGAGGAAATACCCTTACTTATGAGATGAGCAATATAGAATGCCCTTCTTACCACTGTGGAGACATGGTGATCAAAGGTAAGGTTGTTGTCACCCTGTGTGCCCATGTCTGTCACCACTGAGTGCATACTTAGGGTGTTGTTATTGATGTGGTAGTTAGCATCACTCTTACTGAAAGGGATGATAATACATCTTTTTGCATTGAGTTTAAAGCCATGACTTTGGCACCAGTCATTTGTTTGTGTAAGATCCTCTTGTAGGACGTTGATATAATTTGGAGATTCTATGAATGCTCCCAGTTTGCAGTCATCAGCAAACTTTTTCAGCCACATACCTTTAGTTTTAGCTTGCACTTTGGAGAAACAGATTCCAAACAGTAGAGGTCCCAGGACTGATCCCCGTGGAACATTTTTGTTTACAGGTCTGCTGTTAGAGGCAGATTTCTCTATTTTCACTATATGGGTTCTATCAATGAGCCAGTTAGTGACCCATCTAACAGTACAAGGGTTGATACCTAGCTGGGTGAGTTTGTCAATGATGCCTGAGTTGGGGATATTGTCAAAACCCTTGGCTAAGTCTAGATAGGCTTTATGCACAGATTTCCCCTCATCCAGGCATTGGTGACTGTCTCAAAGAAGTCCACCAGGTTTAACAGGCATGATCTCCCTTTAACAAATCCATATTGAGTAGGGTCAAGTGTTTGAAGGTTACCGATGTCTTTGTTGATGAGATCCATTATGATTCTCTCCATGGCCTTGCAGATAAATCTAGTCAGGCTAATAGGAGTATAGTTCCCAGGGTCAGTGGAAGCACTACATTTGTACAAGGGGATAACAACGGCCTTTTTCCCATTCAGATGGGATGAAGCCAGGGTATAGACTATGATAGATAAGGGTACCCAGTGTTGATGATAATTCCTGTTTGAATCCATGTAGGATGCAGCCTGGAATGTTATCAGGTCCCATGGATGCTGTGCTTTTCACCTTAGAGAGGGCATTCATGACCTGCTCTTTAGAGATTGAGGGTAGAGGACAGGTGGTAGGGATGTCTTGGGGTAAGTGTGGTGGAGAAAGGGGAGTGAAGTTTTCACAGAACCTGTCGGCTAATAGGTTAGCAATGTCTACAGGCTCAGTATATGTGGTATCATTAACTACCAGTTTGGTACAAATCTGGGCCTTTCCTTTTAGGTTACGGATGTAACTAAAGAATGCCTTATGCTTGTCCTTAGTCAAGGAAGTTAATTTGGATTTGTAGTTTACTTTGGAGGACTTCACAAGGAGTCTTATTTGCTTGTATAAGCTGAGGAGGGAGTGTTTCCAGTTTAGGGCTTGCTCCCTTTTACTCTTAGACAACAATTTTGTCATGTTATTGTAAAGCCTGTTAATGGCAGTTGTCCAGCAGACAGGTTTGCTCTTCCTTGAGGAGCTTGTTTTGGTCCTATCAGGTATGGCCAAGTCAATGCAGTTGCTCAGGTGTTTGTATAAAGCATTTGTGTAGAACTTGGCATAGTTGCCAGTCCATATGAGGGAGAAGGTGCAGTGAAGCTATTTATACCATCCTATAAGAGGTAATAATCTGCTTTGGAGAAGTTTTTTTTAGTTTAGTTTGTGCTACAGGTGGGTCAGGTGTGATAACCTTGAAAGAGACTGACTTATGGTAAGATCTCACCAGGGAAGACTTCACAATGGTACTACAGTGGTCTCCCGTGTTGGTAAGCACCAGATCCAGGATGTTGGCACCCCTTGTGGGGGTGTCAACTAGCTGGTCCAGGGAACTGGAGTTCATGAAGTCAAGGAATTTTTGGGCAAGTGAGTTTCTGCATGAATAATTTCCACAGACAATGGATGGGTAGTAAAAGTCACCCAAAACCATGGTGTTCGGATGTGTCTTGATAGACACAAGTAGATCCAAATAGGCACTGTGGGTGTCCTGATTTATGAACAGGGTCCTGTAGCTGGCAATGACTTGAATAGGTGTCCTACCAACAGTTAATTGCACCTGAAGTATCTCTAGGGAATCGTGCTGTTTAACCTGTTTGGAGGTGTGTTTGTCTTTAATGTATATTGATACACTGTGTCCTTTAGTTTTCATGCCTTCAGTTTGTGGTCTGAATGTGTAGAAGGAGGTGTAGCCTGATATGGCTGGGATGCTCTCCATAGCCTTGAACCAGGTCTCGGTGACTCCACAAATGTCTGTGTCTTCCATGGTGAGGACTGCTTCCAGTAAGTGTAGTTTCATGTTAAGAGTCCTAGCCAAAACCTTGAGGTTCTTCTTAGAGGAAGTCTTTACGTTGGGAATTTTGTCCTTGAAACACTGCCTAACAAAGGCACTATGGGGGAGGCAAGAGGCTTGGCCAGTAGCCAAAGTCCCAGAGGTGACAGATGAAGACCATCTCTGGCAAAGCATCGAGATCTGTCGATCATGTCATCCCAAGCTGACAGACACTATATCCCCTTGGAATGACACCAGAAACTAGGCCAGTTATTGGAAGTCAGTCATTTTCTGTTTGTATTGATTGTTTGTTAAATTTGTAGTGGACTCCAATTCATAAACCCCACTTTGTGCCATTAATGTTTGGAAGAACATTAAGCAGGGGGGAAGAGGAAAGAAATAGGTAACTATAGGCAAAATAATTTTTGTTCTTAACAGTATTTTTATAAAATGCGATATATGCAGCATGTTATATAGTAAAGCATTTTAAGTTATTTTTGTGTGTTATAGGGATGATATGGCAAATAGGTGGCCTTTTTTCTCTTTTTCTGTCTTTCGTCTTGTTTAGTTTTAAGAAATGTAGGCACTGCAATATGAAAAGAGAAGAAAGCCTGGACAAAACCATGTTTAAGATAATAGGATGTAAACTCAAGTTGTTGAGATGAGAGATGAGTTGTAAAAGTATACATATAAGTAAAATTGATGCGCTTTTTCGTAATTTTGTATAGGGGAATAACTGGATTACAGCCATTGGCTTGACCTAACAAGTTTTAAGTGGAATCAAGAAATAAAAGAACATGGAATGGAATGTGAAGTTCGCCTTTAGTACATAAATGTTTACAGTGCAACATGAGAAGCTTGTAGCTGAAGGCAACTGTGCATCTGGTTCTCATGTTTCTATGGGGCAATAACAACAAAATACTTTTTTGCTTTAATGGCTAAAGACAATGTTTTCTGAAAGCACTCAATATGTTCTGTGCATCTGGGAGAGGAATAAAAATAAGACAAAGACAGCGCTTAGTGTAAGTAGAAGCACAGGCTGCTCCATGTGTGTTAGCATCGATAACCTTAATCATACATCAATAAAAGCCTGTGAGTGTAGCTGTCAATCTGGGAAAATTGTTCCTATTAGGAGGGTTAAACTTCATTATTTGAATATGTACATCATTTTGTGTGTTTATACTATGTTAATAGGTTCTGGGCGTTAGTGTATGTATGTAAAATCTGAAACTAGACATTTTTTAAAAAAAGCTGTTATGCATAACAGGTGGGAAATGTGGTTTGGGAACAAACCAATTTGTCATGGGACACCGATGTCTGAGGGCAAGTGAGCAAGTGGAAGGTGTTGTAGGATGTAGGCTGGGGTTGGGAAAGGGATTAAGCAGGGACTATAAGTTTTGTATAACTTAAGATTGGGTAGGAAAGGGTTAATTTATTGAAGGAAGGAGGGAGGAAGTGAGATAGGTGTAGGGTGTGGCTTATTGTAGTTTCATGTGTGGGTAGTTTGATAAGGGAGCATATTTTGATGTGATCTTGTTACTGCAAGCATTATGTCCATGACAACCTGTAGGTACTTCTGTAACAGACTTGCCTCAGGTCAACAATGGTTGCAGGGTAGAGGTGGGTCATGCTTCTTTATAAGTGTGATAAATGTTTTAAAGGTTTAAGTCCTTTATTTTTGAAAATTTGTATGCTGTTTGTCATGGAGGTTTCAGTGTGTTCCTGAGTGAAGGGGCTGTTGTCATTGTTAGTACCTTCGTGGCATGCTTAGATATTTTCCCTGGTTGTGGATGGAGGTTTGAATAGGTATAATAGGAAATTAATACTCAGATTTTGGAGAAGCATCCATTTTGGGATGGAAGGGGGCCAAAGTGAGTAGTTTGTAGCACAAACAGGAAAGTTTTATGGTTTAAAATGTGGTAGAACAGGTTACGTTTGTTGGCATAATGTTATAGGGCAGGATTGGGCTTTGATGGTGGCTCTGGTTGTATTCATCATTCATGATTGGGTCTCCATTCTCCTATCTCCCTTGTGATGCTGTGTGCCTTTGTTTCAGCGCTAGTTTTCATGGTCAGAATTGATGAGGGTGGAGCAGCGGTTGGGGATTCCCTGCTGTGCTGGTTGGTAGAGGCCCGTGTTTGTGTTGGTGGGCTGCAAGATGCCTGCAATAATGGGCAGTCTTTGTGCATGCCCAGTGAGAGGTTAACTGCCGTGAAAGGGGGAGAAATGGTGGCATTTTAATAGTGTGGATACATAGCTCTCAACTATCTAGATTTTCACAGAATGTCCAGATTTTTTACTCATATTTTTAGTTTGTTTCTCATAGAATTGTAGTTTTCTGCCAAATCACTGGCAAATCATGGAGGACTGAAGTTCAAACTTGATATCCTTCAGAACATTCATGCTAATGCAAAACTTATTATTCTATCAAATTTCTAAGTTTGTAAGAGCACCTATTTTTGGGCCTTTGTCCCACCATTATTTGTGGCTTTGTCCAGATTTCTTTCAATGTGGCTCAGAGAGCTCTATGAGGTTGAGAAGTATGCACAGATATCTCCTCTGTCAAGGTTTTCTCGGTGTATCCAATTTTGCCCAATAATTCTGGACTGTTATTCATGGTGCCAGTCAGCTAGGCAATCTCAGATGGTTGAAGCTATTGAAGAATGGCGTACAATTGTTATTGCTGGCTCAAAGAGGTTAAGGGGAGAGAAAGGTGTCTTACCTTATTATTCATCTATGCTAGTTAGTAATATTAATGCAGTACAACCTGTGGCTGTTTGTTTTATAGGTGCAGCTGGAAGAAGGCTCTCAACTAACGGTCATTTGCAAGCATGTGTGATGGTACTTGCTGATTACTGCAGATGTGGGGGGTGGGTGGGCATGGATTGGGAGTGCAAACAAGTAGTTCATGCCAAAAAAAAGAAAAAAAAAGGACCACCAGAGGGAGATTCGCATACTGGGTTAAAGTATTTGCTTTACAGACTCTAGGTGCAGGGTTGATTTGGCAGCACTAGTAGAACAAGAGGGAGGATAAGTGTCTTTGGTGCTGACAGCTGTGGGTTCTTTTCCCATACCATCCGGATGGATTGCTCTATACTCCAAGGCACTATAAGGGGTAAGCCATTTTGATGATATGTTAAACTGAGCCCTAATTTTTTTTTTTTGTATCTGGTATGGGAAGATGTAAGACTCACATGCACTTTGTCCGCCAGTTACAGTAGCTGAGCCTTGTTGCTGCCCAGATGTGATGGTTTGCCAAGACCTGCAAGGAAAAAAAGGGGGGATAAATAATAAATAATAACAATAAAAAAGAAAACACGTGAACTAAATGGTTAAATGTATATGCATAGTGTCACTGATCACGTTTTGTTGTTTGCTTGTCATTGTAGGTTGTATCAGTGGCTGAGACGACATTTAGTTTTGACCTGAGCAGATGGTGGAGATACAGACCTTGCGACAGAGATGGGCAGACATTATGATGTAGGAAGAAGACCTGTTTTGTGACCTGCCTAGTAGTGAGACCCTGGTGTATTTGGAAAATGGCTATACTAGTCAGAAGAGAAGGCAACCAGCAAAGGGCAAGCAGAAGACCAAAGGGAAGAGACCATGTCAGTCACAGTTGAGAGGTGTGGTCACAGTGGAGGCCTCGGCCATGGGAAAAGTGCAGGCAGCTCCCGCAGGTAAGGATATGTTGGTGGAAGGTTCAGTAGGCATGTCAGACTTGGAGTGAATGGGAAACAGCCTGGTTGCAGGTGGTGAAAGATCATGTCAGGAGCCGGGAGACCCTGTAAGTGGGTTTGCGGGCCACAGAGTCAAAGTGAGGAGAGGCACATTTTTGGAGAACAGGTTTCTGGGGTCGATAGCCCAGGCTTGTGTGGAGGTCGTATGTCATCATCAATGGTGGGGACAGACTTGTGTGGAGGTAGTATGTCATCATCAATGGTGGGGACAGACTTGAGTGGAGAAAGTGTGGCATCATCAATGGTGGGGACAGATTTGTGTAGAGGTAGTGTGGCATCATCAATGGTGGGGACAGACTTGAGTGGAGGTAGTATGTCATCATCAATGGCGGGGACAGACTTGAGTGGAGGAAGTGTGGCATCATCAATGGCAGGGACAGATTCCCACTTGCAGGAGGTGTATTCGGACTTTGGATTTCAACCGGGTGATTGGTTGGCTACACAGGCTCCTGGGCCAGGGGAGTGGTGTGGTATTCTTGACCCCTCATATACCCTCCTCAGTCAAAGAAAAGATCTGGAAGTGGAGATGTAGATATTTTATTTAATTGACATGGATGGGATGGGGTCCAGCAGTTGCTGGAGGCAGAAACTGAGAACGGCAAAGATCTCTTGGCAGCCTTAGTGGCCCTGGGGTGAAGAAGCATGGGCAAATTGTGTCCAAAAACTTGGGAAAATTGGGTGCTGGGCTTTGTTTATTATATGGCAGTATGACTGGAGAAGGATAGTACATTGGTCCTTCCACTCTTGGCATATTTCTTGATGATACGGGAGGCACAACAGTTGCAGCCAGGTAATGCTTGGTTACGGTATGATCAGATGTTTCATAAGAGGAAAGTGGTCGATCAGTCCCTGAGTTGTGATGTGAGGCATCTGGACATATGGCTGGCCACTATGATGGATAGCTTCAGTGCAGGTAGCGGGGGAGGAGGGTAGGAGGAGAAGAGGTTGATTGTGTTAGGTTTTTAATGCAGGGAGATGTTCATTGGTGGCATGTAGGTTCTTGCACACTTGTTCAAGGTGTGCAGGCATACACCCAGTGGTGCAGTGTAGCCAGTGAGAAGTTAATACAGTCAGCCAAGCTTCATTTTCCCTTGACCCAAGTGAGTTATCGGCTTCCTTTCAGGAATCTCAAAATATGCAAGGTAGAGGGAATTTTCATGTGCAGAGAGGTGGGGGTGCCTTTTGAGAGGTAAGAGGAAGACTTGGGTACACATTCTCCCATTAAAGTCCAGGTGTTGGGGGTCATGCTCAAGCAATTTCTGGATGTAGCAGTGGTGGAGGAGCTAATTGAGGGATTTTCTAGGGGATTTTCTGTTAAATCAAAGGTGGTAGGAGATGGAACAGTTTGTAAGAACCTGAGATCAGTGCAGGGGAGGGAAAATATTTTGGAAGCTTTGGTGGAGAAGGAGCGCTGGGCAGGTAGGATACTGGGTTCTTTTGACAACCCCCCTTTGACAGTTTTAAAGCGTTGCCATTGGTCTTGATGTCTAAGAAGAAGACGGTTAAATTTTGGATGATTCACCATTTCTCTTACCAAGAGGGGAACTCCATTTATGATTTTATTTTGTTAGAAGAGGTAGAGGTGAATTATGCATCATTGGATGATGTGGTGCATGATGCAGCAGGTAAGGGTGATAAAGGATGGTGAGGGAAACTTACAAGTGAGGAGAGTGTGTTGAGTAGATGGAAAGAGTACTTTGAAGGGCTGATGGATGAGAATGAGAGAGAAAGAAGGTTGGATGATGTGGGGATAGTGAATCAGGAAGTGAAACAGATTAGCAAGGAGGAAGTTAGGACAGCTATGAAGAGGATGGAGAATGGAAAGGCTGTTGGCCCAGATGACATACCAGTGGAAGCATGGAGGTGTTTAGGTGAAATGGCAGTGGAATTTTTAACCAGATTGTTTAATGAAATTTTGGAAAGTCAGAGGATGCATGAGGAGTAGAGAAAAGGTGTTTTGGTACCTATCTTTAAGAATAAGGGTGATGTACAGAGCTGCAGTAACTACAGAGGGATAAAATTGATCAGTCACAGCTTGAAGTTATGGGAAAGAGTAGTGGAAGCTAGGTTAAGAACGGAGGTGATGATTAGCGATCAGCAGTATGGTTTCATGCCAGGAAAGAGCACTACAGATGCAATATTTGCTCTGAGAGTGTTGTTGGAGAAATACAGAGAAGGTCAGAAGGAGTTGATTGTGTCTTTGTGGACTTAGAGAAAGCATATGACAGGGTGCCTAGAGAGGAGTTGTGGTACTGTATGAGGAAGTAGGGAGTGGCAGAGAAGTATGTAAAAATGGTACAGGATATGTATGAGGGTAGTGTGACATTGGTGAGGACTGCGGTGGGAGTGATAGATACATTTAAGCTGGAGGTGGGATTACATCAAGGATCACCTCTGAGTCCTTTCTTATTTGCAGTGGTGATGGACTAGGTTGACAGATGAGATCAGACAGGAGGCCCCGTGGACTATGATGTTTGCAGATGACATTGTGATATGTAGTGAGAGTAGGGAACAGGTGGAGGAGACCCTGGAGAGGTGGAGATATGCTTTAGAGAGGAGAGGAATGAAGGTCAGCAGGGCTAAGACAGAATATATGTGTGTAAATGAGAGGGAGGGTAGAGGAATGTTGAGGATGCAGGGAGTGGAGTTGGTAAAGGTGGACGAGTTTAAGTACTTGGGATCAACAGTTCAGAGTAAGGGTGAGTGTGGAAGAGAGGTGAAGAAGAGAGTACAGGCGGGGTGGAGTGGGTGGAGAAGAGTGTCAGGAGTGATTTGTGACAGACGGGTACCAGTAAGAGTGAAAGGGAAGGTCTACAAGAGGGTAGTGAGACCAGCTATGTTATATGGGTTGGAGACAGTGGCATTGAAGAAAAGGCAGGAGTCAGAGCTGGATGTGGCAGAGTTAAAGATGTTAAGATTTGCACTGGGTGTGACTAGGATGGACAGGATAAGGAATCAGTATATTAGAGGGTCAGCTCAGGTTGGACCGTTTGGAGACAAAGCAAGAGAGGGGAGATTGAGTTGGTTTGGACATGTGCTGAGGAGGGATGCTAGGTATATTGGGAAAAGGATGCTAAGGTTGGAGCTGCCAGGTAAGAGGAAAGGAGGAAGGCCCAAGATAAGGTTTATGGATGTGGTGAGAGAAGACATGCAGGCGGTTGGTGTGAAAGAGCAAGATGCAGAGAACAGGAAGAAATGGAAACAGATGATCCGCTGTGGTGACCCCTAATGGGAACAGCCGAAAGAAGATGATGATGATGGATGATGTGGTGCATGCCATTAGGGGGATCCATGGTTAGTGACAGTGGATACTGAATCTGCTTTCCAATATCTGCAAGTACCGGGAGGAGGAATGGCCACTGTTAGGCTCAGTGGTTGGAAACAGGTTTTATTTTGACAAGGCTATACCAATGGGATGCTCTGTAGCCTGTGCTACTTTTATCATGGCATTACACTGGATTTGGCAGCAGCTGGTGGACAATCAAAGGGTGGTTCATTACTTGGATGTCTTCCTCTTAAAAGTTGAAAAGTGCGAGGGAGCTCTGGTAGATGTATGCAGGATTTTTTGGGGATGTGTGAAGCATACCTCTCAGCTATACAAATTTTCTCAGAATGTCCAGATTTTTGCTCCTATTTTTGGTGTGTTCCTCCTAAAATCTCTACTTTTCTGGCAAATAGCTGAGGACTGAAGTCATTAAATAATGACAAACATTTGAGTTTAAGACTCCACTTCCTTGAAAAAATTCATGCTAATGCAAACCCTATTATTCTATTGGGTCTTTATCACATTGTTGAACTCTTAAATGTTCGAACGTCATATGGTCGACACCATATGATTCAACTTTTAAAAGTTCAAATGTTTCAACTTAGATCTCCGTACAATGTGGAATGGGAAGATTTCCCTTTTCTGCACTGTAGTGCGATCTCAGAGTTGGTATATTTAAAGAGTGGGGGTTGTAGGGGGTGCAGGGGGGCTTGCACCCCTCTGCTTAAACCATCCAGGTAGGTTTTTTCTTTGGTTTATTTTTTTTATTACATTTTCGAACTTTTAAAAGTTTGATCATATGGTGTCGACCATACGAAGTTTGAACTTTTAAAAGTTCTATTATGTAATATAGATGCATTCTATCAACTTTCTAAGTTTGTAAGAGCAATATTTAAAATCTGTTCCTATTTGTCCCCCATCATTTTAGGTTTTGTCCAGATTTTTTCTAAGAGGTTGAGAAGTATGGTGTGAAGAACTGTTGATTCCATTGGTTAGACAGAAATTGGAAGGACCAGTGAAGTCATTAGATTTTCTGGGGTTGGTGGATGCAGAATGTGGATTGTTTTGCCTATCAAAGGAGAAGATAACCTATTTGAAAGAAAAATTAGCCTGGGTGAAGGCTATGGATAAAGTGCTGGTTAAGGATGTCATGGAACTACTAGGGCTTCTGAATTTTGCATGTTGGGCTATTTACCCAGGTCATACTTTCTGTAGGTCTGTGGGCTTTCTGCTGAAAGGGGGGGGGGGGCATCATTAGGTAAGACTCGGTAAAGTGAAATGGGATGATTAACTCTTTGGTTGTCCTTTTTAGAGTAGTTTAATGAAGTTTCCTTTTGGCAGTCGATTGGGTTGGTCAATGGGATTTCCAGTTATTTAAAGATGCAGCAGGGGGTATTGGTACAGGGGCATTTTCTGGGGGTGAGTGGTTTGCAGTTCCATGGCTGGCTGAGTGGAAGGATAATTTAAAGCAGGATGTTGCCTTTTTAGAGTTAATGCCAATTTGAGCTGCATCTGTGATTTGGCAGGAGTGGTTGAGGGGAAGGAGGGTTATATTTAATTCAGACAATAGTGCTGTGGTTCGGGTTTTACAGGTGAAAATGGGTACGTCTGAGAGGTTACTGTTATTTTAGTGTAAATTAGTTTTACAGAGTTTGCTGATTAGCTTTTCTTTTACAGGTATGCATGTGGTAAGTGCTATGAATGTGATTGTTGACAGTTTGTCTCACCTTAAGTTTTCCAGGTTATGATAGTTAGCTCCGATAGCAGCAGAAGAACTGGAGGCAGTGCCAGATGAGGTAAAAAGAATTAGGTTGAAGTGACCAGGTGGATGGTGGAGCAGTCCTGGGCAGCGTCTACCAGGAAGGTATATGGTATGGCACTATGTAATTTTGGTAGATTTATTTTACAGCTGCGGGAGGAAGAGGGATTTTGTTCAGAAGAACTGTTGTTGTGATATTTAGCTCGGGCTCATGTGCAGGGTAGGGCAGTGCAGTCTGTTAAAGTGGACTTGACCACAATCAGTATATTTGGTCGTGCGGCAGGGTTGCATGATTTTACTAAATCTTGGACAGTTGGCCATGTATTGAAAGGATGGGTTAGAGTGGGTGGCTACAATAGGGATAAGTATTGGCTGGTGACAAGGCAAGTTTTGAAGACTTTATTACAGGGCCTAGCTTTGGTGAGTGGGGAATCCATTGATTATGTTTTATGGGTGACATTGAGCTTATGGATGTATATAGGGGCTTTTAGAGTGCCTGGGTTGTTGGGGTCATTGATTTGGGAGGATGTCACGATGGTGCTGCCAGGGGCACTTCACATTTGGTAGGGGAAAGATAGGTGTGAACAGATTTGTCCAGTGATTTGGACTAGGAAATTCATAACATCCCATAGGGGGAGTTCACATAATCTGGTTTTCCAATCAAAGGTGAGAAAGGTGTTAACGGGTGGTTCAGTTAATATATGTAATGAGAAGGGCACTCCATTGTATGGGTTTTGTGGGTGAGAAGTTTTCTACCCATTCCTTTCAGATGGGTAGAGCTTCAGATTTAGCAAAAGAAGATAGTTCAAGTAGAGGTCATTAAGAAGGTGGGGCACTAGTCTTCAAATGCCTTTTTGTCTTATATGAGTGAATAATGAGATTGGTCATTAATAGTTTTTCTTAAGGTAACTAGACTGTCATCTTAGGCCACTTGTATGTTTAATGGGCAGAGAAGAGGGCTGCAGTTAGGATTAATGGTTCAGATTTGGGTTTGCATTTGTTCAGTCAAGAATCAGATGGCATTGCATTACAGGCCTCAGGTGGATCAGGCTTATGCAGGAGTTTGCAGGTATACAATAGCAGATGGGGCATCTTCAAGTCATGTTGATACATCTGGCAGGTAACAACTTGGGTTTAATCCCAAAGCAGCAATTGGTGTACCAGAAAAGGGAGGATTTCGTTGCTTTAAAAAAGTTGTATATAAGTATGTTTATTGTGTGCTCCAAGATAATACCCCATCTGTTTTGGAGGCATGCTAATAGTTTTACAGTAGTAGAGCAGGCACAGAAATTTGTTAAATTCAGGTTGGCAAGGCAGCTAGGGTCATTGGGCATACAGACAACAAAGCACAAGGAGTTTGCTAAGAGGTATCCAATGTGGCTTAGACAGGATGGGATGCACCTGAACCAATTTGTTATGGAACACCTTCGATGTGTGAGAGTAGGGGAGCAAGTGGAAAGGTTGTGAGGGAGATGTCTGTGGTTGGGGAAGGGATTAAGCAGGGATTGTAAGTTTAGTATGAGTAAAGATTGGGTCGGGAAAGGTTAATTTATTGAAGGAAGGAGGGAGGAAGTGAGGTAGGTGTAGGGAGGGGCTTAGAGTAGTTTTATATGTGGGTAGTTGGTATATAGAGGACATTTTGGTGTAATCTTGTAACCCACCTGTCACTCCCCCTTTTTTCTGGAGTAAGTATAATTGATTTCTCAGTTGAGGTGTGCTTAGGTGGAGAAGAGGGGCAGGCTTCTCCCTCTTCTGTTCTCCCTCTGGTGTTTGGGTTGTTGTAAGGAAGTTTGGGAGTGAAACTGAATGGTTGGATGCTGCTTCCCCTCTAGTGTTTGGATGGATGTAAGGATTTTGGGTTGAAAGTGAGTGGTTGGAAGTTGCTTGATGTTTAAGAATAAGTGAGTGGAGGTGAGGCCGCTGCTTATATGAGGAGAGTGAGTGGAGATATGTTGCCCTGATGAATGGTTAAAGGATGATTTCTTGTGATTAACAAATTGAAATGCTGCATTAAATAATAAAGTTATGATGCAATACGTTACAGTATGGCATTTATAAATTCAGTAAAAGGTTGTCAAAGGTCTGTTTGGTGTTTTTTTTTTTTTTTTTTTGTTGAAGTGGAGCGTGACAAAAATTACTTCTTATCATAATGGCAGCACTTTCCATATTATCTTTGAATTTGAATGGTCCTACATGTATAAAACAAAATAGTAGTGAATTATGCTAAGAAATGCAGAGTTCAAATAGTTATACTACAGGAGACACATTTTGAAAGAAGTGAGCATGTAAATTGGTTATTCAGCAGAATATCTAGAACAAAGGAAAACTGGAGTACTTATACTAATTGTTAGATGAGCTCCAGTAGTGACAGAAAATTAAAAAAAATAAGAATGGTAGGTCTGAAGTAGTAAGAGGCTACTGGAAAGGGAGGATAATTACATTGTCAAATAGTTGTATTCCACCTTAAACTGCTACAATGAAGCTTAAGAAAATTCTGGGAGAAATAATCAGCTTTCCACAGGGAATCTTACTTACAGGTGGGGAATGGAATTTGATTTTCAGCAGCAAGAATGAATCTGGTAGGCCTAGAAGGGAAAATATAAGAAAACAGAGTAGATTTTTGAAGACATTTATGAGAATATTTGGTATGGAAGATGTGAATTCAGTAGCCGGAGTTTGGACAGAATTTACATATTATTCCCCAAGGTACAAAAACTGGGCTAGGCTAGACAGAAATTATATTTTACAGGAAAATATGCATTTCATTGAAAGTTTTGATACTCATCCAATAAGTATTTTAGATCACGCATCAGTAATAACTAAATAAAAATGCAGGTTAATGAAATAAAAATGAGGCACTGGTACAACAAAGGGATTTAAGGAATGGGTAATGGAGATTATGAGTTGTTAGGGAAGACAGTAATGTCTTCAGAAAATATAGCTAGGGAGTGGGATGAAAGTAAAGTGGAGTTTATAGGGTAGAAATAAAAGAAAACGATATGTGATTACGAAGTAATATGAATTATTTAGAGGGACTGACAAAGGTTAAAGTATTGCAGAATAGGGGGATCTCACAAAATAAGAAGAGGCACAGCTGTAGAGGGCTAAAGAGAAAATAAGAGACTACCTCAATAATATTTATGAGTTTAGAAAGATTCCATAACACAAAAGCTTTCAGCACAATGCATCAGGCAATATTAAGTAGAAAGCTTAGGGAACTTATAACAAGGAAAATAACCAGAAATCCTGTAGCGGTATTAGAATTATTTCAGAAATTTTATGAAAATCTGTATAAAGCACAGAAGTGCAGAAATCAAGAAAGAGTAGGAATGGAAGTGTTTATGGAAGAATTAATGTGCCAAGGTTAGAGGCAGATGTGGTTCATTTATTAACAAGATAGGAGGAAATGAGAAAAAAATGGTGACGCATAACCTATCAATAGGAAGTTGGGAGGGAGGAACGTGATAACGATCTGCAAGGTTTTCTTTAACAGTATTTAAAATAAGCAAAAGCACCAACATCCTGTAAAAAAACGGTGGCGACTATAATACCTAAAGATGGTAAAGACCCATCAAATCCAGCTTCATTCTGATTTTAAACCATGATTATAAAATGGTTATGTCCATAATGGCTAAAATAATTTCAAAGGTGATGCCAAAATTGATAAATATAATCAATGTGGTTTTGTGGAGGGCGGGCAAACATTTGACAACAATAATAGAAAAATGATGATCCAGAGACCAGCAGAATGTAAGAAAAAAATGCTGTTGGCCAGTCTTGACGCAGAGAAAGAATTCAATAGAGTAAACTTGGATTTTATGAGTAGGACAACGGACTCATTTGCATTCCCTGAGGCAAGAATAAGGTTAATTAGGAGGATATATGAGGAATTGGAGGTAAAAATTAATGTGGGAGGGGGTTCCTCTGTGATAGGTTCTATTTGAAAAGAGGAACCAAGCAGAAATGTCCTCTTTTCTCATTGTTATTTGCACTATATTTAGAACCACTGGCAAAGAAAATAAGAGACTTAGAAATTCAAGAATATAATTGGTACGGTAATCAAGAAAAAATTGGCTTTATTTGGAGAGGGTATTATTTTGTACCCAATAAAATTAGAAAAGGACATTCCAATGTTTTGGAAAATTCTGAGACAATTACAAGTCTTTTCAGGACACACAATTAATGAAGATAAAACAAAGACAATATCTGTAAACTATGTTCCCACACATGAATTGGTTCAAGGATCCCCATAGTTGTGGGGACATGGTAAAATGAAATACTTAGTAGTATGGGTTAAAAAGGATGTTGTTATGGCAGGTAAGAATATGAGGGAAGAGACCAAACAAAAGAAAATACACTGGAATTTCTGTTTTAGGGATATGGCTAGCAAGATGGTATCAGTAAAATATTTTAGTCCTTCTAGTTTTATACAAAGGTCAGGAATATTTTACCAACCACAGAAGTTGTGGATAGCAATTAATAAAGAGTTGGAGTATTTTATCTGGGAGGGAAGGGGCCAAGAGTCAAGTGGGATAAGGTGATCCTTCCAATAGAACAAGGTGGTTTGGGATTACCTGATTTGAATGCGTATTTCAAAGTTGCACATTTAAGGCTCCTATACATATCACAAGGAAAATAGCTTCTGAAAGAATTAAAAAAAAAATAATAAAAAAAAAATAAATAAAAGCTTTGAAAGAATTCTAACTGGAAAAGGATCATTATGAAATGGGGGTGACTCAAGAAAAGGACAGACTGGGACTTTGGATGTAGATCCTTAAGTAGAATAACAATAGCCATACAAAATATTATATTTGTAAAGTAACAAAAAGTATTCTAAGAAGTAAGCCAACATGATAGATTCATAGGTTCATAGGAGATTACTAGGCCAACGGCTTTAGGACCCTTATAAGTCTAGTCCATATAACCCTATTTTGCCCAATATATGGCCCCTAAAGTCAAGAGTATGGAATGGATTTTTACCTGTGCAGTGAGTACCCTACAGATTGCCCCTAGCCATAAGGGGCACAGGCACTACTCCAGGTGTGAATTTGTGATCCCCCATTCATTGATTCAAATGGAGTTTGAAGAGGGCCATATTGGTCTCTCCAGCATGTTTTGTTTGAGTCTCTGACTAAGTTTAGATCCGAGATTGGGTAACCCTCTTGCAGTTTGACTTGCAGATGTATAGCAGCTCCATCAGGGCTGGATTTGTGAGTGTCTTGTAGGTCAGGCATAGGTTGCTCCTTAATAGTCAGTAGGAGACAGAGTAAAGGGACAAGCTTTTAGTCTATCTGCATAGGACATTTTGTTTACAGCCTGTAATTTTTTTTTTGGGAGGAAGATAAGAGGTCACTCCAGCTGCTGTAAGTGCTAGTCAAGTGCATTCCAAATGGTGCACTGTATTCGGTTATTGGTCTAATGAGGGCTGAGTACAGCAGGACTATAATTTCCTTGGATCTGGATGCCATACCTTTACTTATAAGTTGTGCCACATAAAAGGATTTCCTTACTTTTGTAGACACATGGCAGTCAAAGTTCAGGCTACTATCTATCTGTGTACCTAGATCTCTCACCTCTGAGTCTAGTGTAAGGGGTGTGCTATTGATGTTGCAATATGCAGGGTTATTTGACTTCCCAAAGGGTTTAATAATGCATTTTTTTTGCATTTAGTTTTAGGACATGGTTCTGGTACCAATCTGTTATCTAATCAGGACTCTCCTGAAGTATATCTACATCATTGGTTGATTCAATAATTGCCTCCAGCTTGCAGTTGTTGCCAGACTTTGTCATCCTGATGCCTTGCACATTTGCCTTGATTTCAGAGAAGTATATTTCAAGCAGGAGTGGTGCCAGCACTGAGCCATGTGGCCCATCACTAGTATCTGGCCTTTTGATGGATTTGGATTCACCCACTTTAACCACGTGTCCTGTCCATGAGACAACTGGCTATCCATCTGTTGACATAGGGATTTATGCCCAGTTTTGTGAGTTTATTTATAATACCTGAGTGAGAAATTGTGTCAAATACTTTGGCCAGGTTGAGGTCGATGCTATGTACTGTTTTGCCCTCATCAATGGCCTTAGTAACTTTGTCAAAGAAATCCTCCAGATTCAGTAAGCATGACCTGCCCTTAACAAAGTCAAATTGGGTTAGGTCCAGTGTTTGGAAGCCTTCTTTGTCATTATTTATCAGGCACAAGATTATTCTTTCCATGGTCTTGCATATAAGACTAGTCAAAGTTATAGGTCTGTAATTTCCCAGGTCAGTAGATGACCCCCCTTTATGCAGAGAGATGACTGTTGCTGTCTTCCACTCTATTGGGACAAAGCCAGTCCAGAGGCTGTGGTTAAATAGAGATCCTAATGGGCCCTGATAAGTCTTGATTTAAGCTGTTTAAGAGGCAACCTGATATATTGTCAGGCCCCATTAAAGACATGTTTTTAGCTTAGAGAGCTCAGTGGCACCCTGTTCTTTGGTGATAATTGGAGGTGGAGTGGTGGAGTGTATTTTTTTGGGGTGAACTAGAGGTGATCGGGAGGTGAAATTTGAGATGAATTTGTTGACCAGCAGATTTGGTATGTCTTCTGGCTGAGTATAGGTGATGCCATCTATGACTAATTCTGCACATTGTTGGGTGTTGACCTTAGGATTGTGGACTGGTCTATATTATAAGCTTGAAGGTTGAAAACATTGAACACCATATGGTCGACACAATATGGTCGATGTCTTCAACCATCAAACTGATAATAACAACCCCCCAAAAAAAGTACCCTAATGGGTTTAAGTAGGGGGGCAAGCCCCCTACGACCCCCACATCCCCCGCTAATTAAATATACCAACTCCGAGACCGCACTACATTGCAGTAAATGGAAATCTCCCCTTATGGAGATTTCCGTTTACACATTCGACATTCTCAGCATTCGCTATTCTCGTGTTGACAATATCAGATTCTACATTGTCGGCTTTCAAAAATATAAAATAGACCCATTGTAGACATAACCAAAAAATGTATTATGATTATCCTTAGCTTTGGAGGCTATTTTTCCTCAAAGTCTGCTTTCAGAGCCTTGCCTTGTTCTCCAAGCCACTTGTTTAGACTAATGAGGGACTTGTTGCTCTGTTTGTACACATTCCCATTCACTTCTCAACAAGATTTTCCTTCTTTTGCTGTACAACCTATTAATACCAGCGGTCCACTGGGGTGGCTTGTTTTTATGGTTTGATCTGGGTTTATTTCAGTCTGGTACTGCCAGTTCTATGCAGTTCTTTACATGGTCATAAAGGGCTTTTGTGTATGCCTCTGCATAGGCTTCTGTTTTCTGAATTTGGGGTAGTTTGGAAACTAGCCATGCTGTCCCTTAGTAGGGGGTAATTTACCTTAGAGAAGTTCTTAAAGTGTTTGTGGTTTGGCGGGGGGACAAGTTTTACCTTTATGTCAAGGAAGACTGTTTTGTAATCTGATCTTACCAGTGAGGACATAACACTGGGGGGGGGGTGTGCACACTCTCCCATATTTGTGAGTACCAGATCTAGGATATTTATTTCCCATGGGAATAGAGAGTGGAGATTACTGGCAAAGGAACCAAGGTACTGAGAGCAAATAATTAGAAAAAAGGTAATAGAATGAGAAGAGGCCAGGAATACATTTGGAATGCAGGCAAGAGATTGCCTTCCGTATCAAGGATTGATATCAGAGTATAGGCAAAGAGAAAGAAATAGACTATCCTAAGTTAAAGACCAGCAGTGGTAGAGTTTTTAGTAGAATCTAAAACAGAAGCTGCTGTTAAAAAGGGAAAATGAATAAGGTATATAAAATGCTACATGATAAAAATATAAATCAATGAGACGGGGTTAGAAAGGTTTGGGAAGAGAGACTGGATAAGCAATTGACAAAGAGATGATGGGAGGACATGTGTACAGTTCCAAAAAATGCAACAAAGTCTCAAAGATTTAGGATTTATGATTGGAAGTGTTTGCATAGTTATTTTTATACCCCAAGCAAATCCAAAGAATTTTTTTCTCATGTGGATTGCAATTGTTGGAGGTGTGATGGGGAAGAAAGAGGTAATTGGGAACATATATTTTGGGAGTAAAATGAGTCAGCAGACTTTAGAAATTCCTGGTAAATAAGGAAATATTTTTTTTGGAGCTGCGATAAATGGTTGGAATTGCACAAACACAGTAAGGGCTTGTGAGTTTAATTATGGTGGCTGCCAAAAAGTAATTACTAGAAAATGTAAATCAAAGACTAAACCAACTATACTAGAAGCTGTGAATAAAGTAACAGGAATAAAGGAAATGGAAGTGAGATCTTTAGAAAAGGGTAGAAACAAATTAGATAGAAAATGGGAATTGTGGGAATACTATATGCCAAATAATGTTTTAGAGGAGGAATGAGGTTTAAGACAAGTCAAAAATTGAATGAACTATGCAATTTTTGAATGACAGTGGCTGTAGAGAAGATTGTATAATGTCTGCCACAGAAAATATGTCAGTATGGTTTGTTTTCATGTATATAAATGTACGACTGCCTATGTCATAAGTGATAATTCTATAAAGATGTTTCTCATTTAAAAAAAGAGTTATTCTTCCGAAGTATTAATTATTGATTCTTCTGAAGTATACATTACTGAGTTTTATTCACATTTGTTTATGTTTTATTGCCGATCCTGCATCAGTTGCAAAATATTTATATACTCCCTCCTGCTCAGGTTCCTTTATATCATATTCCTGTCCCAGATTGATATTTTCTTGGTACTGCAACTTTCCTACTTTAAACGTTGCTTTTGCACATTTATCAGGAGCAAATGACATTCTTATATCATCTGAGAAAGTTTTAACCATTTGAATTTGGAACTTGTCTTACAAAGGCTCCAGAGAGTTAGGTAATCGGTCTCTGCTCACCTGTCCGTACCAAACTATCCGACAAAACTGCAAATTCTAAGTTAAATTTTACTACTTCTGCTTTTGCTGCACTTTGCATTTCATACCAACTGCTGATTTTATTTAATTTTAGAAAATATCTGCTCTGCTGTTTTATTATGTTGCTATAATTTATTTAAGAAAAAACTGTGCTACTTTTTACTCTGTTAAATTTAAGAAAAAAGTATCCTGCTTTTATTCTGTTGTTCTGTTGCACGTCTGTTGGCCGTGGTATAGATTGGATTTGGACCAGCTGAATTAAGTTCTGTTTGGGAATTGAGCAGTAAGAATGAGGACATTTTTTGGGAAAAACCCTCCCTTGTACCTTCGTGGCAGGAGTGTACAGTAGGACTATCTAATTGAAGGTTACTGGTTCAAGGCTCAGTTTAAGCTTTTTCATTGGTTCAGGGCTCACTTTGAACTTTTTCATTGGTTTCTTTGTATTAGCTGCTTTGTTCTTGTTTGAGCATAGTTCAGCTTCATGCACCCCCATGCAGAGTAGGAAACTCTTGGCAGTTATAGACAGAAAAAGGCGAATAGACGTATTTACTCTTAGAAGTGGCTACTATCTAGCAGAGCAGTTCTTGAACAGCTCTCAGCTGTTCAGTGAATTACCCAACAGAGATTTTACCTCTTACCTATCAACATCAGACCCTATACATCCCCTTTTTATAGACCTCTTACTGTAAAGTCCATAGATTAGTCCCCCTAAAATAGCTCTCTGCCCGACACCTCCATCATTTTCTCCTTATCTTTGGAGATACCAGGCTCAGACCTTGCATTACAGATTATCAGTGTCCCTCTGTTTCTCCTGCCAGCCTGGTTGACATGGGTTTTTTGAGGCAGTGTAGCAACTGCCTCATGTACACTGACAACCCTTCACTCCTAAATCACTCAAGTACAGCTTGTGAGAGATGCTCCTACAATAAAAATCTGGAATCACTGCTCTCTCATGCCCAGAACAGCAACACTAAACAGGTTGTCAGCTCACACACCACTACTCCTACTCATAATATGCACCCAACACGTGAACCTTCATATGCAGAGATACTCTCCAGAAACCTACCTAAATACCAGAGACTTCCAAAACACAAACATTCTGTACCTAACATAACACCCAAAGCACCCGTTACACATACCAGTAGCACCGGTATATCACCAAATAAGCCCTTAAGGTAGTGCATATCTATTCCAAATGTTTTAGTTATAGTTGACTCTAGAGTGAGACAGACAGAAACCCCTCTCACCAGAGTAAACAAGGAGAAGGGCATGGTCAGCTGTCTGTCTGGTGCAGGCATTCATCAGATAATACATATGATCAGCTGTCTGTCTGGTGCAGGCATTCGTCAGATAATACATATGGTCAGCTGTCTGTCTGGTGCAGGCATTCATAGATAATACATATGGTCAGCTGTCTGTCTAGTGCAGGCATTCGTCAGATAATACATGCATTCAAGTCTCTCAACAGCATGTACCTTTATGGCTCTGCCAAAGTTCATGTTGCTGTGAATGACTTGAGATCTCTGGACTATATGAAGAAAGACATAATTGAGCTCTCTGAATATGTGTCCCAGTCAGGTATGTCCCTTGCTTTAAGCAGCATTTTACTCTGGCCTAGGATGGTATCACATTATGAAAACAAAATTATTGACTTCAATAATTGACTTAGTTTCTGGTGTCACTCTAAGAGGATCCAGTTCCTGTCAGCCTGGGATGACATGGTAGATAGACCACATTGCTTTACCAGGGATGGTCTTTACCTGGCACTCCTAGGCATTTCGTTGCTGGCCAAATCAATTGCCTCCCCAATAACGACTTTTTTAAGCAAGGTCACAAAAAACAAAATTTGCAACATGAAAATATCAAACACAAAGAAACTACGGTTCATGCTGCTAAATGCTAAGAGTTTAAATCAGAAACTGCACTCTCTAGAAGCATTCCTCTCCCTGGAAGGTGTTGATGTCTATGCAGTCACCAAAACCTGAAGAAGGTACCCTGGCCTTGCAAGGCTACAATGCCTTCCACACTTTCAGACTGCAAACTGAAGGTGTGAGAATCAAAGGAGGTGGAGTGTCTGTCTTCAGTAAAGATAACTACGCCTGTAGACTGGTCAGACAAGATAACTTTATGGAATTACACCTAGTCCAAATTACCATGGGTAAGACTGCCCCGTGATGTCATTGTCAGTTACAGGCCCCCTTCCATGAACCATGAAGCCCACACAGCTTATTTGGACCTACTTGTGGCAATTAAAGTACAACCTAACACCCTAGTCCTGGGTGATTTCAACTATCCCTCCATTAATTGAGAAACTTATATGAGTCCAAACTCACTCGCACAAAAGTTCCTGGAATTTGTTAACTTAAATGCCCTGGAGCAAATAGTACGTGACCCAACAAGGGGCTCAAATATTCTTGACCTGGTCCTCACCAATATGAGTGAGCAATGCAATGCCTCATGTGTAGGGCCCACAATGGTTAAATCCGACCATAAATCAGTCACTTTTGAAGTAGCAGGAGCACCAGAACTTCCCAAAGGAGAAGCCCGGCTAAAGAATTCCCCGAAGCTACCTATACCCTCTTAAGGGAAGGTATAATTGACTTACAACCTGTTTCCACAGATAGCATTGACTGCTATACTAATGTATACACTGATGTCCTGTATAAACATCTACACAAATGTATAGACACAGCTGTGCCAGACAGAATTAAAGCAAGATCCTCAAGAAAAAAACAAACCATCCTGATAGATGTATAGTATTAATAAATTATACAATAAATAGAAGAAGCTGCTGTCTAAAAATACAAAAGTGAGAACCCAGAACTGGAAGAGCACCCTCCTTGGTCTGAATAAGCAAATAAGACAACTCATAAAATCCTCAAAGAGAAACTATGAGAAAAATTTAGCAACCATAGCCAAGGATAACCATAAGGCTTTCTTCAGCTACATCTGCAACCTAAAAGACAGGACTTAGATTTGTGCTGAACAAATTGTGGATGGCATCACATACACTGACCCTGCAGAAATTACAAACATGCTAGCAGACAAGTGTGGTGAAAATTTCACCCCATTACCCCCCCCCCCACCCAAGCATACCACAAACCATGTTTTCAACATCTCCTCCTCCCTGCATCTCCAAAGAGCAAGTCATTAATGCTCTCTCCAACACTATGAACACAGCATCCATAAGCTAGATACTCCACTAGGCACCCTATTCAACCATGCCTGAGGACTGGCTTTGTCCCCATTGAATGGAAAACAGTGACTGCTATCCCCATCCACAAAGGCAGCTCAGCAGCAGACCCAGGTAATTATAGACCCTTAAGTTTAACCAGCCTCATCTGTAATGCAATGGAGCAGATCATCATGTAGCTCATAAATAAGGATATAGGTGACCTCCAACTCATAAATCTTTCCTAGTTCAGTTTTGTCAAGGGTATGCTGTGCCTGCTAAACCTGGTGGACTTTTTCAGGAATGTGACCAGAGCCATAGATGAAGACAAAGCTGTGCACACAGCTTATCTTGACATGGCCAAAGCCTTCGACACAATCCCACATTCAGGCATTATTGACAAACTAACCTATTTAAATATCAACTCCTATGTTGTCAGGTGGGTTGCAAACTGGCTCACAGATCAACGTCACTCAGTCAAAGTGGGAGACTTCACCTCTACCAGTAGACCTGTCACCAGTGGGGTCTCACAAGGGTCAGTGTTGGGCCCCCTTGTTTGGCATATACTTATCAGAAGTCCAGGCCAAAACAGAGGGGCTGTGGCTAATCAAGTTTGTGGTTGACTACAAATTAGGTGCTGTCACTGAATACCCTAGTGATGTCAGCATTCTTCAAAAGGGTGTTACACAGACCAATAACTGGTGCCAAAGCCATATTCTTAAACTAAATGCTAAAAGTATTTGTAAAAAGGTTTGGCATGATGTGATAATTGTTGTCTATATTTTTACACAGTTTAAAGTCTTTCTTTCTAAAATTGTATAATTACCTATCTTCTGTAATCTGATGTTGTTATTTTACTCAGTGTGGAGCTTTTCTTCCTGGTCTCCACTGAAAATGAGTTTCTGACCCAGTGGACTTTCCTGGTCAATAAATAACTGAATAAATAAATAAAACATGCATCATCATTCCCTTAGGTAAAATCAATGTCCCTGCTGATTATAAAATAAACAATAATATCCTAAGTCCCAATTCTGTAATGGGAGAACTGGGAACACAACTTGACTGTGACCTCAGCTTTGACTACCTGTGTCTACTGTGGTGAGGAAGGCATTCTATGTCTCTCACCTGATTAGCAAAAGCAATGCCTTAAGAGCAGAAGAGGTTATAACTCCCCTGTACTCATCCCTCATCAGGTGTGGTATTGAATATAATGCTGCCTTTGGTATGTACTGCACCTGACACCTACAGCAACTAGAAAGACCTCAGAGATTTCTAATTAAGAAAATTCAGGGTCTCCAGCACATGTCATTCATTGACAGACTGAAGTTGCTGTCATTGTACTCAGTAGCATATAGACTACCTAGAAGTGACTTATGTCTGGCTTACAGAACTATCTCTGACCCAAATCTAATGAAAATGATGCACATCCATTAGTCAAATGGAATGAGAGTCACCCGTTCCAGGGGCCTCAGTCAAAATAGGACCTGTTGGAGAGACAGATATATCTGTCAGAGGTTGCCACTCCTCTGGAATAGGCTTCCAATCCACATCAAGCTGAGCACCTCCATGACCCTGTTTAAGTGCAGCCTGGATGACCGGATGTAAATTTCTGCCTGAGATTGCCCCTGCTTACCTCCTGGATGTGAAATCCAATAATTCTTCACAGAGGTAGGTCAAGACGGGTTACTATTTACATTATATATAAGCCAAACAAAGCAACATATAATATAAACATAGACGTTTCTATTCCCCTGCTTGAACTCAATGAATACTCATCTTGTTGATTTTTCATTGATTTTACTTATAATAATTTAAGTAATTAATTAACTAATTCAACAAGGTACTATTCATCAGAGTTCAAACTCAGATGTAACAAATTAACATCATATATAATAGCAGTAACAGTAGAGTGTTTTGGAAAAAAATGCTGTCATGGAGACTAATGCCTTCTTCAGTTAAAGTATGATTTAGAAATGTCATGTATTTCCTGGTTAAATAATAGTAGTAAGCTCTTAGTACAAATGTCATCATTATTCTGTCTAAATATAGTTAATATCAATTATGGCAGGTATCACAGCTACGAGTGCTACTACATATACAGAATACTCACACAATAATAATAATAACAACAATAATAATACAGTAGTACACATTTGAATTAATATTTTGATTTAAATACACAAAGTTACACAATAACAATACTTTTATTACAAGTATTTTTCACAGCTTTTAGCTTGTTTCAAAATATGATCACTATCTTTGGTTGATAAAAATTTTCTAAAGTCTTTACAAGTGTAATTAAAATTTTGTTTCACCATTAATTCAGCCTCCACAGCCTTTAACAATTTGTTTCTCTTCTTTTTCCAGGCTGCACTCATTAGACTAAATATTCTCTCACAAATTGCATTGGAATGTGGAATTGAGAGTATGTAAGTTATGATTTTATACAAATTATTGCAAGCAACATGATCTTTAAAATATTATCCATTTCTCATCGACTTTTTTTCTCATTTGCTTCAGTCATATTCAGTACAAACAATAATAATAATTTAATAAATAGACACCTTCATATAGAAGGTCAGTATTGCAAGTAATATGAAATAATTTTGTTAATTCTTCAATTGACGAAAATCCAATTTTTACATTTGGTTTTAAGGACAAGACATTAACACATTGAAATTTGTTACTTTTAAAATCAAACAATTTCTGCAGGTATTTTATCACTGTGTTAAAAAATTTCTGTGCATCATTTTTTAAATGGGTTTTGTTTGGTGTTGTTACTGCATTGTAGTAACAGTGTTCTAGCAATGCTTCCATAAAAGGCATCATCTTTTTTTGATTGAGAGACTGCAATATGCCTTTCATTATTTCAAAAACATCAATTATTAAAACATCATTGCTTTGAAGTTTTGTTAATGCATTCTGAATAATAATGCATGCATTTGCAACAAACCCCAGGTATGCTAATGCCAATTCATTACTGAAAAAACATTCAAGAATTTCAGATTTGGATTTTTGACTCAAAAAGTACAATCGTATTGGCTCAACAATTTTTATTATCCGCTCAATTGCAGGCATCAAAGTGAGCCATCGAGTTGGCACATGGCATAACATTTCGGACCACTCTACTTCTAGCCATTTAAACAATTCTTTTAGTTGTATGACTCTTTTTGTCGATAAACTAAATTCATTATAAATTTTTATAACGATCGACTCTATACCAAAAGTTAAAGTTTTCACAGCTTTTTTAGCAGTATTATGTAGTATGTGACAATTACACCCAATTCCAATTATATTTGAATTAAGGTCTTTTAATTCTGTAAAGATGCTTTGTTTTTTACCAAAATTGACGTTAGCATTGTTGGCGCAGAACGCTGTTACATTTAGTATTTTTAAATTATTATCTTTTAAAGCCATTGCTATAGAATCTGCTATACTAACTGATGTCTCACTTTCCAGTGAGTAGAAGCTTAATAATTTTGTTTGAATACCCTGTTCTTTGTTAAAATACCATACAATTAATGGGAAGGTTTTTATATTGCCTTTATTTGAGGCATCAGTACTCACAGAAAATGGCTGGTCACCTTACAATTCTTTCAAAATAATTATTTTTGATTCAGGTGCAAGCACATGCATAACAATTTTTGTTGCTTTAGTTCTGCCACAACAATATTTTTTTGATATTGTTGAATCTGGGAACAAACAAGAAAAGCACGATCCTGCACAGTCACTGGAAATGTAACTGTGGGAATGCTTCACAGTGTGGAAACAAAAAGCTGTTTCTGCCGTAATAATATCAGCTTCTTCCTTTGAATTTTTTGTCTGAAAAATGTTGTTATTTTGATGGATGCTGAAACTGCTGAAATATTGTTGGTGTACGCAGTAGACTTCATATATAATTCGATGTCGTTTTCACCGCCATGTCCAATTGAAAACACAAACATCGACCATACAGCGTATCCTTCTCATTCTTCTCGTAACCAGGGATATTTTTTCATCCAATAAGTATTAAATTTCATAAGCCTTTTTATTTTCTTTGAAGGAGTATTGTCATCATCTTTGAAACTACTCATCTATGGAAAGCTTTTACCTGTTAAAATATTTTTAATAGAATATAGAACTCAGCAGTGATGGAATGTGGTTTAAAATTATTTTAGCTTTCTGAACTCTTGCTAATTAACTGGCCCATTATATGTGACATAATATAATGTTAACATATTAGACAACACCATCCACCATCTGGAGCATTCATAAATGAAAACATTCAGAACTTAACTGGTGGTTTATGAGTTTGCTACAATTATTTTTCAACAAACCATCACATGGGAAATAGTGCTAGATTACACCCACACAATTTGTACAAATCCAGGACATCCTCCTAGTGATTGCTTTTTGGGTAGCCAGAAGAATTAAGCTTATCAAGGCCTTACTGTGTCCCACTCAACTCTCCCAACTCAAAAGAATCATTCCCTTAGTTACTGCCATTTGCTCCTCTAATATTTCTGACAGAGAGTACTCTGTATGGAATTTTTGTTAAATCTGCCAACTCATTCCACTCATAAAAAGCATGTTCCCAGACCCAGTTACCTCTTTCGACCGTGTCAAACCTCCAACATTTGCTATCTCTCTGAGGAAAAATTCTTTGGGGGCTGCTTGGGACAAGTCGCGGTACAAAAATACATATGCAAACACTTCCAGGCAAAACTCCTGTCCATTTTAGACTTTGTTGCCTATTTGGGAGGCATACATATGCCTTCCTATTGTTTCCTCGTGAGTTGCTTATCTAGTCTCTCTTCCCAATCTTTTTTAACCTCCTCTGTTTGATTACTATAGTTACCAAGCAGTTTTTTATGTACCCTAATTATCCATTTTTAAGCAGTTTTCAGTAGTTGCGTATTATCACAACCAGATTTCGAGCCTGGTATAATTCTTGATGTTATAGCGAAACTACTTAATGTCACAGTGAAATGGGGTGTTTAAACTCCAAATTCTGTAAATTCCAAACCCCTCTTGCCTTTTCTCTTTACAACTAATTTAAAGTTCATTATGCCAGCCCTCAGTAACTCAGAATAATTCACAGACTGAATTTGCCATACCATCCTGCTGTAAAAAACTGTAAACTCAGTACATGTTCAGGGCTGTTTTAACCTACTCCTTCCATTACAGTCAATACTTTCTCTGCTAAGATTATAGTTATTTGTTATTATTTTCAGAAAATCTGGTAGCCTGCCTCATTTTTAATTCCTTTCCATAACAAAACAGAATCTGCACATGTGCGGTATTTCCCCAGTTAAGTTCAGTTGCTTGTGTTGGTCCCTCTACCAGAATGAGTAGAGACAGCCAACACAAGCACAAGCAGAATGAATGGGGTTGGGAGGTTGGCCTAATTGTTAATGTTTTTGCCTTACAAACACAAGGTGCAGGGTTTGATTCTCACAAGGGATAACTGGCTAGGCTTAAAATGGCTTGCAAGGGAAGTTAGCCTAGTACTAATCTATGATCCATCATCCAGCACATGTGGCCTACTATGTAGCTTCTTTTTTATTTCTGGTGAGCATATTGTTACGCTAACTCCTACTAACATTAATTTAAAAACAGAGAAAAAAAATCAATGATACACTCAGCAGTTCAAGCACAGAACATTGCCTAAGATATCTACTTTTCAAGTTAAATACAAATCAGAACAGCATTTTATCATCTAACAGCATAGCACTAAATCAAGTAGATACACATTTACCCTGAAAAATACTTCTGAGCAAGTTTACTAAGCTTCAAACCCAAATACACATTGAGTCACTACATAATTTCTACTTGGAGCTACTAAACAGCATGTCCATTTCAAATCAGGAAACTCAGGAAAATGCAATTCTGTCATTTTCCAGTGTTGCTACTAGTAACATTTTAAGGACACATCATGTCTGAGACTGCACAAGAGGTTTGCTTTTCCAAGAAGCCTATACATAAATATAGTATTGACTTAAGCAGTTAAGCATAACAATTTAAATATATCCCAGCAAAATTACAGGATGCAAGCAGGGTTAAGAAGTGAATTGCTTATTACAGAGAAAAACTGATTATGCTTAACACCCTTAAATGTTGAATTTCTTGGACCACAACATTATTTTTAAACAGAACGTGTTAACAGTTTAGTCTGCTGCAAAGTTACAAGACATGACTGGATGGCATGCAATTGGAATTAAAGGGGCTTGTTTTTCTTTTTCCTCCCCAGGCCCTTGTCCAGTGACCTCTCTACTTTTGCCCAGTTGGCCCATTTGTTCTGGCAGAATGGGATCTAGACTTTCCTTTGTCTAGGCAGAAGCCAATATGGCCCATTTTTGTCCCAGGAACTCTGTGAGAACTTGCCACATACACATATGCACAAAGACACACACACACACACACACACACACACACACACACACACACACACACACACACACACACACACACACACACACAGATGCTACTAGTATAAAAAAATACTACTTCCTACACTTTGTATAATATGAATATTGCTGTAATGTGGTGTTTTAATGTAAGTAGAGCTTTTCTCCGCGGGCCTCCACTGTAAATGGAGCTCATCCAGTCGGACCATCCCGGTAAACAAAGCTAAAATAAATAAACAAATAAATAATAAATAATTGTAAAGACATGGTATTTCGTAAAAATAAAAAAAAGCTTGGCAATAGTGAAATGTATTGAAAACAAGCATGAACCCCTGCAGGGTAATGCATTTAAACTTTCAAAAGGAAAACATAGTAACGAACAGGCTAAATTTAGTAGAATTTTTTTCTTATCAGGAGCACCAGCTGCTCTTATAAACTAGTGATCCCAGAGTCGGTTAAGCTGCGGTGTGTAATTGACAGGTAAGGGCTTCTTGTGAAGTTTACTTGAAGAAACAAAACCACAAATTGAGCCAAATTAGACTTTTAAATGTGACCACGAAAAAAAGTGTATACATAATTGTATTATTAGTTTGTTTATGTCTTTCGGCTTTTCCCGGTTAGGGGTTGCCACAGCGGAACTCCGGTCCGCTAATGATTGGTAGTTGAGTTTTATGTGCCGAGTTACCAGCCCTGATGCGCAACGTTCAATGAAGGTACGCCCATTCACACATGTCTCCACGCAGAAGACACTCTAGCTGTGAATCGAACCGGACAGCACTAAATAATAATTAATAATAAAGATCTGCTGCAAATGCCTAGCGGAACTGCAATGTTTGAAGTTGTGCAATTCCGGCTGTCAAACCTGCGAGGCTCAGAAAAAGTCATTACTGCTCCTGGAAATAGCTCAGACAGGAAAGGTATTGAAATGTGGATATAATTGCTGATGGAATTGATCATTACATTTAGTCTGTTAATATTGTTAGTTTTCTGAATTTGTTGGATAGGCATTATCAATACCATTGATTTTGTACATTATTAACTGGTATTGCTTGAGTCAATATAGGATTGGTATGCCCAGTACAAACTCTGTGTAGTCATTTTAAGCTATTTTATTAAGTGTATTATTCTGTTGGCATCTTCTATTTTTATCTGTACATACAGTTTCCTTGTAGAAATAAGTACAGAGCCTACTAATAACGGGATTATGGACTGTCTTTACCCATCCACGCTACAACTTCTGGCATAGTGCAGCAAATAGTACAAGGAGCCTTAATCAAAAAAGTGCATTTTAAACCTGCTTATTGTTTGCAGCCCATCTACATGTACTACTTAGTGAAGAATAAATTAACTCAGTGAAGAATAAAGTAACTTCCAATTTGTTATTTTGCCTTTGCTTAGCTGATTCATGTAACAGTAAAATGCATGTTGTAAGCGGAAGGAATCTCTGCAGATTTTACAGACTTCTTATGAGTACAGTAGGGTTTACAGTGTTTGAACCACCAGATAATAAATATGTGAGCTTGAAGTAAATTTACTTTTGTTGCCTGAAAAAACAGGAATTCAATGTATGTAACTCCATTGCCTGTTTTTATATCTCAGACTCAGAATGCAGTGTATATTTGGACAAGTTTCTGTCAATCTTCGTCTGTTCAACTAGCCTAGATTATATCATTCAAATATTCACCACTTTGACAGATCAATGTAAAACACAAAGTGATAGCACTCCAGTTTTGAAAATGGAACACGTTCCACTCCCAAAGTAATAATAGCCATTGACTTACCCTAAAACATGTATCAAACTTCTTCAAGAAAAGAAGCAATAAACATGCAGCCATGGCCACCATGACTCATGCCCGTCCACACACAGCATGATGAGAAATGTATGATGACAATCCTACTTATGTACGGACAAACTACAAGGCAAGCGCACAGGCAACATTCAGGAAGTTGCACACACAAAAGCGCATCTTGGAGACAAGTTGGAGTAGAGGAATAAGACAGAATCAGAGGAACTCAACAGCATCGGGATTTTCACTTGTAACAGCGGGGCCCATGATTTCTCTGTTGAATTTGGGAAAATCACACCGCAATATGCCGTCTGGCAACCCTGATAGCATGCAACATTTGGCAAGCAGAAATAGGCCTAAGCACATAGTAGCTGTAACCCCTGCGGGTTGCCCTGAGAGGACCCTTAATTTTCTCACCAAGACTAACCCAACAAAATGGGCATGCTCAGTGTAGTATAAGGGTGAGTCAGCAAATACCAAGTCAACTCTTGTTGTTAACTGTTGTAATTGTGGAGCCAATCATGAGTTCATAGGTTAGTACTAAGCTAACTGCCGTTGTGAGCCATTGTAAGCCTAGCCATTTATCCCTTGTGAGACTCAAACCCTGCACCTTGTGCTTGTAAGGTAAACACTTTAACCATTAGGCCACCCCCCCAACTCTACAAGAGACAAGTGCTTAGCATTTGGTCAGCAATGCCACAAGTGTAAAAAATGGAACCACTTTTAAAAGTTTTGAAAATCAAGCAAGACTCATTCAGTTATTAAAAAGGTCACTCAAAAAAGCAAGTTGGTCATGTAGGAAGTTGCAATCCTACTTTCTATGTAGATGGTGTACCAGTGGTTAGTGAAAAGGTTAATGCAGTAGATTTGCTGGCAAAGAATGAAGTATTTTGTACAGTCCTGATCAATGGCAAACCCACAGAGCTCAAAGAAGACACTGGTTCAAAGTGTAATGTGATGTCAGTGGAAACATTTGCTAAAGTGAGAGCTGATGAACAACTTAATTTTAGGAATTGTACAAAGCTTGTTGCTTATGGAGGTGAAGAGATTCAAACCAAAGGCTCAGTAGTGCTTTCATGCTAATTGGCTGGGAACAGTTACATCTTGCAATTGTATGTAGTCCGAAGACATGTGCAGTCCTTATTAGGTCTCAGTGACAGTTTGAGAATGAAACTGCTTTCTTTTACCAAAGAAGTACATCATGTAAGCATAAATCCCAGTTCCAGCGTTACTGCTATTTTCTCAGAGTATGCCGATGTGTTTGATGACAAGTTTGTCAAACTTCCAGTTGTGTACTTCATGAAAGTAGACCCAGAGGTCAGCCCAATGGTCAGACTAGCAAGGAGAGTTCCAATAGCTATGCAGGATAAAGTCAAGGTCCAGTTAGACAAAAAGGTGCAGCAAGGTGTGATTGGTCCAGTTACAGAACCAAATGAGTAGGTGTCTTCCATGGTAGCTGCTCATAAGAAAAATTCAGATGAATTCAGAATATGCATTCATCCAAGAGACTTGAAGAAGGCATTAAAGAGACCTCATCCTATTGGTACAGTCGAGGAGATTGCCACCCTCATGCCAAATGCCACTGTTTTATTCTGTCTTAGATGCAAAGAGTTCATTTTGGCAAGTAATGCTTGGTCACAGAGCTTCACTACTGGCTACATACAACATGCCATTTGGTAGATACAGATTCCTCAGGATGCCTTTTAGGTTCATAGGTTCATAGATTAGTACTAAGCTAACTGCCCTTGCAAGCCATTTTAAGCCTAGCCAGTTTTCCCTTGTGAGACTCAAACCCTGTACCTTGTGTTTGTAAGGCAAATGCCTTAACCATTAGACTGATCATCAACCTCTAGTCACTATTTTAAAGAAGCCTATGCATACAGCTGCAGCAAGACTACAAAAAATGATGCTTAGATTACAAAAGTACAACTTCAAAATGGTCTATACAAAAGGTAAACTTCTTTATCTGGCTGATACCTTATCCAGATCACCCAGAAATACCACAAAACAGCTTGATGCAGAGAATTTTGACTTTGATGTCATGGAACGGCATAATTTTTCTACCACAAAACTTGATGAGTTGAGAGAACAAACAATGACTGATCCAATTTTGCAAAAGCTCAACCACTTCATCAATGTGGGATATCCGTCAAAGCAGTCTAGTGTACCACCAGAAGTGCAGCCTTACTTTTCATACTGAGATGAGATGATGATGAAAGATGGTATCATTTTTAAAAATCCCAAAGTTATTGTTCCTACTTCCTTACAAAGTGAATACATTCAGATTTTGCATCGTGGCCTCCTAGGTTCTGATTCTACCAAAAGAAGCACAAGAGGACTAATATTTTAGCCTTTTATCGAAAAACGTTTATAACGTGCTTTCTTCCTGTTCAGTATGCAACAATGCTAAGCCGCATTTGCAAAAAGAGCCACTTCAGCTAAGCCAAATTCCTGAACTATCTTGGTCAATAGCAGCCACTGACATATTCAAGTGGAACAATCAACATTACTTAATGTTGGTAGACTCATTCAAACTGGTTTGAAATTGTTGGTTCTCTGGAAGCAATGCTGAACTTCCTAAAACCCAGGTAACCTCCCCCCAGCAATGCGATCAATATTTCTTCAGTTGTTCTGTCTGGATCTGATTATACATTACCGAATAAATGCCTAAATTTTATTCCAGAGTTTTTTGTTCATAAGGATGTCTTTGTTGAAGATTTGGATGCATTTTGCAGACTGCTCAAGCTTAAACTATATTTTCAGGGTATTGAATGTGTTAATGAAAATAGTGGCTTCAAGTTTAATAAATCAACATTTGTTTCACCTATGAATAAAAATGTGGAAGTATTTCAAAAATGTGTACTTCAGCAGTTACATTTTGGTTTAAATGGTCAATAACATGTTTCTCCTTTAAATATGTCCATAGAGGAAATGAATGCCTTGACAAATTTGAAAAATAATAAAAATATTGTTATTGCTCGAGCTAATAAAGGTGGAGCAACGGTTGTAATGCATAAATCTTTATATGTTGCAGAAGCACACAATCAGTTACAAGATGCCAGATTTTATACTTGTACGGCCTATGATCCCACATTTAATTTAAAAAAAAAAATTGATTTCTGGAGTCTGCTGTTAGTGAAGGTATTATAGACAAACGTACTATGTTTCATTTGAAGGTTAAGGATTCTTCTTCTCAGTATTTCTATCTCCTTCCTAAAATTCACAAGGACATTTAAAAAATAAAAAAACCCTGGTAGACCTATAGTCTCTGGTAAAAGCTCCCTCACTGAACCTTTGTCTGCTTACCTTACCATGTATTTAAAGCCATTGTTATCTGGGGTTAGAGCCAGGATACAGGACACAATGGAATTTCTGAATATCATTTCAGATGCCCAATTAGAGCCCAGTTGGCTACTGTGTACATTGGATGTTGCGTCCCTTTGTACTAGTATTCCTCACTGGGCAGGTTTATGTGCTTTAGAATACTGGCTGGATAGATTGTCCCTGTATAGTCCTGGATTCAACACATTTCTGTTATGTTTGGCTGAGCATGTGTTATTTAAAAATGTATTCTTCTTCAATACTAAATGCTTTTTGCAGTTGAGAGGTACAGCTATGGGTGCATCTTTTGCACCCATTTATGCTGACCTCTTCATGGGTTATTTGGAGCAGATTATTATATATGATATAAATTATAATATTTTTCTTGGAGAAATTGACATCTGGCATTGGTTTTTGGATGACTGCTGGATGATGTGGAAGTCGGATGTTGTATATTTACAGGAATTTGTCCAATATTTGAATGAAAATAAATGGGGTATTAGATTTACAATTAATTATGATGTTTCTTCCATCTCTTTTTTGGATGTTATTGTATCCAAACTATCTGATGGTACTTTGTCTAGTACACTATATAGAAAACCGCATCTTTCAAATACGTTACTACACGCCTCCGGTTGTCATCTGAAACATATTACGGCCAATATACCCAAGTCACAATTTATAAGAATACATAGAATCTTCTCAAATACTGAAGATTATATACATTTTGATAAAGATTTAATAAACCATTTTGATGAACGTGGTTATTCATTGGCTAAAGTAAGACAAACCAGCAGGGATTTACAATTACTTTCAAGAAGTGAGCTTCTTAAATATAAAAATGATGGTATTTATTCAGATAATAATATCAGATTCACTACCACCTATGGCAGAAACACTCATAGATTTTTAGATTTGGTGCAACATAATTGGGATATTCTTTTGACAGAGGATAAATTATGTGAACTATTAGGTCAAAGATGTTTATTTTCTTTTCGTAGAGGTAAAACCTTGAGTAGTTATTTCAGTCATTACAAACATCTTTTGCCTCCAAAACACTATGTACAAACTACTATAGATGGTACACAATTAATGGGGTATTACCCCTGTGGCCATTGATATTTCTGTAAACGTATTTGTCAAACGGAGGAGTTTTCAAGTAAAAATACCTCTACGTTTTTTCCATAAAAGTGTTTGGCAACTGTAATAGTGATTGGGCTATCTATCTGGCAATTTGGTCATGCACAGCTTTTTATGTTGGCCAAACCTCCAGACCCTTAAAATTGCACATTTCAGAACATCTTAGCAGTATTAGAAATAAATATTCAGCTAATGCTTTATATAAGCATTCCATTATACATAAGACAGCTACCTTTAGATTTATTGTCATTGACAGAATTTTGGGACATAGATCAATGAAAACTGGTTGGCATAAACTGTTAAATAAAAAAGAAAAATCTTGGATTGTGAAGCTGGGAGGATTGTTTTCACCTGGTCTTAATAAACATTTGTAATAATTGTTTAATTGGGCTTAATTATTCTATTACATTTTTGATATATAATGTGATGCATTTACTGATTGTATTTTAAAATGAAAAAAGGCCATTAGGCTGAAAGAGGTCTGTTTCTTGTGTTTTTACACACTAAAAGATGTTTGCTCCAGTAGAGTGCTGGCTATTTGTCTTTTTACGTTTTGCTCTTTGAGCCTGAGCACCCGCTGTCCTTGCAGAGGTTTTGGTTTGGGAGATTACTAAGATGAAACATCATTTCTCAGTCTATGGTAGTACACACAAAGTTTTTTTCTGAAAATGGTACCCAGTTTACCAGTCAATTGTTTCAGAGATTTGCAAAAAGTGGGACGTTATCCATGTTACTAATAGTCCTGAATACCCACAGTTAAACGGCCTTGCTGAACATGCAGTACAGAGTGCAAAGCAATTACTAGAGAGGTCAAAGCGTGACAATACTGATATATTCTTGAATTTACTTACTCTCAGACATATACCCCGTGAAAATTTACTTGGCTCACCTGCTTAGAGACTTCTGTCTGGGCAAACCAGAACAACCTTGCCTATCAGTTTTAGGTTGTTGGTGACTAATGCTATAAACAACAAAGTATCACAGCCCAGCTTTTAAGAAGCTTTCCTCTCAGAAGTCCAGCTATGATAAAAAAGCAGATTCCTTCGTCTGTTAAAAGAAGGAGAGACAGTGAGGATGCAAATGGCAAAAGGCGTTGTTCAAATTGGTCAAGTGAGATGAACATGTACACTGCTGAGATCCTACTTAGTGGAATCTGAGGGTATAAAATGCAGGAGAAACTGCAGGCATCTTCTTCCTGTATCTGAAATGATATTGCAGCACCATACCTATGATACAGACTCTAAATCTCAGGGCAATCCTGACAATGTTCATTACGAAGAACATGTCTCAGTATCTATTCCCATTCCTGATGATGTCCCAGATGTCTGCAAAGTTGAACATACCTTGAAGACAGTACCCATTGTTAGATCCAATTCTGACCTTTATGTTACACAATCAGGTCGTATTTCTAGACCTAGTATGACATACACGGCAACCTGGACATGATTGTTTCATATGTGCCTAATTTTATGTGATTGCATGTAAAAGAATTAGTTCTGTATAATTGCATGTCAAAGATCATTTATGTAAATTGCATGTCATTGAGTACATGGACTATTTCTCAAAGAGAAGTAGATCAGTGTGTGTATGTACCTTTAAGAAGCATTTCTATATGTAGGCACGTGCATATAAATACTGAGCATGTGCAGGCAGCAGTGCCATTTTGAGAGAACAGCCAGAGTGTTAACATGTATGAGTGTAGTAGTCTGTTTCTAAGTTTATTTAAGTTTAAGTTACAAAGACTCATTCCTGATGTGTTTGTGTGTAAAAAAACTGATTGTGTACCCACAACTGCTTGTCTGTTTTATCCTGATCAGACAAGCGACAATGGTTTAGCTACAAAGTGGTTTGCCAATGTTTCATAGTCACTGTAATGCAACTGATCAATGAAGAGTCTATTTTAAACATCTGTAAGCACTCCTTTATCCTTGAATGTGGGATGCTGTCAAATGTTTTTTTCTTGTAATCTCTCCATACCATATGTAGATGCCTCCCCATTTTACAATTCGCTATTATGGCTTTATTTAGTAACAAATGTTCCTTTGTTCCATATGACTTTCTTTTGTTATCTTTTTGCTTTATTGTCATGATTGCATTTTTTTCTAAATGACTATAAACTCTTTCTGCAGCTACTGCAGTTATGTAGTTTGTACATCTTTAGAAGGCAAGTTATTTGTCTGTAGTTTTTAAGATGGCTTATAACTTCACTAAGAAGAAGAACTGTTGTTTTTGCTGTTGTTAACCAGCTTGGTGTCTGTTTGGGATGTGCATATAAGTAATTCTTATTCATGGCTAAATCTTTGTATAAAGGTGTATAATACTTTTAGCCAGAAGTTAGGTAAAGCATCTGGGCCTGGGGCTTCCATTTAGGAGTTTTTCTTAAATTTGTTTCAATTTTGCTGGTTGTTACTTCATCCCATTTCATATCCCCTACATTTGAACTCCTTGCTGTTTCTTTTAAATTTTCTATCCATTCCACAGGGTCTTTATAAATATTTCTCCAAAATTTATTTATTTCTTCTTTTTTGGTGGTGTTTCAGTTTATTTTCCTTTGTTTCCCAGTTTTCTATGACACTTTTTTGGGACATCAACAAATTGCTTATTTTGTACTTTTATATTTATCTGCATATCCCCTACATTTTCTGTCTGTGCTGAAATATTTAGTTTATTAAAAAAACACCAACAGCATTCAACATCTCCCTGGTCCTGTGGTCAGGCTGCTCAGGCTCAACTTTTCTGTATTCTACCCTGGGTACTCCCTCCCTGCCTATATATTCAAAAGGAAGATCGACTGTTTTAAGCCAGAAGAACTCCCTGAATTTTGCCTGCTAGCCCTGGCCTACTACTAAGCAACATACTGCAAGGACTCCCTATATCAAACTGCGTATGAATTATTCTGCCCTGGGTACTCCCTCCCTGCCTATATATTCAAAAGGAAGATCAACTGTTTTAACACAGAAGAACTCCCTTAATTTTGCCTGCTAGCCCTGGCCTACTACTAAGCAACATACTGCAAGGACTTCCTATATCAAACTGTGTATGAATGTATGTAGCCAAAGAAATTACCTCTGTACTCATTGTTTATCTACTTTTACTACCCATTTTTTGTGCTTGTATGCCCTACTGAGTGTGCGTTCCTTAAAGCAGCCTACCACGGACCATTTGCTATGCCCCCCCCTCCTATCACTATACTCTTTAAACCACTTAGTTCCACCTAAGGCCTTTATATCACTTCTTACCTTTATCCTTTATTACCACTTTCTACCACTAGGTGGCAGCCCCCTATCACTATATTCCTAGAAAGAAACTAGTTCTTTAGTGGCTTCTGCACCCAACACTGGCTATACTTTCCATTTATTTTAAAAATACATACTCCCTACCCCCTTTACTTTTTTTTTACATCCACTCCCTCCTTATAGGTTCATAGGTTCATAGGTTGGTACTAGGCTATTGGCCCTAGGGCCTATAAAAGCCTAGCCATAACAATTCCCTGGCTATTTCTTCCCACACTATTTACTTCCCTGGACCGTTGTCTAGCAGGGCGACTGACGTGATCCCTGGGGTGAATTTCCTTTCTCCCATCCAATCATCAAGGTTCCTTTTGAAGAGGGCCAAAGAGGTGCTCTGCTTGACATGTATGGGCAGTCTATTCCAGAGTCTGGGGAGTCTCTGGGTCAGGAACCTATCCCTCCAGCATGTTTTGTTTATTGTGATGACAAGGTTTAGATGCCTGGAGCATGTGGCTTTGAGGGATTGGGATTTCTTTAAGTGTAGCATGTCCAACAGCTCTGGGTTTGACATGGCCTTGTATGTTAAGCAGAGATCGCCTCTGAGTAGACGATATGCGACAGAGTATAGCTGGAGTTTTTTAAGGCAGTCAGCATAGGGCATCTGCTTTAGGCCTGTGATTCTTTTAGTAAGGTATTTCTGTGGCCTTTCCAGTTGTTGCAGATGTCTTGAGAGGTACATACCAAATGGGGCATTGTATTCTATAATGGGTCTAATGAGGGATGAGTACAGTGGGACAATGACCTCCTTTTTTCTGGATGAAAAGTCCTTAGTGATGAGGTGTGCCACATAATAGGATGTCCTGACTGTTGTGGCAATGCGGTTATTGAAGGTGAGACCACTGTCCACCTGTGTCCCTAAGTCTCTTATCACACTTTCAGTGTTTACTGTACTGCCTTGCTTTATCTCAAACACTCTTTTTTTTCACCTTGTTAACCTCATTTTTGTGTTCCCATATAGCATTCAATACCTACCTACCTACCTTCTTTATTGATTCCTGTTGATGATACTCTTTTCTCTGATCCTCTATCTTGACTTGCTTCAACCCACTCCATTCGCCCTGTGGGCTCACTCTGCTCCCCTACCCTACCCCCAAATTCCACCCACCCCCAGTGCACCTAAACTTATACTCTTTAAACCACACCCCTTGCCCAATCAACCAACCACTAACTCCTTCCTATTAGATACCCCACCTCTACTTCCTCCCATAATTTAAAGCTACTTTATACCTTATATTACCTCACTCTACCTTCTACACCTGAACTATAATCTTCAATAAACTTCACACTATTGCTATACCCTTCTCTACTACCTCTTCCTATACTAGATCATATACCATACTCTCTCCCTCAATCTATTCTATCTCTTATCTACATCCTCCACATGGCCCAAATGCTAAAAACTACTTACACTCACCTTTTACTCACAATAATTATCCTACTTTCACTATCTATTCCCTACACTCTAACCATCTATGAACATTCTTCAATTAGTAAACTTCACCTAACCCACCAGCAAACACAATCAGTTTCTCAAGTAAACACCCTCAACCATATAAGCATAACATCTACTTCTACCTACATACTTCCAAAATTTCATAGATCCACCCACATCATCTATTTCCAAGGCAAACAAACTAACAACTACTATAAAATCACAAGGATTATGCAGAAACCTCAACAAATCCCTCTAGTAGATGGTGACATTCATCCAAACCCTGGCCCTACAAATAAATTCACCAAGGTACCACCAAACTCACCTCTCAATACCCATACCCAAACAAAACCCTCCAACTCCCTCCTTATAGGCCATCTTAACATTTGTAGTATTAACAATAAAATAACCTACCTTCATGCACTCTTAGAAATACACTCATTTGACATCCTCTGCATTACAGAAACTTGGCTTAAGCCTACTATGCATGACCATGAAATTACCCCATCAGGATATAACATTCTGAGATGTGATCGGATAACCAAAAAGGGTGGAGGAGTAGACATCCTCTACAAATCTGAACACCAAATCGCAACCTTTAATGCATACCTACCCTCAAATACAAATGCGGAAACCCTTACTGTCAAACTACATATAACAAATGCAAATCTATCTACATAATTTTCTCCTATCTGTCCCTTGGAAATAATATTAACACTCTGGAAAATATCCTCAGCTGCCTCTCCACTAACCCCCCTCAGTAAACCATAGTACTAGGTGACTTTAATATAGACTGGGCTACTTGTAGCTCAACCAGTCCCATCTCCCACATCAATCTATATGGCTTTACCCAAATTATAACCACCCCTACTAGAATCCATAAACCAAGTAATAAAGAAAGCACCCTAGACTGGATTCTTATAAATAGTCACACCGATACTTATATACCAGGTACCCTTCCAGATGACATTAGTGACCACTCTCTTACATTTATAGTTAAACAAAAATTCCATACTCCCTCCTGCAAAAACTCAAACCGTGTACACCCTCAGCTGACCTTCTACCAGGTGAATACCTAAAAATTGCATCTAAAGCCATTGCCTATCCTATATCCATCCTTATTAATAGAACAATTACTGAAGGAAAAATCCCCACCATCTGGAAAGTTTTACATATCATCCCCTTCACAAGGGTGGTTCTTCTACAGAGATTTCTCATTTCTGACCAATAGCCTTACTGTCTCCAATAGCAAAAATAATGGAAAAATGTATCCACCGAAAGCTACTTACCCACCTTCTCTCTAATAACTTACTTGCTAACTGTCAGCATGGTTTTAGACCTCATCATAGTACAACCACTGCCTTACTATCCTTTTCTGACTGTATTAACAAACATCGTAATACTAACTCTCTTTCATCTGCACTATTTATTGACCTGTCAAAAGCCTTTGACATGGTTAACCATCACCTACTTATAGATATACTAAAATCCCTATCTCTTGACTCACATGCAATACTATGGTTTAAATCATACTTAGATAACATTCATCAAGCTGTTCTGGGATAATAATTTATCCACACCCCTCCCTGTCAACATTGAAGTGCCCTAAGGCTCCATATTAGGCCCTCTTCTCTTTTCAATCTTTATTAATGATCTTAACACTAAAATTCCACAAGTCACCTGCATACAATATGCAGATGATTCAACTTTAACATGCTCTGCCAACTCTGTTTCCTCACTCCAGACCCTCACCCAAACTGTATTTCATACTGTTGAAAATCGGTTCATGAGTCACTGCCTCTTCCTTAACCCAAAAAAAATGAAATTATTGCTCTTTATTCCTAACCAAAGATCTCCTAAATGTCACTTTACATTAACTTCTAACAATGGAACTACCATATCCCCAGACATTACAACCCGACTCTTAGGCATTACAATAGACCACAGCCTTAGCTATGATGATCATATTAATACTACTATAAAATCAGTCAACAGAAAACTAGGATCCCTTTATAAAATCAAACCCTTCCTCACACCGCTAGCCAAAACTACCATTGCCCAAACCCACCTCATCTCTACCCTGTTTTATGCCTCTGCCATTTATACTAACCTTTCTAAAAACAACCTTAGCAAACTTGCAACCAGCTATAATAACATTGCCAGATTTGCCACTGGATCCCCTTTTAGAATCCGTCACTGTCATAACCTTAAAAAGCTTGGATGGTTAGAACTACAGAATCAGCTACTTTCTCAACAACTGACTATTACCCAAAAGATTCTCCACCACCCTAACAAGACCCCTATCCTCACTAGTTTGGTTACCCCATATAATAATCTGGCAACATTGCGCTCTGCTAATAAACTTCTAGTCTCTACTACTAAATCTAACAACAAGGTTGGGGACTCACTATTCTCCAACACAGTGGGAAAAACCTGGAACCAGCTTCCTAAAGAATTATCATCACTTTCTTCCACACTATCCTTAAAAAAACATCTTAAAGAACATCTCAAAACACATTGGCTATGTCCCTGCTCTAACCCTGACTAAAACTCTATTTTCCTGTCTCCCACTCCCTTACCTCACTGCTCTGTTGTTTTACTATACCTATCAATTTGAAACTTGAATTACTGACCACTTCCTAGCATTAAAGAGACTTCCTCTCTGCACTGTTTCATGACTAATTTCTCTAAAAGAACTCACCTCCATTCTCCAGTATAAAATAATGTAATGCAACTTCCTTCTTCTTTTTATATAATGTATTCTAAGATACAATTGCCTATTTTGGAGTTTTTCTCTCCATGCCTCTACTGAATATGAACTTTTTGTAAATAAAAGATTGTATGCATGTAACCATGCCTTTAATTTAAGACAAAAAGACAAATATACTTGGTATTCTTTATAATTTGATTATATGCTATCCAATGTTTTTTTTTCCAGTTAACTCTTAACACAATTTTTGCATTGTCTATTCTAAAAGATTGATATGTAACATATGTCTATTGTATATACTGTATGCTATTATATTTTTTCCTATGTTGGAGCTTTTCTCTCCGGGCCTCTACTAAAAATGGACATATATCCAGTTAGACCAGCCCAGTAAACAAATGTAAAATAAAAAAATAAAAAAATAAAATTATTCACAGTAGTGTATAACAGATCCTGGTCTGTTTTGATACTATGCATTGCTTTTACCTCGTATGACTTTCCAAGTGTTTTTGTTCAGTCTTCTATATTCTCCTAACAGTGACATTCCTTGCCTTAATTTCTTTATAGTTTTCTCTTCAGTGCTTCCATGACGGCTTTTATTTCTTCTCTTAGTTTCTCTTATTGCTCTATGTTTTTGTGGTAAGACTTTATCTTTTATTAAATTAGCTGCACAGTAATATATATCCTATTTACGTCTGTTATATCATATAAGTTTTTCCTAATAGTCGTGATGACTGTTCATCTGTTTTATCAGACTTCTAACATTTTGGGTCTTACTTACTTTTTGTAACCCATTTCTTTCATCAATCTTAATATGTCTACCCATCTCTATTAAATCAATGAGCTCTCCCCTTCTATAATAGGAGGGGTATCCTCCCCTTGAGCCTGGTCTTATCCCATTATATGAATTTTTTCATGTATTGAGGATTCTACATGGCCATTTTTCCCAGTCATAGCACCACTGCATACATCAGGTTGGGTACTTTTTTATTCTGGGACCTGTCCAGCCATCTGTATTTTTTATGTTTTAACCTACCTCTCTCCATAATATTCCTTCCTGAAAGCAAACAACAGTTCAGTGTACAGCAGTAATCATTTGTTTTTCTATTAAAGGCAAAAATAAAATTCTCGCTCTCTCTTCCTCTGTCTCACACATATACAAACACACACATGCACACACACACTTGCTGTCACATCACAGTACACAAATTATGTAACAACAACAATATGTGGTATATTAATAAGTCATATAGTGATGTACAAAGCCTTATTCTACAAAGATAAAGATGGTACTAAGGAAGTTAGAAGGTATTCCAGTCTGAGTCTAGCATATGATGTGTGTGTGTGTGTGTGTGTGTGTGTGTGTGTGTGTGTGTGTGTGTGTGTGTGTGTGTGTGTGTGTGTGTGTGTGTGTGTGTGTGTGTGAGAGAGACTAGAATTTGATCAAAAACTATGTTTAGTGAACAAAATTTGGTTGATAAAGCAGACTGTTTATAGATGTGAGAGATCACACAATTCTCAGAGTTTGAGAATATGCCCCTTCCCTGATATTGTGCAGTTTTGGAGTTTGTATACAAAATTGGCCATGCATGTGGGGGCATGCAAGGTGGCTTGCCCATGTAAAAATTAATGTTTTTTTTCATTTGTTTGTTTTGTGTGCTTTAATTTTGCATATGCCAAAGTTATTGCTTGGAGCATGTGTATTAGCATGGCACCTTTTGTGTTGTCTACATTTTAATGGTCAACACTGAATGTCAGTTTTTGTGTCTGTCAATTAAATTCAGTAGACTCATATAGATAAATAGATAGATAGATAGATAGATAGATAGATAGATAGATAGATAGATAGATAGATAGATAGATAGACAGAGACACACACACACACACACACACACACACATATATATATATATATATTTATATATATATACATATATATATATATATATATATATATATATATATATATATATATAGTGAGAAAGAGAGAGAGAGATTTAATATATATGTGGGTGTGTAGGGGAGAGACAGAGAGAAAGAGAGACAGACACATAATAGTCTGGTCCAAATGTTTGCATCCCACCACTTATCTGAAACCCCAGAATACATCTGCGCTCCTAACACCACTCAGAACACTCCTGTATTAGTAGCCTGACACATTCACTTTATGTTTTATTTAGACAGAATGAGGTCATATGACCAAGGCTGTAATTATAGGAATAGCTGCTATCTGTTGTTCTGTAACACACTGTCCATGAGTGCAGACAACATCAGCTGTTTTTGTATTGGTTAGCAATAGTTCAAAAGCCGTAAGTATAATATGTGCCTCAGCAGCATGTATTCACTGCTAAAGGACACCTTATAAAAAAAATCTGAAATTTTTTGGCAAATTTCCTGTGTTATTTCTCCCTGACTTCATACAGAGTCCTAATACTGCAATTTTATGTTATTGCTCTATGATAGCTTGACATGAGGCACTTTGCTTAGTTAAAAGGTTATGAAACACAGTGGAATAAAATAAATCTGACTTATCGCCAGGTACCTCACAATTTTTATCACAGTATCTTGCACTTAAGCTCAAAAATGTTTGCCCTTCAGTTTTCTGCTTTGTATGAACAAAATTACTTATTCAAAAATGTCCTTCTATAGTGTGCAGATAAACAGTTTGTGTATTCTGAAATGGAAGGTTAACATATTTATACGATAACATTTTAATATGTTACATTCAGTTACAGTTTAATTGCAGATTCAGGGGACATGCAAAGGTCAGATTTGAAGGTTGTTAGTGTTGAGGCTGTAGAGTTAGAATGCTTCCCCACAGTGACTGGGGAAGAAACATTAAGGCATGGACTTTCTCAAAGTGTCACATTTTTTGTTATGAAATGTACCCTTACTGGTGCTGTAGTGAAAGCCTTTTTTTCATATGTCATATAATGTTATATCCTATAATATTTCTTCCTGTTGGGTATCAACCCTCAACCCTCCCTTCCTCAGGAGTTATCACACAGGCAGCCATTATGGGTTTTCTGGCTCGGTCTCTATCCATATCCAGCTTGACTGATGTGAGCACCCACATTACATTGGGGACATTCCATGCCTCCAATGGTATGTGCATACTCCCATATAATCCCTATAAGGGCTACCACTAGCAGTTTGGTTCACCAAGCCCACATCTTATAGTTCTGAGACCAATTGATTTTACTGAAATGTGACCATTATTTCTCTCGCCTAGGTATGGATGAGCTGGCATAAGCCACTCACTCCCAACTTCCCCTGCCTGGGTCATTTAGTAACTGATCTGCTAGTCAGAACTGGGCTGTCTAGGCTGTATTCAAGGCTTAGCAAGAATCACCCACTGGTGCATTAGTAAATCATCTAATTAATTGATTCTGGTAAGCTAGGGTTGACAAATGACCTCAGACCATACCTCTCAATCCAGATTTCTGTAGAATGTCCAGACTTTTGTTTCATATGTTTGGCTTGATCCTCGTAAAATTTGTAGTTTTCTGGCAAATCATTGACGATTGAAGTCAGTAAATAATGGCAGATATTTGAATTATAAATTTCATATAATTCAGAAATTGCATGCCAATGCAAAACTTGTTATTCTAGCAACTTACTACATTTACAAGAGCAATATTTAAAAGCTGTCCCTATTCTGGGCCTTTGTCTTCTCATTATTTATGGCTTTGTGCAGACTTATTGCACTAAGAAGTTGAGAGGTATGCCTGAGACATTGAGGTGTCTATTGGGGGGAATGGTGTATGCTTGATTTGTTGACAGCCAGCAGGCCTAGCTCAGGGACGGGAATAGGATTTTTCAGCACAGTACTAACTGACAGATGTTAGGAGCAGCACAGGGCACACCATCTCATACAGCTAGATTAGTGATGTCAGTTCACCATTCTCAGAAGGGTAAATGTAAACATCTGCATGCATTCTTCTCTGCAGGCATAGGCATTGTCCTGTGCATGAATTCCGGCATTACATGTTCATACCCTTGTGGATTTGCAGTCAAGTATATATTCCCTACTGACAGACCGTGAACTGTGTTGGGATGCCTTGATCAACTCTCCGCAATGAACAATGGTGCATGTTTTTTGACAACTATAATCTCAGGGTAGCAGCCTCAGTCCCATGGGGCTGTAAGTCAGTATCTCCGAGGGGAGGGTCAGAAACAGACTGACAGGCACCTATGGCAGTAGATGCTCAATCTCACAGCAACGTTGCAAAAAATATCCATATGTTTACATATTGGTACAATATCCATCTGTCTGTCTGTCTAACCATCTATCTCTCCATCAGACTATTTTTTCTTAGATTTAATGAAAGAAGTTAGGCTATTAATGCATTTAGCTCTCTGTATTTGCTAATTTTACTACAAGAAGCTCCAGACTACTGTTCATTTTGAATTTAATTCTGTCATTCAATCTTTACAAGGTCTTGATATCTGCAATTTGTACCACTGTAGAGATGGCAACAATGACATATCACTAAACCAAAACTATGCATTACCGATTTTTTTACAGGGAATGGAGACACTTGGCCAAAGTGGAGATATTTGCCTTTTTCCCCACTGTAGTGTGATCCAGGAGTTGATATAATTAGTCAGGTGGGGGGTGTAGCTCCCCACCTGGGTGGGTTTGATATACTGTGGTGTGTTCTTTGGTTCAAAGTTGACCAAGTGTCTCTATTCCCTGTAAACAAAACTGGTAATGTACAGTTTTGGTTTAGTGGAATTTTGTTGTTGTCTTCTCAGTAATCTAAAATGCAGTTAAGTGCAAATTCAGTCTACAGAACTAGACCCATATCTATAGGGTATGCTCCAGTTCATAGAGCCATTCTACACTGAGCCATCACTTGAAGAATTTGATACAGTGACTCTTGATGCAACAAAACTTGGGGACAGGCATTAATATAGGTCATGCAGGAGGACAAGTTTGACACTCATCCCAGTTTCACTGTGTCTAGCACTTGCATTTTGATGGTTTGAGAACTGATGCAATACTTTGTCTGAGCCATTATTTGATGAATACCAGCTTAATGAAAAA
>NC_056737.1:995723006-995735506 GCF_019279795.1 Protopterus annectens | reverse complement strand
CATCCTCGATAAGGAAGTACCTGACCTCAGTTATTACCATCATCCTCGATAAGGAATTACCTGATCCCAGTTATTACCATCATCCTTGATAAGGAAGTACCTCACCCCAGTTATTGCTATCATCCTTGATAAGGAAGTACCTCACCCCAGTTATTACCATCATCCTTGATAAGGAAGTACCTGACCCCAGTTATTATCATCATCCTCGATAAGGAAGTACCTCACCCCAGTTATTACCATCATCCTCGATAAGGAAGTACCTGACCCCAGTTATTACCATCATCCTCGATAAGAAAGTACCTGACCCCAGTTATTACCATCATCTTTGATAAGGAAGTACCTGACCCCAGTTATTACCATCATCCCTGATAAGGAAGTACCTGACCCCAATTATTACCATCATCCTCAATAAGGAAGTACCTGACCACAGTTATTACCATCATCCTTGATAATGAAGTACCTGACCCCAGTTATTACCATCATCCTCGATAAGGAAGTACATGACCCCAGTTATTACCATCATCCTCGATAAGGAAGTACCTGACCCCAGTTATTACCATCATCTTCGATAAGGAAGTACCTGACCCTAGTTATTACCATCATCCCTGATAAGGAAGTACCTGACCCCAGATATTACCATCATCCTCGATAAGGAAGTACATGACCCCAGTTATTACCATCATCCTCGATAAGAAAGTACCTGACCCCAGTTATTACCATCATCTTCGATAAGGAAGTACCTGACCCTAGTTATTACCATCATCCCTGATAAGGAAGTACCTGACCCCAATTATTACCATCATCCTCAATAAGGAAGTACCTGACCACAGTTATTACCATCATCCTTGATAATGAAGTACCTGACCCCAGTTATTACCATCATCCTTGATAAGGAAGTACCTGACCCCAGTTATTACCATCATCCTCGATAAGGAAGTACCTGACCCCAGTTATTACCATCATCCTTGATAAGAAAGTACCTGACCCCAGTTATTACCATCATCCCTGATAAGGAAGTACCTGACCCCAGTTATTACCATCATCCCCAATAAGGAAGTACCTGACCCCAGTTATTACCATCATCCTTGATAAGGAAGTACCTGACACCAGTTATTACCGTCATCCTCGATAAGAAAGTACCTGACCCCAGTTATTACCATCATCCTCAATAAGGAAGTACCTGACCCCAGTTATTACCGTCATCCTCGATAAGAAAGTACCTGACCCCAGTTATTACCATCATCTTCGATAAGGAAGTACCTGACCCCAGTTATTACCATCATCCTTGATAAGGAAGTACCTCACCCCAGTTATTACCATCATCCTCTGTGGTCATCTTTAATAAAGCAGTAACGAGGGTGAGAAAAAGGGGTAACTGTTCTATGCACAAGCTGTTAGGAGCCATGATTGGCAGGTGTCCATGGGGCAGAATTTCAGTACAGGTATTCAGTTAAGAAGTTGTGAGTGTACTGGGGCTTCACAGAAGAATACTGATAATGGACCCATGTTAGTGGTAAAGTTTAAAGGGTACTAGTAACTGCAGGGGCTTCACAGAAGAATACTGATAATGGACCATGTTAGGGGTAAAGTTTAAAGTGTACTAGTAACTGCAGGAATGTACTTCTTACAAATTCCAGTTACAGAAGTAGAGAATTATTTTTTGCTGCTGTTGTTGCGGTTTGCAATTTTCCCCAAACACTTGTTTTCTTTTGGCTTGCTTTTTAGTAGTAGCCCTACCCTGGTAAAAAGTAACACTAATTCAGTGGTTATTGATTTAACACTGGCTTTTTGTAGAGGTGATACTTCAAGGGATACACAATGTTTCTTTCTTCAGAAATGAAAAGGGATGACTGGAGCACTATTTTGACAGGTACAAAGGCCAGAAATAGCAATAAAATTCAGAAATGCATGGGATAAACATAAGACAATGTATTCTAGTTGAAGAAAATACAGAAGTAAGCTAATGTTTGAACAGGGGTCTGTAGGTTATTGAAGAGAAAGGCATACTAGATGGATCAAATGTTTTAAATTTACCATCACAATCTGCATATTTTAGAAACCAATGAACATGTGCATTCCAGATTAAAAATAATCTAACACCAGCTGCTGTTACTCTTGTAAAATGTTATAAAGGAGAAAATATTGAAAATGTGCACAAAGAGAAGTGATATGAACTTAAGGGAGTACAAATATGTATGGCAAAGCTAAAGCTTTTCTCTAACTTTATATAATATGTCACAGAACAAGTTCACTGTTTCAAAGTATGAAAAACACAAACTCAGTACTCTGCTTAAAGGACATTATACAGCTTAATAAAGAAAATACACCGTTAAAGATGTTAAAGATGGATAATATAGGAGGCGAACACTCTGTAACAGAGATTATTGGAACAATATATCATCTGATAAATAACTGCGGATTAATGAAGGCTGATATAATCAACCAAACTGTGGCTGAACATAGTGTTCTGTACTCTGACTCTAAGGACTAACTGAATCATTTAATAATATTTATCTCCTCCCAGCTTGATACAAATTATCAATCCACTAAATTGGTTTCAAAATAATGTGGTTGTAATGTAAGCTCCATTTGCATGATGGTTATACAGAACTATTTGAAAGATATACTCCACGATTATTAATAAAAATGGTTATAACAAAGCTTGGAGCATGTCACTATTTTATCCATTTATTTATGTGTGCTCTTTTTTGCTGGTAATTTATAATTCCACTGAAAAAAATTTGCACTTTCATAGCATTATTTAAAAACAAGGAGCACAAACATCAGTTAACTGAAAACTACATCATATTACCCCTGCGTTTGAACTCAACAAATATTCTCAAAATTGTCTTGTTCTGCGATGTAATGAATTCTTAATATGAACTCTAGATTTTGAAAGGGACGGAAGCAATGCTTTGGCTTTACTGATGATATTATCTGCAGGTTTAGGAAAAATCTTCCAAGTCATCGTACTTCAGACATGATATACCATTTTTTGGTTTATGCTTGGGACAGAAGCTATAAAACAGAATGAGAATGATTACATTATAACAGTCAAAAATGTTGATGAAAAGCCCACCTCAGTGGTGCATAGAATAAAGCTCTGACTAAGAATAGAGAACTCAAGTTCCAACAGGAGCTCATGGAGTGGAAGAAACAGATAGCAGAGAGCAGGATTTAATGTCTTACCCTGACTTACCTATTTGCGAGGGGTGGAATGTTGGTCCCGATCAATGCAAACTGCTGCCATGCAAGTTGAGGGTTACACAATACCAGTACCCTTAGGGCTTGGGGATATCAGGTTGTTTATATGTTCCTAGGTAAGTACTAGGCTAGCTGCCCTTGCAGGTAATTTAAAGCCTGGCCATTTTCCCTTTTTGTGCTTGAAATAACCTGTCCCATTTGGTTATAAATTGGCCTTACCCATCCAGTGGTCAGTAATTATACATTACCCCTAATGAGAATAACTTTGATCATAATATAGATAATTTGAGGGGACTCATGCATGGGAGCATTTACAAGTTCCCTTTATCCATTAAAAGTAAAGGGGCAGTCATGGGGTAAATTTTGTTTTTCTCATCCATACATCTATGTTGTGCTTAAATATGGACAGGGATGAACTTTGTTTTATGTGGATGGGGAGTCTGTTCCATAGCAGCGGTATCCTCTGTAATGATTGTAGCCCTCCTAGGTATGTGTGTGGGAGCTTGCACACATCAGAAAAGGGCATAGGATAGCAATGTAGTGAGACAGGTGCACATGTCAGCTATCAGAGGGTCAGTTTTGGACCATACACATTTCTCCTAATTTACCATGATGCCAGCAAGAGCATGAATGCCAGCATGGCTGCCTGTGTGTCAGCCACCTCAGGTCACTTTCTTGCTCTTTCTCTTTCTGTGGAGTACTTCAGACAGGGGAATGAATGCGGTGGGCTCATGGGGGAGAAGAGCTTAATGGTCAGTAGGCATGGCAGAAACCAGCGCCTAGAAAAGAACTGATAAGGGACTACCATCTGTGGTCAAAGCTCTGAATTTTTGCAGTGATTTATGGATTATTAATTAATAAAGCCAAATAAGCATTGGCCTTATTTACTTTCCCAGCAGTAGTTAACCAGTAAATTATCTAAGCAGCTCTCTTCCTCTCACTTAACTTAAATACCTTTTACTGCTTCTTCTCCCTGTAGGTCAGGTAACATAAAACTGTTAAATTTTAGTGGAGGATGAATCATCTCATTCTGATGATGACATTATTAGCCCATTCCCCGTCACAACATAACTGCCCAGTGCAAATGCTTATGATGATTGCCTACAACCAACCTTCTACCACTCTATGGACCGCCTACCTTATTTCTGCAGATATATAGTCAAAAGACATCTCCTTTATTTTTATATGCAAGGGTAAGCATTTCTATACATCTGGTAGGTTGAGCATCCCACATTTTAGATATGGTTAAGGAGTTTTACTTTTGAAATGGAAACTTTCAGTGTACAACTCATCCCTGCTTGCATGATGAAAATGTGTGTTATACCACAGACTGATCTAATTGAAAAAGAAAAACTATTTTATCTTCAGTTTGTCGTATTCACCCATCCAGCTTCCTAGAGAATATTTATTTGATACTTGGAATGCCTTCTGGGAAGAGATCATGGAAAACATATTGCTTCTATCTCCCCTTGGAATATTCCTCTCTGCTCTGGGGGTTGTAATGACTGGAAATAAGGAACGTTGCACTGATATGGATTAGGGAAAGTAAATAAGAGAGATATACTATGCAGAACTGATAGAGTAAAATATTTCATGCCCTTTCAGTAACATATTGTTGCTTTAAATCCATGAATTGTTTGATTTTGATATTTCTCAGAATGTAAGCATGTGTTAATGCAACAGAAGCTACCAATTAAGACATTTTCAGGTAAAGGTTCAGTCCCTTAAATCTTTAGTAGACCCCTTTGAACATTTTTTTCTGTCTTTAAGGTATAATAAAAAGGTTGTAGGAATCAATTATTGAAGTGATCAAATAACTGTCTATGACAGCTGTCAATATGCTGAATGAGAAAATCGTAAAAATGTATGAGCCATAGATGTGGCTTTAATTCTGCTCATATAGTATAACTCTTAACCTCTCAGTGCAAGAAATCTGGACAAAGCCAAAAATAATGGGGGGAAGCAAAAATAGGGACAGATTTTAAATGCTGCTCCTATAAACTTATAAAGTTAAATGACAGATTTTAGATTATTATATAATTTCTGAAGGATATGAACTTTGAAACTCAAATGTCTGTCATTATTTAGTATTATTTAGTTACACCGATGCTCAATGATTTTTCAGAAAACTACAAAGTTTATGAGCAACAGACAAAAATAAGAGTCAAAAATCTGAATAGTCTGCAAAATTCTGGACAGTTGAGACATGCAGGACCAGTTCACCAGCAGACAGCCTGATGACACCAATGGAATGAACAGAGTTCTCTCATATATCAGTGGCAGTGTTTTGTAACAGAGGGTGTTGATTCAGGGACCAATGGAATGAACAGAGTTCTCTCATATATCAGTGGCAGTGTTTTGTAACAGGGCGTTGATTCAGGGACCAATGGAATCAGCAGAGTTCTCTCATATATCAGTGGCAGTGTTTTGTAACAGAGGGTGTTGATTCAGGGACCAATGGAATGAACAGAGTTCTCTCATATATCAGTGGCAGTGTTTTGTAACAGAGGGCGTTGATTCAGGGACCAATGGAATGAACAGAGTTCTCTCATATATCAGTGGCAGTGTTTTGTAACAGAGGGTGTTGATTCAGGGACCAATGGAATGAACAGAGTTCTCTCATATATCAGTGGCAGTGTTTTGTAACAGAGGGTGTTGATTCAGGGACCAATGGAATGAACAGAGTTCTCTAAAATATCAGTGGCAGTATTTTGTAACAGAGGGTGTTGATTCAGGGATTTTACTTTCACAAGCATGCACTGAATTCAAAGTATCAATAATTTATGTCTGTCTGTATGTGTATGCTGTGTATGTGTTAGTGTGTGTGCACGTGTGTTGAGTTTGTGTGTGTGTGTGTGTGTGTGTGTGTGTGTGTGTGTGTGTGTGTGTGTGTGTGTGTGTGCATTGGGTTCACTACAGGCACTAGAGTCCCAAGAGCTCAAAAACCACTGACTCAATGCCAGGGACTCAAGCTTCTCATAGACAACTGCTCTTGCTTAAACTCGAAAATGAGTTCAGGCAAGCGGCTGTGAATGGAATGGGAGTGGTGTTTTAGGGTTAGGGAGCAGGAAGGGAGTTTTAGGTCTGGGGAGCAGTAAAGGACTTTTTGTGTTAGGGAGCAATTGGGGAATTTAGGTTCAAGTAGCAGGTTGGAGTTTAAAATTTATGGAGAAATCAGGGGCTTCAGGGTTAGGGAGGGAGATTATTGGTTAAGGGTAGAGCATAAAGGACTCAGGGGAAATGGGTGGGAGTTTTAGGTTTAGAGTTTAGATTCTGGTAAGGCTTTTTAGTTTATAGGATTAGGTGTTGGGATGGTAATGTTGAAATGGGTGATTGGGCCAATATGTTTTCAAGCAAGTGGCAGTGAGTAAGTGTACCATGAGCTACTTGCAAGTGGACACCTGTAGTAGACCCATCTGTATTTATTAATATATGCATGTATGTATACATGCATACATGTATTTATTTATTTATTTGCATTTTTTGCCCAGCTTAGTCCCACTAGACCTATGATCCATTTTCAGGGTAGACCCTAAGTCGTATTCATACTGACTATGTGAATTCATTTTGGATTGAGCAGACACGATTCTTTTCACACGTTTTCATGTAGAAAGCTAGATGTGAAGACTAATACTGATAATATTTTGGTTGTAACAAAAGAATGAGGTTGAATGTATTTAATGTTGTATGCACTCCCATGCTACTGAGCTGATTGATGCATTTTTAAGAGTGACATCAAGAGAAAGAAGTCATGTCTCCACCATTACATCCTGCATTTTTGCAAACCTTTAGGGTTACCACCTGTTCCTCAGTCCTTCTTTTGACAGGACACTCCCTGTTTCAGCAGTTGAATTCTGTGTGGGTGGGGGAGATGTAAAATTGAAAATACCCTCAGATTTGCTCTAATAAACATTTTCTAACCACAATATAATTGTTAAAGAAAATAAACAAATTTTTTTTAGATTAGATGATATATAGTCCTTTCCAAAACTGCACTGCAGTTTACACTGTTAAATGTCCTACTGAAGGTGTCATGCCTATGTTCAGTGTTTTAAGTACCACTGTCTTTTAAAATATTAGATACAGTTCACAGCAAGCACCCAGATACAGACTGTGGAGCTGGTAAACAACTATGTGATTGCAAAAAATGGAGCATGAAATACATCGTGTGGCTGTCATTTTATTATTTGTTTTTATTTTATTATAATCAGATATTTGAGAAGTGCATATGTTTTTCCTTACTGTCAACCAATTTTGTGCGCTGTGAGTGCAGCCAAGCAACTGTGAGTTTGTGTAAAATGGAAGGAAAAATACAGTGTGACTACTGTTTTATTTTGTTTTTATTTTTACTTTTACTTTTTATTTGTTGGATCCTCCTTGGGTCATCACTCAACTAACCCAAGCCCAGATGCCTCACAACCTTCAGGGTCTACCAGATCATCTTCTTACTTTCACAGACTTACTCTGGTATTGCTGGGGCTTTCATGGGTCCTAAGGGTGTCCTAGGTGCTCAGCTGTCTCCATCTCCATTCTTGGGGCATTTCATTATACACACTAGCCATTCCCTGCCCTGCTTCTTATGCTCATTAATCATGTCAGATGCCAACTCTCATTTTTAGACCATGCCTTCCCTAAGGGGACATAATTGATGAATACCTGCCCACATAGGAATGACACATCCATCTTTCCCTGTTGCTCCATCAATCACATTAGCTGCTAATTGAAAACAAAGTTGACCGGGCCATAGTCAGGGCTTTATCTTGGCATACCAAGGGAGTGTCTCACTATTTTAGTTTTTATTTTATTATAGACAGACATCTGAGATTTGCATGGACAACAAAGTAACTATAGTTTGCTGGGTATAGGGGCTGTCTGTAAGCAAAATTTTTTTCATTTTGTCATTAATTTGATTTTACAGGACTATTTTTGCTTTTTATTTGTAACAGATATTTGGATTACTTTAATGTAGATACTGTTTGTAGGAAACAAAACTTGGGTTGTTAAACAAAAGTTTCTGCAACAACATATATATGGGTTTTAATTATTTGACTTTGCTCCTTGTACTGAAGAATGAATTAATTCATTGATAAGCCTAGAATGCTTATTACAGCCTACACGTGTTCCATTCTAGTGATATATGTTTGCATTTATTACAAGTAATATCTGGAATAAACTTTCTCTGCAAGTTAAGCATAGCAGCTTGATATCTTCCTTTAAACATTACATAGATGACTAGGTGGGTATCCATAAATTTACTCCAGCATTGTCTGTTATTGCCCTCCTGAAGAAAGGAAGTGCAGCATGAGGAAGGCTCCTTACAGGGCATAAATAGTCAGCCTTTAGTAACGGTAAAGCAGTCGACATCAGGTCTGTATATTCTGCAAGATTTTGTGTGGCTTGTCTGATCTACAACATCCATTATGTAGTCATTGTTACATATTACAGTGGTACAGTCTTGTCTGCAAGATCAGATTGCAAAGGATTTCTACACTGTGTTAAATATGTTACTCAGTGGCTGTTTTCTGCCATCCATTCCTTAATGCATAAATGATCCAGTTTGGGAATTGTTGTGGAAAATGTCATCAGCACATCAATTTTAGTGCACCAAAAAAAGTTATACTTCAAGTGCAGCAGACACTACTTGTGTGGAAAAAGCAATGAAATAGAAGGTTGTCTGCCAACAGCAACATCTGCATTAGTAACAGTAATGTCTAATGCAGACATAGTCAGATAACGTTCTCTTCTTCACAGATTGTTCATATTCACTTAGCATATGTTGTCAGGTGGTTAATATTACAGCTTGTATCCTCACCATGTATAATCTTTTCTTTAAACTGAGCTACATATGTCTGGGCCTTTGATGACATGCTAGTGATCATTACACATTTTCATGTACTTTAGCCAAAGCTAGCAATAAAATGCATATCTTTTTTTCTTCATAGCAACAAGAGATATAGACTGGTGTCTGTAACTACTGGTGGTGGTGGTAGGGTGTCTACAGATAAAAGACATCACACTGTTGACACCCATTCATCATTTTAAACAGCCTTTATTCTGACTTTACTAAAATAAAGAGTAAAAGGTCACACAGATAACCAACTGGTTAAAAAACACAAAAAGAAAAATCTAGCAAACTAGACGTCTAACTGTGTGATACCTTAAACCTCTTGCATCAGAGGCCTCATGGGATCACTCTTTAAGGATATCAGGTGTTTCAGCTAAATGGCAATTCTGAATGTCCATGACTTTTTTTTTACTTTCATTTTTAAGTCTATTTATGGACAATTTCGGGCAATTAAAACCAAACCCCTCTAGCTGTGGACATGCATGTTTCTGCCTTGGTTTAGCTTTAATGGTCTAAAATCTAAAATAAATAGACTTAAAAATGAAAGTAAAAGAAAAATTAATGGACATTCAGAATTGCCATTTAGCTGAAACACCTTAAACGGTGATTTGCACACATCCCATGAGGCCTCTTATTCTAACTTTACATGATGAGTGTGCTCTTACATAAAGTAAGCTGAATGAATTATTGTGCTATGTACAAAACACATTTGATATACATTGCTCTGGCCATTATTAGTAGTGTTACTAATTTTTACCACTATTAGACATTTGAGGTGTACACAGTCAACAATGTTGATATTATTAGCTAACACATTTTGTTTCACTTTTTTCTGGGAACATCTTCAATACTAAAATGTAAATACTCTTTAACAAACTTTGTTTTATTAATTAATAAATATAATTCAATCTGGTAAGTAAGTATACACTTAATATGGATAACGAATCCAAAAGAACAAATCCATTTATGCATGGTCCTTAAAAAAAAAAGTTTATTGAGGGGCCATGATTTGAAAGCAGCTCAGGGACCAAGGTACACTTAACCAATGTTATTACATACACCTCTGAATTCTATTAAATATGGATAGCTGCACTAAGGAACCTGTTCCCATCTATCTTAAGAATAGTAGTAAATTCAGAAATAAGCCCATATGAAAGAATTCACACATAAACAAGCTTTACAACAAAGAGAAGCTTCAAGCTATCTGTAACAGATCTCCATGTTCCCAATATAAAATGTACATACAACTAAGTAAAGTCCTTATACATTTCAAACAATCATAGGGTGTCCAAAGCCAGTAGGTCTTATGACCAGTCATTCTCTGTAAGCTCCACCCATCATATGCTGCTCCTCCTTTCTCAAGGAGGCAGTACCAGTCAATTCTCGAGTACATTTCATACAGTCATTGGGTGTCCAAAGCCGTAGGTCTTATGACCAGTCATTCTCTGTAAGCACCGTCCATCATATGCTGCTCCTCCTTTCTCAAGGAGGCAGTACCAGTCAATTCTCGAGTACATTTGTGGATACCCACTGGTCATCTAGGTTATATTTCAAGGGAGATATCAAATTGCACTGCTTAACATGCAGGGGAAGTATATTCCAGATATTTGGATCATATTGGATTATAAACCAGTCTCTCTTCTGGTAGCATTAAGTTGAATCTGGTGGTTAATGGCTGTCTAAATGAAAACCTGCCTCCCTAGTTTCACGTAAATGGCTTTTACTGTGAGATGATCACATTTTATTTGCAATACTATCAGTAAGACAAATATCCTTGGCATTAGGCACACATAGTTGCATTGACACAGTAAATGGGGTATATACAAGTTGGTTAATGGCTGCCTAATATAAAACCCAGCTTCCTAGATTACACTGTAAGTGGAAAAGGGCAGGGAGGTCACAAGCATGTGCACAACGTGAAGGCACAAAGTCACTCAATGTGCATGTTAACATGTTTGTGTAAGCATGTAGATGTAACAGTTTCTATTGTTAATGCCCTTAAGGGGAAAACCAAAGTAGAAAATGTGTTTAGTGTTCAGAAATTACTGATAACTAAGTATGCTGTAATGTCATATAGTATAAATGCCTGTTCATTTACTAGCCAGAGATTAGCATTTAAGGTGACTATATGTCACTGAACAGTCCTTATTAGTATAATTTTGGTTGTTTTAACACAGGTACTGCAAATCTTTATTAAATTATTTTATGTCTATGAATGTAGTTTGATTATATTTTTTAAGTTAATTTTATCATTTTGTTCTTGTAAAGTTTATTTTAAAAGCTGAAATAGAATAAATGGTTTAATAAATTTTATATAATATTATTTTTGTGGTACATTTCCTTGAATGTAAAATTCCATTAATTTTATTGATTACAGTCACTGTCTAACACCCGGCTGACTTGTCTTATTACTGAAACTGAAGGCCAAATTATTAAATTTCACATAACCCTATGGATTCACTGAACTACACATTGGTAGGTAATGCCACAATTTATTTCAAAATGATGTAGTGAAATCAAATAAATACTGAACTTATTAAACGTTAACTTGATCAACATACCTGACAGGTGTACCTGTCATTATAACAACCCCCCCATTAGGTAATGGGTGGCTGTTCCTCTTTCTGTGGTATTGTTTAGCCAAGGCTAAGCCACGATCTTTTCTGACTAAAATTGTAACCAGTGGTTTGAAACCTTCCAGCATTCACAGATCTGTTAAAAACATACTGTAAAAGATTAGGATGTATTAAACTGTAAATCTGACTTCTGACTTGCACTGCATAAGCATGGTTCCAAAAAAAATCAACTGAAATATGTTTATTAATCAGTTCATACCAAGGTTGTAAAATATCTCCAATGCACAAAAACAACACCAGAAAGTCAACGACCTGAACGAAAGTACCTGGCAAGTGCTGACAGACGCTACCAATGCACCGGGTATTAATGACTTTATTTCTATAAAGCCTTTTCTTTTTACACTTTGAGTTGTTTAATTAATGACTTATATTTTATCACAGTATTATATTTATTAGATAAAAATATTAGTAATGTCTATTTATGGAACATTCATATCAATTAATTCAATTGTATTTACATTATTTTTTCAAGTAATAATTTTTAACACAAATCTTTTTTAAAAATATTTTATTATTATATTAATATTTTATTATTGTATTGATAATTTAGTTATGTATTAAAGTATATGTATATTATAGTTTGAAAATATATAAGCATCATATTATCAAATATATTTTTTAGTATGTGAGCACTGTCACTTTAAATGTTTGTATGAATATTGGCGCCAAAAAGTTTTTAAAAGAACTGTTCTGTTATATTTTCAGTAGTTCTGATGAAGTCTGCATTTTTGCAGATGAAAGCGCTTAACTGTCACAAGTGTTTGTAAGATACATTGTTGCTCTTCTTCGTGGGTAATTAAATTTCGTTGTGGATT
>NC_056737.1:995515506-995720506 GCF_019279795.1 Protopterus annectens | reverse complement strand
TCCCATCCACCCATCAAGGTTTCTCTTGAAGAGTGTTAGTGAGGGACTCTGCCTGATGTATATTGGAATCCTGTCCCAAAGCATGGGAAGTCTCTGGGATAGGAATCTATCCCTCCAGCATGTCCTATTTATCGTTGAGGTGAGGTTTATATCTTTAGAGCGTGTAGATCTCCGGGATTTGATTTTTTAGATGGAGCATGTCCATCAATTCTGGGTTGGACATGACCTTGTATGTCAGGCAGAGATCACCGCTGAGTAAGCGGTATGCAATCGAGTACAGCTGGAGTTTCTTGAGTCGGGCTGCATAGGGCATCTGTTTGAGGCCAGTAATCCTCTTGGTGAGGTACTTTTGTGGCCTTTCCAGCTATTGCAGGTGTCTTGTAAGGTACATCCCAAATGGGGCGTTGTATTCTATGATGGGTCTAATGAGTGATGAGTAGAGGGGAACAATAACCTCTTTTATTCTAGATGCGAACCCTTTTGAGATTAGGTGGGCCACATAGAAGGATTTTCTAACCACATTGCCAATATGATTATCAAAGGAGAGATTACGAACTACTTGGATCCCCAGATCCCTTATTACATTTTCTGTATTTAGGGGACTACCACCCATGCAGTAGTTCATGGGTATTTTGTTTTTTCCAAAGGGGATGACTATGCACTTTTTGGTATTTAGCTTGAGGCCATGATTTTGACACCAGGTATCCATCTCAGTGAGACCCATCTGGAGGGTGTCTGTATCAGCTGGAGAATCAATTATGGCCCCTAGTTTGCAGTCATTTGTGAAATTGGTCAGCCATAGTCCTCCTATGCTTGCCTGTACCTCTGAGAAGTATATACCGAACAGTACGGGTCCTAGGACTGAGCCCTGGGGGATGCCACTTGTAACCGGTTTAGAGTCAGACGTAGAGCCTCCAACTCTCACCATGTGGGTTCTATCCATGAGCCAGTTGGCACCCCATCTTGTGATGTAGGGGTTTATGTTCAAGCTGGTGAGCTTGTCTATAATACTAGAATGGGGAATGGTGTCAAAAGCCTTTGCGAAGTCTAGGTAGGCTGTGTGGACCTCCTTTCCCTCATCTAATGCCTTGGTAACCATCTCAAAGAAGTCCACTAGGTTTAGGAGGCATGATCTGCCCTTAGCAAAGCCAAACTGGGTAGGGTCCAATGTTTGGAGGTTTCCAATATCTCCGTTAATGAGTTCTATGATGATGTGTTCCATAGCCTTGCAGACCAGGCTTGTCAGGCTTATAGAGCAATAGTTCCTGGGTTCCATTGTTGCTCCACCTTTGTGGAGCAGGATAACTGTTGCTGTGCACCACTCTGTGGGTAGATAGCCTGTAGAGAGGCTGAGTTTGAACAGTGTGTTTAGGTGAGTTCATTTTGGAGCTCTTGTAAGACACAGCCTGGGACCCCATCCGGTCCCATTGAAGCTGTGTTTTTGGCTTTGGACAGGGCTGTTTTAACCTGTGTGTCAGTGATTGATGGGGTCCTATATTCTTTTGGTATGGTTATGGGCCCTTTAAGGGGTGAGGGGGGGGTGATGTTTGCACTAAACCTGTCTGCCAGAATGTTTGCAATATCAGTCGGTTCAGTGTATTTTGTGCCATTCTGTACTAACTCAGAGCAGATCTGAGAGTTTCCACTTAGGTTCTTGACATAGCTAAAGAATGCTTTGTGGTTATCTTTGGAGTCATTGGCAATTTTTCTTTCGAAACTAGCCTTGGATGATTTAATGAGGGATAGTAGTTTCTGATACTGATCAGAGATGTCTTTCCTTCTTGGGATTTTACTCTTTTCTGTACTAGTTTCCTCCTTCTGTTGTATAGCTTGTTTATGGCAGGGGTCCACCAGACTGGTTTCCTTTTCTTGGAGGAGTGAATCTTGGTTTTATTTGGGATAGCATGATCCGTGCATTCCTGCAGATGCTCATAGAGTGCCTTTGCAAAGGTTTCAGCAACTTGGACAGCATCGTCCTTTAGCATGGGGGCTGTGAACCTTTCCACCTCAGTCTTAAATAACGTGAAGTTTGCTTTTGAAAAGTTTTTCATGGTGGTTTCCTTGATTTGGGGGTGGGGGCGGAATGTGGATATCCAGAGTGATTAGTCTATGATCTGATCTAACCAGCAAGGGGTTGAACTCCGGTGTGGGACACCGGTCGCCCATGTTGGTGATGACCAGGTCCAATATGTTGTTCCCTCTGGTGGGGGTGTTGACCAGTTGATCCAGGGCATTCAAGTTTATAAATTCTAGGAAGTGTTGGGCAAGGGAATTAGTACTTGAGTAGTTCTCCCAGTTTATGTTTGGGTAATTGAAATCACCCAGTATTAAGGTATTTGGTAGGACCTTCATATTTCCCAGTGTCTCCAGAAATGCGGAATGGGAGTCCTGGGCCATGGTGGGTGATCTGTAGCAAGCTACAATTTGGATAGTAGTTTTGCCCATTGTTAATTGCACATGGATGATCTCTGATGCATTGTGCTGTGCCACTAACCTGGAAGTGTGGGTATCCTTGATGAATATGGATACACCCCGCCTTTTGTGTTTTGGTCCTGGTTCTGTGGCCGAAAGGTATGGTATGAGTTATAGCCTAGTAGTGCTGGGGTGCTCTCAGGAGCCTTAAACCAGGCTTCTGTTACTGCACAGATGTCGATGTTCTCCATACTGAGGAGTGCCTCGAGTGTGTGCATTTTGAGGTTTAGACATCTGGTGTTGAGTAGCATTACCCTCAGTTTTTGGTTACTTGTGCGATTTATGGTGGTGGGTTTGTCTTTTGAGCCTTGCCTAAAAAAGGCACTATGGGGGTGGCAAGAGCCTTGGCCAGTATTCGAAAGCCTAAGGTTGACAGGTGCAAGCCATCTTTTGTGAAGAAACGTGGCTTGTCGAGCATGTCATCCCAGGCGGACAGATACTGGATCCCCTTTGAATGACACCAGAAACTTAGCCAATTGTTGAAATTGATAATTTTTTTCTTTATACTGTGGCATCATTCTTGGTGAGGGCAGGATGCTACTCAGAGTCAGGGTCATACTGGCCTGGGCTACATGATCAGAGGGCTCTTCCATGTCTCTTTTCATATAATCCAGGGAGTTACATCTCAGGTCATTCACACCAACATGGACAATGACAGAGTTGTATTTGTACTTGTTCTGGAGTGACCTGAGTGCTTGTGTCATGTGACGGATCCTGGCAACTGAACGTCAGCTAACTGTAACCTTCTCCTTGTCCAGCCTAGTTAGTGGGACATCAGTGTACCTGACTATAGAGTCGCCTATTACTAGTGTGTTTGGTATGTTATTTTGCATTAAGGGCTGTGATTGCGTGGCACACTGATTATGTGAAGTATGTGTTTAATGGTTGGTGATGGGGTGTGGAGTTTGCTTGGATGTCTGCTTTGGGGGTCTCTGTTGCTTTTGCAGATTCTTATTTAGAGCCTCCGAGTATGTTTTCATGTATTCATGTGTGTTATTTGCCGGTGTTGGTTTATTAGTTCTATGTGAGACTGGTGGTGTGTTGCAAGTATTACCCTTCTCCTCTTGACTGTCAGTTCCAGTCTTGGGTTGAGAGAGCTTTGACTCCAGTTTGGCTGTATAATTGCATCTCTTGCATATATTAGTGTTTGGTGGTAGGAGGAGAGGGTTGTCTGTGTACATGAGGCAGTTGTAACATTTCCTCAAAATGCCCAGATTCACCAGTTGGACTGGAGAGTACACTGGAAACTGCCCTTTGGATATGCCTGAATAGGTAGAGTAAGCTGTTTTTCTGATTGGCTGGCGGGGACGAATAGAGAGCCTTGTCCTTCTGGACAGTATAGGGGGGTCTAGTGCTAGGGTTAATTAGTGCTTGCTATGAGATTTAAGCCAGTGCTTGACTGTGAAATTAGTGGTTTGAGTGCTAAAGTTGAAGGTTTGTCTAGTTCCAAGGGAAAAATTGAAGAGTAGACTTCCTGGAGCCCACAATAGTTTAACTCCCGCTAAATAGTGCTGCCCAGTGCACAAAACTGCACAAATGCGGTTTTTATAGCAGAGAAGTGAAAGAGATAGAAATTAGCCCAAAATGGCTGATAAACTACTAACCTATGGGCTGAAACCACTCCTCCAGGGACAGATAGGCTGCTCAAAGCTCCTCTCTCTCACAGGTAAACAAATTAACTTCCTTCTATCCAAGTAAGATATGGGCAACACAGAAACTTGTAACACAGCCCTGGATTCAGCAATAATCTGAAAACTGGACTATACTAGTTCAGAAAGTCTGAAAAAGTTTTTTTTTCAGAAAATAGAGCAGCTACAATCACAATTAGACCAAAATGGCCAATAAACTACTAACGTCTGGGCTGAAACCACTCCTCCAGGGACAGATAGGCTGCTCAAATCTCCCCTCTCTCACAGGTGAACAGAGAAACTTCCTTCTATCCAAGTAAGGTATGGGCAACACAGAAACTTGTAACTCAGCCCTGGATTCAGCAATAACCTGAAAACTGGACTATACTAGTTCAGAAAGGCAGGTAACAAGTATATATATTTTTTTCAGAAAATAGAGTAAATACAATCAAAACAACACTTTAAATGCACAGAAAAGGCTATCACACTTTAGTGTGTAGCCTACAACAGTTAAACGGATTATTTAAACACAAAAATTACTTAATTCAAGTGCAGGCAGCAAATAAGTACAATATGTAGCAATAACAAACTTTTTAAATCACAGATTTGCTAAAAAAACTGGTGTTTTAGGCAGAATTAGTTAAGACAACAAGAAAAGCAGAAAAGTGATACTTAATCACTCCAAAGTCACTCTTTTGTCTCACTGCTGCTGTAGACTCTGCAGAACACCTGGAAGGTACTTGCTGAGCGGAATACAAGTCCAAAAACTGTGCAAATGCATTTTTTATAGCAGGGAAGTGAAAGAGATAGAAATTAGCCCAAAATGGTCAATAAACTACTAACTTCTGGGCTGAAACCACTCCTCCAGGGACAGATAGGCTGCTCAAAGCTCCCCTCTCTCACAGGTGAACAGAGAAACTTCCTTCTATCCAAGTAAGGTATGGGCAACACAGAAACTTGTAACACAGCCCTAGATTCAGCAATAACCTGAAAACTGGACTATACTAGTTCAGAAAGGCAGGAAACAAGTATATATTTTTTGCTTTTTTGTTTTTTTTTCCAGAAAATAGAGCAGATACAATCAAAACAACACTTTACCCAATTAACTAGTTAAAAAGCTTAAAATGGAGCCCTGTTCCAGCAGTCTTCAATCAGACAAGTTCTAACTGCACAGTCCTGCCACTAGGGTACAGAGAAGCCTTCTCCAAAAAAAAACAGCCTGGATCAGTGCACAAGTTATACAAACAAAGCTAGATCCAGCTGGCCTGCATCTAGTCTATGCTACAGCAAACAAGGCATACCGATTTCAGAAAGAAACAGTTCAAGTAAGCATGCGCAATAAGCCTTTAACCAGAAATTCCCAGCTCAGAAGGACAGAATATAGCCTCTCCTCCCACAAGAGTGCAGACCACAAACCTTCTTAATGTAAAATAACTGGCCTGAAGCCCAAGCGCTTAACCCAGAACTAATACACTTTCAGAATAAAAGACACTGAGCCTTCAATCAACAGTTCCCAACTTTGAAGGATGTAAGCTACCTGTCCTGCCACAACAGTGCAGACCACAGACCTTCTTAATGTAAAACAACTGTTTGAAGCCCAAGTGCTTAAACCAAGGGCCTAAGAATAACAGTTACAATTTAATCAGGCTACTAACAAGCAGTAATAAAGGCAGCAGAATAAATTAAATTGAGTACTTTTAAGAAGAGGCAAAAGCAAAATAAAGTAATAAAGTAGGAAGAAACCCAAATACAGTAAAGCAGATGAAGTGCAAAATTTTTTTTTGAGACGGAGGAAACAGAGCAGATTAAGATACTATTGGGGAATGTCCTTCCCAAGTGCTCTCTCTGTACACCACAGAGGAGATGGGATGGGTAGGAGTATCCGAAATCAAAATATGATCTCACTGTACTCAATTGAGTGAGCAAATGAGATAGGTCCAGGAGGAGTGTGCAAAAACAGATTTACAGCAGGGGCGAACAATTCCAAAGCCACCAAGGTTAACACCACAACAGGAAACAGGGAGGGCGGGTGAGGAACTAACTGCAGAGAGACAGAGACACAATATTTACTGAATCAAAGACACACAATATTTACTGACTCAAATCTTAAATAAGTGCAGATAAAAGTATACTTAAATCAGCTTGTGTCCAGTTGATACATGCAGACAAGTCTCAGCAGCCAGCAACTCTGATTTAAATGATTACTAGAAATGTAACCAACACAGATTTTAATGCTAGCAGAAACCCCCAAGCTAACTAACACTAACAAAGGAATTTCAAAGCAGTCTAACAACTTTCAATGAGCCCAGATGGCTACACTTTTTCACACTTCAGGCAACTTAACTGCAGAGAGACAGAGACACAATATTTACTGAATCAAAGACTCACAATATTTACTGACTCAAATCTTAAATAAGTGCAGAGGAAAGTATACTTAAATCAGCTTGTGTCCAGTTGATATATGCAGACAAGTCTCAGTAGCCAGCAACTCCAATTTAAAATATATTATGTACACTGAATATGTGTATATCTTTGCATATCTATTATATCTATGCATTGAATATTTATATTAACTATTTATTTATTTATTTTATTAATTGTAATCTCTAGTCACCCAGAGCCTTACCCCCTTTTGTTTCCCATAATATGCTCAAAACAAACCACCAAACTCCTCAAATCACTTCCTAATAGCTCTATGAAGGGTTGGCCTTGATCCATGGTGTTTTTCATATTACACAGTGAAGACCTTGTTTACCAGTCTATAACTGCACACTCACTTCCATCCTGCTAGAAGTAAACACGATCCTTATGGCCAACAATCTATCCTTGTTCAAGCTTCTGATTACAGGCCCATATCTCTCCTCTGTCTCACCTTGAAAATCACAGTGAAACACTTTTAACATTTATGAGACTCAGTACATTTACAAATATAGTCTTTTTTCACCCCCATTCTCTTTTCTCAATTACATAAGATTTCCACTAACTTTTATCAGCACTAAACCACAGTATTTGTTACTCATTCAAACCAAAGGCCAGTGCTGGCAACATCCATCAAGACATGTTCACTGTGACTCTTCCTTTTCATAAGCCTTCACTATGTCCTCCCATCATTCCCTCACCCAAAGAATCCCTGGATGTTCCTTTCATTCCAGTGCCCCTCCACTGAAATAACGGCATTACCTCCAAATCTTCTTCAGTTGATGTTTGCCTGCCCCCACCCAATAACTATTATACCCACTACTCCACACTGAGTAAGTTTTGTAATCCATCAGTACTCTTTACTGGGTCACACTCCACACTGAATACCTTTTGTAATTATATCCACTTCTCCACACTGAGTAAGTTTTATAATCCATCAGTACTCCACACTAGGTTACACTCCACACTGAATACCTTTTGTAATTATACCTACTACTCCACACTAAGTTTTGTAATCCATCAATACTCCACACTAGGTTACACTCCACACTGAATACCTTTTGTAATTATACCCCCTACTCCACACTGAGTAAGTTTTGTAATCCATCAGTACTCCACACTGGGTTACACTCCACACTGAATACCTTTTGTAATTATACCTACTACTCCACACTGAGTAAGTTTTGTAATCCATCAGTACTCTGCACTGGGTTACACTCCACACTGAATACCTTTTGTAATCCATCAATACTCCACACTGAATACCCTATGTAATCCATCAATACTCCACATTGAATACGTTTTTGCAATCCATCAATACTCCACATTGAATACCTTTTGTAATCCATCAATACTCCACACTGAATACCTTTTGTAATCCACCAATACTCCACATTGAATACCTTTTGTAATCCATCAATACTCCACACTGAATACCTTTTGTAATTCATCAATAATCCACATTGAATACCTTTTATAATCCATCAGTACTCCACACTGAATACCCTTTGTAATTCATCAATACTCCACATTGAATACCTTTTGTAATCCATCAATACTTCACATTGAATACCTTTTGTAATCCATCAGTACTCCACACTGAATACCTTTGTAATCCATCAATACTCCACATTGAATACCTTTTGTAATCCATCTAAGGGTTGGGAGGGTGGCCTAATGGTTAAGGTGTTTGCCTTACAAACACAATGTGCAGGGTTTGAGTTTCTCAAGGGACAATTGGCTAGGCTTAAAATGGCTCAAAAGGGCAGTTAGCTTAGTATTAATCTATGAACCTATCTATGAATCTATGAACCTAATCAGTACTCCACCATTACCTTACAATAGTCATTCATAAAAGTCCTATACTCATACTACACAAGACTCAAAGTTCACTTTCTTCGTTCTTTTAAGCGGCAATATGGAACCTAGATGAAGTTCTCCTGCAACTCATATTTACCACAGTCACATCCCATCCCCCATAACCTTTTCCCTAATTAATACCCACAGAATCAGAAAGAAAATAGACCAAGTTGGTGCTTTTCAGCAAAAATAACCCCAACATTCAAGTCATCACTGAAGCATGTCTAAAATAGGCATTCCCCATGTCCAACACTTCTTTATTTCATACAAATACATTCATAATGCTAGAACATGCAATAGAGAAGAGGATGGAATCTTAATTCCCCTCAAACACCACCCCAATCCTACAGTCTTAACTCAGTCCCCTCAAACACCACTCCAATCCTACAGTCTTAACTCAGTCCCCTCAAACACCACCCCAATCCTACAGTCTTAACTCAGTCTCCTCAAACACCACCCCAATCCTACAGTCTTAACTCAGTCCCCTCAAACACCACCCCAATCCTACAGTCTTAACTCAGTCCCCTCAAACACCACCCCTATCCTACAGTTTTAACTCAGTCCCCTCAAACAGCACCCCAATCTTACAGTCTTAACTCAGTCATCACAACCTCCAGCTCAGACCCTAAATGGATACCATTAAAAGTTCCCTCTTCTTAAGGCAAACCTGTAATTCTTGCAGCTGCATATCTTCCCTCACCATCCTCACTTCCAAAATGTAAACCACTCTTCTCTTCCATCCTAAAAGCTATACCAAGAAACAATAATTCCATCATCCTAGGAGACTTCAATCATAACTTCAAAGGTTTTGAGGCTACTGATATTTCAGAATTCCTGGCTGACCACTGCCGTTTGAAGCTGATCACAGCACTCCTTCATCCAAACCCTATGTTAGCAAATCACTCCATTATACACTTCTGATAACAAGCATTCCCACAAACATCAATAACATCACAACTCTGCCCTCTTCATTTAGCAACCACTCTCCAATTATATTCACCATCTCAGATTTGAATGTAAAGTTTCCCCCATCCTAAAACACTTCCGAGTACTTCTTATTTTTTCACAATGGACTGGACACCAATATCAAAAACTAAGAACCCCAGTACAGCTGCTAACTTCCTCATAGAAGCCCACTTTCTCCTTAAACAAGATCTTTCCCTACTCAAAAGACTGAACAAAACAATTAGAAATTACTGGCTTACAAAGGAACTGAAACAACTCCTTAAACTGAAGGATTATGCTTTTAAAAACTATAAACAAACTCTGCACTGAACACCTCACTCATTTCATTACTCTGCATAATCTTGCCAAAAAATCCATTCAGAGGCACAAATCATTTCTTATGAAAATAAGCAAACTCCTCCAAAAACCCAAACACTTTTGGAAAGAAGTCAACTCCTTAACTGGATCTGCAATTCCAAAATAAATCACATTAGCTAATTTTGTATACTGTGGGCCAGCTGACTTCCACCATATTAAAGCAGATGAAATCACACAGCTTCTAGGACACCTGCACACTGACACCCATCCTAGCTTGCAGAACATTTTCCTTTGCTTTATTTCCCACTGTAGAGAATATCTCCCACTCACACAATCTCTGCCTAATCAATAACAAAATGAACAATCTCATTCCACAGATACGTCCTACTTCAGGCCGATCTCTATTCTTCCAATATTATGTAAATTACTTTTAGATATTATTTGAACACGTCACATAATTAAGCAAACATGGCATCTGGCCAGTTCTAAGAACAATGACCACTCTCTGGTACCTAACAGATGACATACTTCTTAACAATAACAAATGCAACCTCACAGACACCATTTTCATTTTTCATTTTCTTTTTATATAGTCAAATTTTATTGCACAAAATGTATCCCCGTTTTCATTTATGTCCTCAACTACAGTCCATCTTATCTTTTCCGTTTCTTGTTTTCTTTTCCAGATGCTGTCCTCTTTCTTTTTGTCCCATATACAAAATTATCAAGTATGTTGTACTTCCTTTTTGAACTATGTCTTCTGAAATCATCTCTGCCTGCTTTCAGACTTATTGTGCACACCCACAGTCCCAAAAACACATGCATCATTCCTGTGTCTTCTCCTGCCTCTTTCTCTTGACATCTCCAACACCTACTACCCTCCTTTCTACCTTTGTTTATGAACTTTGTGGGGCTTAGATGCCATCTATGTCGATTTCTAATGCATTGATCTCCCACTCTGTGAGCTTTCAGCATGTGCCTCACTGCCAGAACTGTCCTCTGCCAGTAACCTGCGACTCCCTTTCATCCTTCCTCTCATCCTCAATTATTCCTCATTATCTCTTCTTGTCCCTTCTTTCCCATAATGTTTCATGAATCTGTCTGGTCATTTCCCTAACCTCTTCCATTTCTTCCAGGGTATCATCATCTCTTATTTTAGCCTCCTTCCTTACCTATGTCTTTCTCCTATTGCCCTCTCTGTATCCTTTTTCCAGGTCTTCCAAAGTATCATGTAGTACCACCATTGTGTTTCTGGTATTCTTCATTTCTGTAGTAACTCCTCCATTGTTTTTAAACTTTCCCATCTTTTCCTCTGCATGCCAAATCTTCCTCTTAAGCTATTCCACTTCTCCTCCAGATATTTTTATCTTTCTTCATTATCTTTGCCCAGACCCTTCTGTTCTCCATAGTTTTTTGAGGTTCCAATCACCCCATTTCATGCATTCCAGTTCTTTTAGCACTGCTTCTTTCACGTCCTTTATTAAGTTTTGGCTTTACTGGAAAAGCTTATTTTGACTCTGCCCTAGACTGCTGTGAGGGAAGGTTAGTTTAATTTTGCTTTCTTGGAATTTGTTTTGCTTCATTGCCTTTTTCTTTTTGTATATTGTGGTATATTTTCATTCACTGTGTTTTAATTGTATTCTGTTTTCTATTGCATATTTAAACTAGGAAAGAGACCACAGCTGTGTATTTTGTGAGTCAAACAGAAATTAGAACAGGTCAATTAAGGTCAATTACCTGTGAATTAAGGGGAGGAGCTAGGAACTAAATCTTGTATTTAAGGGGTAAAATAAAACATTTCAAGGCTTTACTAGAAAAGCTCACTTAGATTCTGCTATAGACTGCTGTGAGGGAAAGGTTAGTTTGTTTTTCATGTATTGCTTTCTTGTAATTTGTATTGCTTTATTGCTTTCTTCTGTTTTGTATATTGTGTCTATTGTGAGTGACACAGAAATTACTTTTTTCCCATCCTCGCATCCTGGTGCTGTTGTGTTTTTAAACTCAACTCTCTCTCTCTCTCTCTCTCTCTCTCGTTAGATGCCAACCCAAATTTGACTGTGTATTTCCTTCCTGATCCTCTTTCATTGGCTATTGTCAGTAATCACAAAAGTATAATTTTGTAAACTCACACCCCTTCAGCTATTTAAATTTATTGGCCCTCCAACTGTATTCCATAGAGGCAGAATACTAAATGCCCACCCCCATCTAATTTACCTGTTCTTTTAAAATTAGTCACTCTCCCCATAGATTGCTAAAGCTTGAGGTAACCCCTATTTCATAGCTAACTGCTTAGTGTAACCCATTTTTCCTCCTCTTACTTTTAAAATCTGCAACATGTAGTCCAAGGTCATGAATGATTGCAGAGCCCACAATCTACCTCTCAGTAATTATCTTGGGATTAGTGCTTCTCTTTTGATTCCAGTGAGAGAAGAGAAGGAGCACACGGACAAGGAGACTGCTGTTCACCAGAAAGCCTGATAACTGCTTCATGGGTAACTGCTTGGAATTTGTGCTTATATTTTGGACCTGGTGAGAGAGAAGGAGCAGAGGGCATTGATTCTTGACTGTCTCTGATTGGGCAGTGAGTGTTTGTGTGGGACCATCCTTACTGGTCTGGTTGCCATTCAAGGCATCCACCAGAAAAAAGCTACAACAAACCTACAGACCCATGCATCATTAGGGACAAGACAGTTGATCACCAAAGAGCCCATGGCCTGCTTTTCATCTTGGGATTGGTGTTATTGTGTTCCTTCTGGTGAGAGAAGAAGTGAATGGGGCATTGTATCCCAGTATCATCAAGGTGTGGTGACACCAGCACAAGTAGTAGCCATGGAGTAGCCAATTAGATGAATCACCAGTATTGATCACTCCTGACAAAGCTAATTCTATCTTTTCAATAAGTCCTGCTTAATTAGCTGCTGTCTAATCTAACTTCAGATTATCTCCCTAAAAACTTCATCTATAAATAATATAAATAATCAGGGTCTACTTTAGTAGTTTTCCTTCAAGGGTTTGGCAGTGACCTGTATAGATGCAGACAACCTGAGCTGACATTTTTCTTCTAAAAGCACCCTTGAAATTTCACCAATGCCTTGTTGCACATAGGGCAAGTAGTTGACAGTGACAAGAACTGCTCCCAGAGTTGCAAACTAGATACTCCTGACTTTAATTTATATTCTCACTGCAACCTTCTAATCAATAAAATGTTCATGTTGCTATGGATATGAATTTCCCACTATTTCCAATACCAGCTTGGTGAATGTGGGCATTGTGAGGCATTACAAAAGTCTCCTCATGTTTATTGAGAAATAGCTAATTCTCAATCAAACTGATAAGGTATATGAGAGATATATTTACCTAATGTCATTGGAAGCAAAGCTCTCAAATAAAAGCACTCCTAATGTCAATCAGGTTGTTAGTAGTACATATATTCCACCCATCATACAGAGTACAAAACAGACACATACACCCACATATGCTTTGGCATTTAAATGTAAACTTCATAAACTACCACAGCCTTTTAGATGAAGTACACTTAACAAATGCCCTCAGCAGAACCAGATACAGTCTTTCAAAACAACACTCATATTAACACATAAGGCCACATAAAAGGTAGCTTCTACGTTTAAGCCCATTAAGACAAGCCACCATACAATCCAACATTATGATCATATGAGACTCTATTGTGAGACACACTGATGACCCCTCACCAGGTTGAGTAAGGAGAAAGTTACTGTCAGCTGCATATCAAGGGACAGGATCTGCCATATTATTCATGCAGTTAGGCATAGCCAGCCTTAGGCATAGGCAAACTAGACAGCCGTCTAGGGTGCCACTCTAGAAGGGGCACTTTTCCAGTATATGTTTGGTGTATGTAGACCAGGATGGGGCACCGGGTGATGTGGTGGGGGCACAGTGGTGCAGTGGTTAACATTGTCACCTCACAGCAAGAGGTTCTCCGGTTCGATTCTCGGCTGGGGTGCCTTCTGTGTGGAGTTTGCATGTTCTCCCTGTGTTCGCGTGGGTTTCCTCCGGGTACTCCGGTTTCCTCCCACATTCCAAAGACATGCATCTGGAGCATTTCTCCCCGGTCCTCCACTGAAAACAGGCTCTGTGGAACCTAGTCGGACTTTCCCGGTCAACAAATGATAAATAAATAAATAAATAAATAAATAAATACATTTTGTCTAGGCCACCAGCTAACCTAAGGCCGTTCCTGCAGTCAGGTTATTGGACCACAAGTACCACCATAACCTAGTTTGAGTCAGTGTGGATGTAAATGACCTGTGACATACCTCCCTACACTACACAAATGGAGACATCATGGAATTTTCATAATATATGCCCAGGCTGGTATGATAGACCATCAAGTATCATGTTTCCTTCTCCATGGAAGAAGCCATAATACAAATAGAAGATGACTGACTTTAATAATTGGTTTAGTTTCTGGTGTCATTCTAAAGGGGTGCAGTATCTGTCAGCATAGAAGGAGATGGTCAACAAACCATCCTGCTTTGCTGGGCATGGCCTGTACCTCTCCCCTCTAGGCTTTTGCATATTAGCTAAAACATTGTCTTCTCCCATAGTGTCTTTTGTAGGCAATGCCAAACCGAAAGTACTTCCTACATAACAAGTCAAAATCAATAACATCCTAAAGGTGTTACTGGTCAATGCTAGGAGTCAGAACAAGAAGTTTAACTCCCTAGAAGCTCTACTCACCTTAGTGAATGCTGAAGACTGTGCAGTCACTGAGACATGATTTAAAGTCACAAAGAACACACCATCTGTACAAGGCTATAATGCCTATAACACATTTAGATCAGCTACTACACAGACTGGTAATAAAGGTGGAGATGTCTCAATTTAAATCAAAAATAAATATACATCAAGTATAGTCAAACTGTTCAATGCACTTGAACTTCTCCATGTTCAGATCACCACAGGTAAAATCCCATACCATTTCTTTGCAAGATATAGGTCAACTTATATCACCCAGGAAAATTATAACCCATATTTAAGCTTACCAGAAACACTCACTATCCTACTCAATACCATATTAATGGGCAACTTTAATTACCATACTATTAACCAGGAATTATATATGGCACCAAACCTGCAAGCACAGAGACTCCTGGATTTTGTAAACACAAATTCCCTGGGCCAGATTGTCAGTATGCTGACCGGGGTGTAAACATACTGAATTTGGTCCTTACTAATATGGGATAGCATTGTACAACCTCTAGTGTAAATGTCTTCTCTGGTAAGGTCAGAACAAAAAACAGTTACCTCTGAAGTAAAAATAAAACCCAGAACCCAAGTTAACCCTGGAATGTTTGAGAACTGATCTAAGTCTAATCTGGTAAAATGTCAAGCCCCCATAAACTCTTATAACACTGCTGCCTATGTGAAACTGTTCACAGAAACCCTATTCCAGCATCTTAACAGCTGTATAGAGGCAGCTGTACCCACCAGGAATAAGCTCAGACCTAATTCATAACACAAGCCACCCTGCTGGAATCACAATATCCATAAGCTTTAAACAGACGGAAGAAAATCATGGCAAAAATTAGGAGGTGTAGCACCAAGCAGGATAAATGCATGCTCATCAAACTAAACAAACAATCTAGAGGACAAGTAAAGTATACTAAGGGTGACTTTGAGGTAAATTTTGCCTTCCAGTCTAAGGACAACCACAAAACATTCTTTAGCTATGTCCCCAGTCTCAAAGGCAATATACAGTGCAGAGCTCATTGTTAATGAAACCATCTATACTGAGCCAGAAGACATAGCAGACCTACTGGCAGTCAAATTCAGCTCTGACTTTATCCTCCTCTTCCCCTCAACCTCCCCTCAAGAAATACCATCAAGTATAACTCCCCCTACTATCACTAAGGAACAGGTCTTCAATGCTCTCGCTAAGGCCAAGAACACTGCATTGATGTGTCCAGACAGTATCTCAAGATGCCTTCTAAATAGAATGAAATATAACCTATCAGGCCCTCTTGAATTGTTATTTAAAAGTAACCTCCAAAGAGGCTTTGTGCTTCATGAATGGAGAACAGCAACCATCATCCCACTGCACAAAGATGGGCCATCTACATACCCTGGAAGATCTAGACCCATAAGTCTCACTAGTCTCATATGTAAAGCCATGGAAAGAATTATCATAGAAATGATCAATAATGCATAGGAAACCTCCAGACACTAGTCTCAACCCAATTTGCTTTCATCAAGGGCAGGTTATACATACTCAACCTGGCAGACTACTTTGAGAAGGTCACCAAAGCTGTGTGTGAGGAAAAAAAAGTTCACATAGCTTATCTTTACCTGACCAAACACAATTCTTCACAGAGGCACTGTTGAAAAACTCAGGAGGTTGGGTATACACCCTTATGTCACCCAGTTGATAGTCTGCTGGCTGACAGACAGGACTCAGGAAGTTAAAACTGGGAAGTCCACCTCTACAAAGAGGTCAGTCACAGGTAAAGTCCCTCAGTGATCAGTCCTGGAACCTCTCCTTTTTGGCATCTGTTTCTCTGAAGTCATAGCCAATGTCAAAAGCCTCTGACTGACCAGATTGGCAGACAATTACAAATTAAGAGCAGTCATGGAATCATCTACTGATACTAATGTTCTCCTGAAAGTGCGGACACAAATAACTTGTGCCAGAACCATGGAATAAAACTAAATGCCAAAAAATGCATAATACTATCCTTTGGGAAGTCATGTAACCACTGACAACACACACCTGAATCAACATAGTAGTAAGGGACCTGGGGACACAAATAGGCAGTAATCTAACCTTTGACCGTTACGTGTCTACAGCAGTGTTGAAATCATTCTGTCTTGTGCAACTTATAAACAAAGCATGGCATCTATGGCAAGAAGGTCATTGTTCCACTGTATTCTGAGTTTGTCAGAGCTTGAGTACATTGCCCCCTTTAGTATGTACCTAACCAGGCACATCCAGCAATTGGAATGTCCAAAGCGTTTCTTCACTAAAAGAATACAGGGCATAGGTAACAGGTCTGTGCAGATAACCTCAAAGCCCTATCCCTGTATTCTGTCTCATACAGACTGTTGAAGGAAGATCTATGCTAGGCATACAAAACACTATCAGAACCCACCCTGATGGACCTCCTACATGTCCACAAAACAAACAGCACCAGAATTACCCAACCATAAGACTTAAACCTTGCCTGTGATATAAACAGGATCTGCTGTAGAGACAGGTATGTATCCCAGAAGCTACCCCTTTTCTGGAATAAGCCTCCGATCCATGAAAAGCAGAGTTCCTCCCTAACGCAATTCAAGTTTAAGTTGGACAACTGTATGGGGAACAGGAAATTCATCCCTGGTTTGGCACCGATGTCTCTAATGGACATAGGCATTCCGTAAATGGTTCATCTCCCAAGCCTCTGCTTATACTTATCAAGGAGAGCAGAACTTGTCAGAGATTTGAGTTCCATGGCTAGGCTTAGAAAAGCCACAGTGGTGATAATCTAGTACACACCTATGAACCAATGAACGTCTCCCTGTCCCTTGCTATCCTCATCTATTTCTATGCAGTAAATGATGTTACATATCAGTGTACATGTTGGGATACATGGCAACCCCCAGCTCCAGTAAATGATGTTACATATCAGTGTACATGTTAGGATATGTGGCAACCCCCAGCTCCAGTAAATGATGTTACATATCAGTGTACATGTTGGGATACGTGGCAACCCCCAGCCTCCAGTAAATGATGTTACATATCAGTGTACATGTTGGGATACGTGGCAACCCCCAGCTCCAGTAAATGATGTTACATATCAGTGTACATGTTGGGATACGTGGCAACCCCCAGCCTCCCTTGTCCAATTCATTGTTATTTTTGCCCTTCTCACTCTATCCACATTAACATTAATGAGTCCTCTATGGCTTATTGCATTTACTGCAGCCTTTTGCCCCTGAGGGTCTATTTTGATATTGTTGTGGCGTGGGCAGAAGCTTATTGGTGTTATTAAAATTCTTGCTGCATTTCCGCCAAGTAATGTATAAGTCTTACACCCTCTGAAGAGTAGCCTTTACCTTTTTTTTCAGCTGTTTATACATTTTCCTGGTTATCCCTTCCACCATGTTTCCAGCCTAGAGCCCTAGGTACATGGGGATCTCTGTCTTTTAATATCACTTATTCCACCTTTCCCTTTTACTAATTTATTTATTTATTGACATTTGTTTACTGGGAAAGTCCAAATGGTTAATACATATCCATTTTCACCAAAGGCTCAGGGACAAAATTTCCAGAGACTTAAATAACATCAAATAAAACTGTGGTATAGATGTAATTAAAAGAAGCATATATACATACAGACACCGGAATACACAGAATGCAATAAAACATGAGGAGTCACCAGAGGTGTAATAAAAAAAGAAAAAAATGACAAATATGACAATCGGTATATACAAACGTATTAGAAGCATAATCTATTATACTAGGAAATTAAAAAAATATATATAAAAAGATATAAATCCCTCCTAAGAATGAGGAGAAAGAAGGTGTCGAAAGGTAGAGATCAATAGTATAATGAATGGTTAATATGAATGTAACACATTTGTTAATACAGATCATACAGGTGAGGTGCATAGGCACAGCCATGAGGTAGTGAGAGGTTAGTAACAAAGTAATGTATTTGTTACTATAGATCATACAGGAGAGGTGCACAGGCACAGCCATGAGGTAGTGAGAGGTTAGTAACAAAGTAACATATTCATTACTATAGATCATACAGGAGAGGTGCATAGGCACAGCCATGAGGTAGTGAGAAGTTAGTAACAATGTAACGTATTTGTTACTATAGATCATACAGGAGAGGTGCCTGGGCACAGCCATGAGGTAGTGAGAGGTTAGTAACAATGTAACGTATTAGTTAATATAGATCATACAGGAGAGGTGCATAGGCACAGCCATGAGGTAGTGAGAGGTTAGTAACAATGTAACGTATTTGTTAATATAGATCATACAGGTGAGATGCACAGGCACAGCCATGAGGTAGTGAGAGGTTAGTAACAATGTAATGTATTTGTTACTATAGATCATACAGGTTAGGTGCACAGGCACAGCCATGAGAGTGAGAGGTTAGTAACAAAGTAACGTATTTGTTAATATAGATTATACAGGAGAGGTGCCTGGACACAGCAATGAGGTAGTGAGAGGTTAGTAACAATGTAACATATTTGTTAATACAGATCATACAGGTGAGGTGCATAGGCACAGCCATGAGTTAGTGAGAGGTTAGTAACAGTGTAATGTATTTGTTAATATAGGTCATACAGGAGAAGTGCCTGGGCACAGCCATGAGGTAGTGAGAGGTTATTAACAAAGTAACGTATTTGTTAATATAGATCATACAGGAGAGGTGCATAGGCACAGCCATGAGGTAGTGAGAGGTTAGTAACAATGTAATGTATTTGTTACTATAGATCATACAGGTGAGATGCACAGGCACAGCCATGAGGTAGTGAGAGGTTAGTAACAATGTAACGTATTTGTTAATATAGATCATACAGGAGAGGTGCCTGGGCACAACCGAGAGGTAGTGAGAGGTTAGTAACAATGTAACGTATTTGTTAATATAGATCATACAGGAGAGGTGCCTGGGCACAGCCATGAGTTAGTGAGAGGTTAGTAACAATGTAATGTATTTGTTAATATAGATGATACAGGTGAGGTGCTTGGGCACAGCCATGAGTTAGTGAGAGGTTAGTAAGAATGTAACGTATTTGTTAATATAGATCATACAGGTGAGATGCACAGGCACAGCCATGAGGTAGTGAGAGGTTAGTAACAAAGTAATGTATTTGTTAATATAGATCATACAGGAGAGGTGCATAGGCACAGCCATGAGTTAGTGAGAGGTTAGTAACAATGTAACATATTTGTTAATATAGGTCATACAGGAGAAGTGCCTGGGCACAGCCATGAGTTAGTGAGAGGTTAGTAACAAAGTAATGTATTTGTTGATATAGATTGTACAGGAGAGGTGCCTGGGCACAGCCATGAGGTAGTGAGAGGTTAGTAACAGTGTAATGTATTTGTTAATATAGATTGCACAGGAAAGGTGCCTGGGCACAGCCATTAGTTAGTGAGAGGATAGTAACAATGTAATGTATTTGTTAATATAGATCATACAGGAGAGGTGCTTGGCACAGCCATGAGTTAGTGAGAGGTTAGTAACAATGTAATGTATTTGTTAATATAGGTCATACAGGTGAGACGCATAGGCACAGCCATGAGGTAGTGAGAGGTTAGTAACAATGTAACATATTAATTAATATAGATCATACTGGTGAGATGCATAGGCACAGCCATGAGGTAGTGAGAGGTTAGTAACAATGTAACACATTTGTTAATATAGATTATACAGGTGAGGTGCATAGGCACAGCCATGAGGTAGTGAGAGGTTAGTAACAAAATAACGTATTTGTTAATATAGATCATACAGGTGAGGTGCATAGGCACAGCCATGAGGTAGGGAGAGGTTAGTAGCAAAGTAACGTATTTGTTAATATAGATCATACAGGTGAGGTGCATAGGCACAGCCATGAGGTAGTAAGAGGTTAGTAACAATGTAACATATTTATTAATATAGATCATACAGGAGAAGTGCCTGGGCACTGCCATGAGGTAGTGAGAGGTTAGTAACAATGTAACGTATTTGTTAATATAGATCATACAGGAGAGGTGCATAGGCACAGCCATGAGTTAGTGAGAGGTTAGTAACAATGTAATGTATTTGTTAATATAGGTCATACAGGAGAAGTGCCTGGGCACAGCCATGAGGTAGTGAGAAGTTAGTAACAATGTAACGTGTTTGTTAATATAGATAATACAGCTGAGATGCATACACATAGCCATGAGTTAGTGAGAGGTTAGTAACAATGTAATGTATTTGTTAATATAGATTATAAAGGAGAGGTGCCTGGACATAGCCACGGGTTGGTGAGAGGTTAGTAACAATGTAACGTATTAGTTAATGTAGATCATACTGGTGAGATGCATGGGCACAGCCATGAGTTAGTGAGAGGTTAGTAACAATGTAACGTATTAGTTAATATAGATCATACTGGTGAGATGCATAGGCACAGCCATGAGGTAGTGAGAGGTTAGTAACAATGTAACGCATTTGTTAATATAGGTCATACAGGTGCGGTGCATAGGCACAGCCATGAGGTAGTGAGAGGTTAGTAACAAAGTAACATATTTGTTAATATAGATTGTACAGGAGAGGTATCTGGGCATAGCTATGAGTTGGTCAGAGGTTAGTAACAATGTAATGTATTTCTTACTATAGGTCATAGAGGAGAGGTGCCTGGGCACAGCCATGAGTTAGTGAGAGGTTAGTAACAATGTAACATATTTGTTAATATAGATCATACAGGAGAGGTGCCTGGGCACAGCCTTGAGGTAGTGAGAGGTTAGAAACAATGTAATGTATTTGTTAATATAGATCATACAGGTGAGGTGCATAGGCACAGCCATGAGGTAGTGAGAGGTTAGTAACAAAGTAACGTATTTGTTAATATAGATTGTATAGGAGAGGTGCCTGGGCATAGCCATGAGTTGGTCAGAGGTTAGTAACAATGTAATGTATTTCTTACTATAGGTCATACAGGAGAGGTGCCTGGGCACAGCCATGAGGTTGTGAGAGGTTAGTAACAATGTAACGTATTTGTTAATGTAGATCATACAGGTGAGGTGCATAGGCATAGCCATGAGTTAGTGAGAGGTTAGTAACAATGTAATGTATTTCTTAATATAGGTCATACAGGAGATGGTCGTGGGCACAGCCATGAGTTAGTGAGAGGTTAGTAACAATGTAATGTATTTCTTAATATAGATCATACAGGAGAGGTGCCTGGGCACATTCATGAGGTAGTGAGAAATTGTTTGAGAGAAAATACGTGGAGGCTAGATATAGTTCTGATTGAATTTGAGATAGAGTTCCACAGTTTGGATATGCAGTGTGAGTATGGAGTTTATCCCTTGCTTTTTTTTTTGGTTTATAAATTTCAAGTAGGTGATTTGGGAGATAGTGGTGAATTACTGAGGAGATAGATGGGCAGGTAGAGGGGTTGTATGTTATTTTGAGGATTACATATTATTTTATGGGTTGAGAGACCAGTTGGCATAAGGGTCAAGGTTGTTAACTTCCATGCACAATTATAATGTTTGACCCTGCTCTCTAGCCAATGCCTGTTTGGAGTTTGTATGCTCTCCCTGTATCTCTGTGGGCTCCTCCCACCTCCCAAAAAAATATGATAAGTTTTTCCATCTCAAAAACATCAATGAATGCAGCTATGGGCAACAACACATATTTTACATGGTGCCCTATAAGGGAAAAAGTTGTATAGACCAATTTGGGGCATCTACTTTGGTGCGCTATATCTTCAAGATAGTAGAACATGCATCACAGACTGTGCGCCATGGCAAGGCTAGCCACTTGATGGTGTAAAATATGCTTCTAGATGATTCAGTCACATTGATTAAAGTTGCCAATGGGCATGAGTACTTGCTAGTGATAAGTGGGTTGTGGACCCGATCTCTGCCAGAGACCCATTCTAATGGTGGGAAGGGTGTATGTGTCCCTGTTGGCCAGTGTGTGCCTGTCATAAAACCCAGCAGCTCCCAATCAATAAGCTGCGGTGTCCATTTACCCAGCCTGGGTTACCTTTGATAGCTCTGTTGAGCAAAAGCTGGACATAAAACTAATATTAACCTGTCAAATATGAACTAAGAATTGCTACACTCAATGCAGGTTCACTGACAGGAAGGAGCTTGGAAGTGGATGGCATAATGGTACAGAAGAGGCTGGACATCCTACACATTCAAGAGGCAAGATGGAAGGGCAGTGCAGCAAAGCCACTTGGCTAGGGATTAGGAGTCTTCTACGCAGGAGGAGGACAGGTTAAAAATTATGTGGGAATTGTGGGGAGAGTGAGGCTTCAGAAGGCAGCGAGGAATGTCATCAAAATTAATGACAGGCTCATCAATCAGACTCCAGTCTAATGATAGGACAATATTCATAATCTCAGCCTATGCTCCACAGCAGGATTGTGATAGTGAAAAGAAGAGAAGAGCGCATTCAGACAGCAGCTGCAGGACCTACTAGATAAAGCAGGACAACATGAATTGCTGTTGATAATGGGTGACTTGAAATCACATATTGGGACAGTCAGAACAGGATATGAGGATTGCCTGGGTTCACATGGGTGAGGCAACTCATAAAAGGAAAGAAAAGCTATTGTAAACTTTAGTCTGGCTAATAGCTTGATAGAAGCCAACACATAGTTCAGAAAGACAGCTAGTCAGAAGATCACAGACAAGAGGCCCAGCATGCAACTCAGGTAGACTTCCTCCTAATAAGGAAAGGGCATTGGAGTAGAAGCAATGATTGCAAAGCCATCCCCAGTGAAACAGTCAGCCCACAGCATAAACCACTGGTGCCCACAATCAGCTGCAAGCAGTGGTCAGAAAAGGCTCCAAGGTCAACAGAGACTGGGCTAAAGACCTAGAAGTTGATTAGAGAGAAAACACCACAGTTCAAGAACAACTCAGGGCTGTAGCACCCCAAGAAGAGGAGGAAATAGGTGGAGTTGAAGAAGAATGGCAGACCTTCAAAACAGCATGTGTGAGGACTACAGAACAGATAAGTGGCCGAGGCAGGTATGGAAATAAGGTAAACAAGAAACACTGGTAGGGGAATGCAGAAGTCCAGGAAATCATCAAAAGAAAGGCTAGGAAAAATACTGGTGGGGTACCACAGAGGCTAAATGAGGAGTTGCAATAGCAAAGAACAGGGCATCAGAGACACTCTGCCAACTTCTGGAAAGTGACTCAGTAGGTGCCACAAATAAACTATCTCAGGTTGCAAGTAAAGTTAGAAAGATAAAGAAGATAGTCAGACACACTTCATAATGGATGCCAGCAACAACCTGCTCACTAATGCACAGGACATCAAAGGCAGATAGAAGGAGCACTTCCAACAGCTTCTGTATGAAGAAAACCCCCATAGAAGCTGTACTTCTCCAAATATAGAATACAGTGAGAGAAGAAGAGGAGCCCACCACATTAGAAATAAGAACAGCACTAAGGAAGACGAAGTCAGGGAAAGCAGCAGGCTCAGGTGAGGCCACAGCACATGTGAGAAAGATGCTGGGTGAGTTAGGGGAGAAATGGCTCCTGAGGGCACTCATAGTAGTGTGGAGGGTAAAGCATATCCCAGATGACTGGATAATAAGCATACTCATGCCAGTGTACAAGAACAGAGGGGACATCCATGACTGTGGGCAGTACAGATGTATCAAACTCCTGTCACATTGCATGAAAGTTCTGGAGAGGTTCATTGATAAATGGATAAGCAGAGCAGTAGAAAGTAAGATGGGAGATAAGCAGTTCAGATTCAGATCAGGATGTAGCACAACTGACTGAGTGTCTGCAGTGAGACAGATAGTTGAGAAGAAGCTAGAGATGAGGAAAGGGTCCAATTGGGAATTCCTAGACTTGGAGACGGCATATGGCAAGGTCCCTAGAAAGCTGATTTGGGCAGTCCTGTGGTGGTTTGAAGTCCTAGAAACATTGGTAGAATTAGTGCAGGCTATATACAAGGACCCAATGACTGAAGTACAAACAATATTCAGTCTCACACCAGAGGGGCTCCCAGTGGGAGTGGGTGTGCATCAGGGTTCATCTCTCAGCCCACTGCTTTTCATACTGTTGATGAACTATATTAGCAAACAGGTCAGAGGGACAGACCAACAAAGGTGCTGTATGCAGATGATGTGGCCTTACAACAGACTCTGAGCAAGAATTCCAGAAAAGGATAGGGGAATGGAACACAAAATTGAAGGCACATGGGATAAAACTGTGTATGGATAAGACAGTGGTAATGGCAGCAAATGGATGAATCAGACAAAGCTGAGAATTGAGATAGAAGGGACGATAGTGAAACAGGTTAATAGCTTCAACTATTTGGAAGGGGTAGTTGAGGAGAAGGGATGTCTGAATGAAGAAGTCAAAGCTAAAATCAGACAGCCTGCGGGCAACTGTCATAGAATGTCAGGTGTAGTTATGATAGAAGAATGCCAAAGAAGCTGATAAGTAAGTTGTACAAAAGAGTGGTGCGATCAGTACTACTGTATGGTACAGAAACCTGGGCAGTAAAGGCAGAGCACTTGAGGAAGCTAGACGTGATGGAGATTAAGTGCTTGAGATGAGTGGTAGGATGCACACTGTTGGGCAGACAAAGAAATGAGGACCTAAGAGCAGAAGCCAGAATAGTTAGAACTACAGAGAAGATCAGAGAACAGATTATGGTAGCTCAGGCACATATGCAGAAAAACAGAAAAAAAATGTAGTAAAGAAGATTTGAGAAAGACAGGAAGAATGCAAGAGAAAAAGAGGGCATCCATCAAAAAGGTAGAAGGATTGTGTGAGGGAAGATCTGTGACAGTCAGGCATGAGTGTCGAAGAAGGCAGGAGTGTGGCATTCAGTTGCAAGAAATGGCAAACGTTAACATGACACCCTGACCCCACGTACAAAACGGGAAAAAGGAATTGATGATGATGACGATGATGACATTTTATGGATTATATACTATTTTATAGGTTATATATTATTTTGTGGGTTATAAGATGCTGTACAGTAGGTGGAGATCAATCCTTTTGTTGTACCACCTGAGTCCCACCATTTCCTTAAACTTCTCAAATGTCTCTTTTATAGTTCCCACTGCTGCAACCACATAATCTGACCTTAATATGTAGTCATCTGCATAAAACACAGATGGAGATGCTATCATTTCCTTCTCTTCAGGCATTGCTAAATTGTATTTGACTTCCACTGCCAGCTCCTCACCCACAGGCATAAACAGGCCTGCAGATAGTGGGCACCCCTGTCTGTTCCTCATATTTCTCCTTGTCTCCTCGATAGTCCTTCATTTTTGAGTAAGTCTTGGTATATGAGTTGTATTCAGCATATGAACATTCCCTCTATCTACTGTTGCAGTGTCTTCCATTGCAGTTCCCACCTCACCATACCAAAGGTCTTCTGTAGGTCAGAGACGACAATCCCAGCATTCCCTCACTCATTTTCTTCCCTGTACATACATTTTAACAGGTTCCACTGTTTTGATGTCTTCCTTCCCTTCATGTCATTTTGGCCTGCTTACATTATTTTTGGCAATATTTCATCTGTCTTCCTGCCAATATGTTTGCTCAAATCTTGATATATACATTAATCAAAGAGCAAGGCCTATAATTTCCCACTTCCTCCATCTCTTCTCCCCTTTATGTATATAGTTATCCTGGCCCTCCTCATATTTTCATATTTTGCTGAATCCTGAATTTTCCTGTATTCCTTCTGTAGGACCACCAGAATACCTCCCTCCCCATTTGTAGAACTCTAGTGGAAATGATCTGTCCTTCCAGCTTTCCTCTCCTTCATCTTGAATATGGTTTACCTTATCTCATCCCTTTTCACCTCTGCTTTGTTTGTCTATTTTTTCATTCTTCAGTATATATCCCTGTACATTCTGTCCTCATTCCAGTGTGAGGGGTTCCTCCCTTCCTGTGGTTTGTAAATCTCCCTGCAGTAATCCTTGAATCTTTCCCTGATCAGCTCATCATCTTTTAAATAATCTCCATCTCCTCCCCTTATATTCTGTTCTTTTCTCTCTGTCTGTGTCTTGTTATTTCTTGGTTAACTGTTCCCTTGTGCCTCACCACTATCCATCAGTAGCCTCTTCAGTACCATTGTTGGATTTCTTGCTTTGTAATAATTTTATTCTTCAACTCCATTGTTACTGATTTTTCTTTGATCTGTAGCATTTTCCTTCTACTTTCTTTTCTTCTCGCTTCCTTATGTACCATACCTATCTCTCTTTCTCCAGCTCCTCAGTTACTCTTCTTTCTTTCCTTCTGCACTCATCAGTTATCCCTTGACAGTGACCTTCATCCCATTCCACCAGTGTTCTAATGTCCCTTGTTAAGACATTCATTCCTCTTCTAATCTTATGCCTGTCATTAGTATAAAACCATAAAGTGATCAAAAGCAGTTTAGGCAAAAATATATTTATTGTCCAAAACATCAACAGCAAATCTGAACTAGACTAATTAACAAGCCTAGATAAATACATACCCACTAAAAACAAGGCAGACTTATAGATAAACACATAGACAAAGATGTTCTGGAACATTCCTTCCAATTATAATTTAGATTGAGAGTAGAAATATTGAGTTATCATTCAGAGACTGATGATCCGCATATTTTTGCATACTCTGCACTTTCTCATGACTTCATTCACATAGTTACACAAAGAAACTGTACCCATCATAGAACACAGAACACAACAAGGCCGCTCCTTTATTTCAGTACAAAGCAGCACTATGAGGCCTTTTAAGCTTGCAACATTATACAGTTTGATGTAAACATTTCTGGTCTGAAATACAGAAATCTAATTTGTCAGTTGTAATGTCTTAAATAATTCTACTACAGAAAATCCATTTTGCCAGTAGATGACACTGTTTTAATGTTATATAAAGTTTTGGCTTTGGAAGGGGCTATGTCTGAAGAAGTTCATGTTAATGTATTTTGAACAAAAGCACTTATATACTTTATTTAACAGTAGCCTGTGCTTTGCCTCGGGAGTTTTGTTTTTTGTGGACTGCAGCACAGCTATATTGAATCATGCTATAATAAATTTGCCAAATTTGCAACAGGACTCTTACTATACACAACACTACACTGCTCTTACCAACCTGAAATGGCTATGACTTCTGCAACATGTAAATTACCTTCAACTAACTATGGTCCATAGAATTATTAATACTCCTGACAACTGCCTACCTTAAACTCTACACTTCAAATCTATACACTAACTGTGCTCCTTGTTCTGAAGAGAAACAGCTTCTATCCATAAGAAAACCTAACAAAACTGCAGGAAAATCCCTCTATGCCTGCTCTGTGACAAACATATGGACCTCATTACCCTATGATATCATAACCATCTCAAACTTAAAACATATAAATCTAAACTAAAACACCTCTTACTCATGTCACAAACCTGTCCATTTATTAGTCCAGGCTAACTTCCACCTTACTACTTTACCACTTTTTTTTCTCATTTGCACCATACTGTCTACCATATTTAACAATAGTATAGTACCTTTTTTTCACCTCTATCAACTCTGCAGCTCCCTGTATTTCTCATTTCATCTATCCTTCAACACCCTTCTTTTTTCATACTTACCACAATCTTCTTTAATACCTCCACTTGTAATTCCACCTACAACTCTCTAACTATTGCCAACAACTAACATCTTTTTCTTTTAACCCTCTTGACTTTATCCTGATGTTCTATACATTTCTCTGCTCTGTCTAATCAGCTTGTTTCTTACTTCATATAAGCTTTACCTATACTACAATAACCCTTGCATCTCACATCACTAACATATATAAATTACACATGTTTAATTACAAACACTTTATTGTTAACTATAAACTATGTCACAAATGTTTCTTTCATTGAATGTATGTGCTCAATTTATGTAAAAAAATGTGTATATGACCTTCTAGGAACATTTTAGATGTGTATTTTCTTCTTTGTTATTGTTGACTATGTTTTGCTAAACATTATTTCGAAAGAAAATATTATTTTTAAGTTTGTACAAGAGCTTTTCTCCCTGTGCCTCCACTGAAAATGAGCTCTTTCTGGCCAGCTGGACTTTCCCTGTAACTAAATGTCAAATAAATAATCTGTCGATGCACCAAATTAGTTGTGTGACATGCCATTGCAAGCAGAGAATGCTTAGCACCTCTGTACAGTGTACGTACTCATAGCATGCTGCATTTCTACCACCCAGGGACATCGGGTCTGCAATGGATGCATCCTGCATAAACAGGTATGTTTGTGCTCACTGGCTGTGTATAATCCAAACATGTGTCTGTTTTTCTGACACAGGATGGTAGGGGTCACACATGTACTTGCTTACACATTGGTAAGTTATCTGCCTGCATTCACAGGTTCTGTGAGAGAGGATCTAGCACTACAGGTTGTCACAAACCTAATGTCATAACATCTGAAGAGGCTGATGATGATGATGGCACTGAACACATGGCACAGTCTGAGGACACAGTGGCACTATCACCAACAATAATAGTTGAGAACATTGTGCTACCCCGCAGTGAGGGGACTGCAGAGCCCTAGGATGGATCCATGTGAGCCCCACACATAGTATACAGTCAGCATAAATACAGACAGCATCTGAGGACCACAGCATTTCTAAGGTGTGTACACATGGCACTGGGGATAGGTGCACTGGTGCCCATTAATGCACCAAAGCTTGGCTATTACATATTGTGGGTGCTACCCTAGTCATGAATCATTGAATATGCAGGGTTGTAAACCAGGCACAAAAGGTTGCTAATCGGATCAGGTCCTTAGTGTACTGTGAAGCCTGCCTGAGGATAGCCATGGCTTCAGTGAATACCTCCAACCACTGCAAGGAATTCAGACACTATTCGTCCACTTGGCAACAATTAATGTATCTCTGCTGCTTGCCAATTGCAGTCATAGCCAGTGTAGGAACCATCACACACACTACAGTTGTGCACAGCTGTTTTTACAGGCTCCACCATGATTCCCACCCTTGGCGGTGGACAGTCATGTGGATGTGGATAATACTAATCTGGGTCCACCGTGTACAGTGCTCCTGGCCATGAACACTTATGTGGATGTGCACAACACTCATTTGGCTATATTATTATCTCCACCCCAGCTGTGAGTAGGAATGACATTCATCCAGATCCAGTTCAGGCACAACCCAATGGGCATTCTACTCAGGGTGACACATTTCAGCAGTTGGCTAGTCCCGAGTAAATGGCTCCAAAGTGACATGCTTCTGGCCTTACAGATCAGAGTGGTGGTGACCCATCTGCCACACAGCAGACATCATAGTGGCATTCCTACAGACATGCCCAACATGCTATGACCTGGCCTTGAACACATGACCCTAGCCCTGGCACTACAGGGACAGGTGATAACAATACACCCCCCCCAAGAAGCTCTATGACATCACTAAAGGACATGATCCTTGACATCTCACAACCCCATAACCAGAAGCAGACTTACTGCAAGCACTACCCATGACCCTTTCACATCTCTAGCATTGCAGCTCAGTGCCACTCTACCATTCACCTCTGCAACTGATGATAACAGTGCCCTGACTGCCCCACTGGCTAGTGTGAGTATGAATGCACAGGATGGCCAGTCAATGGTCTGTACTGCACAGACCAGATGTGTGAGCACATGCATCAGTTTTGTTTTGTGTTTGTCTCATTAAAGCCCAGACACTGTTTGTCAGTGTAACAGCATACTGCGCCTGCCTCTGCTGCATTTGAGGCCTAACTGACCTCTGCTGCATATGAGGCCTAACTGAAGCAAAGTCCTCCTTTGAGTCCTCACCCACCTCCTCCTTCATTTCTGGCACAGGAATGTTAGCCAGTTTAACTCTCTTCACTTTTGTTGTTTCATATTCAATGCCTTTGGCCATATCTGAAACACACACAATGCAAATAAGGTAATTATGTACTACAGTGGCTTTACATAGCTGCTGAACCATATCTTGTAGCATAGTGTATACTGTAAATATCTTGTTTCATATTTCATGAACACACTGTGTTGCATCTCCAGCTTTATTCAGTCAGCGGAAGTGAGACAGCATTCCAAACTCACATCTTAGGAAATTCAATGTCTGCACAAGTGTGGTGTTGTATGCCATCTCCATCTCTGTCTGAGGGCTACAGACAGTAAAAAGCTTTGCTACATATATACATGTGGCTGGACTGTCATGGCCCCCAGGGTTGCCAGTGCTTGCACCGCGGAACTAGATAACCCTATGAAAAGTGCATCCCACATAATAAGCAACACTGGTGTAGGTTCCATATGTGGCAGATGTGAGAATCAGGGAAACTACTTGGCTTACCTCTTGACCTCTTAGAGCAAGAAATCTGGACAAAGCCTGACAAAATGTTGGGTCAAAGGCCCAAAAATAGGGACATGTTTTAAATATTGCTCTTATAAATTTAGAAAGTTGCTAGAGTAGCAGGGTTAGTTTTAACATACATTTGTAAAGGATTTGAAGTCTGAAACTAAAATATACGTCATTATTTAATGACTTCAGTCCTCAGATCATCTGAGAGATTTGCCAGAAAACCACAAATTATATGAGGAACAGACTAAAAATTTTGACAGTTGAGAGGTATGCTGCCTGGATGCCACTCAGACACCCTTTCAGGTGAAATACCTGAAAACAGGTGGAGTAGCTGGAAGATTGCTAGCAGGGTGGGTGCAGTCAGTGTTTCTCAAGCCCTCAGGGAAATGGTCTATGTTATAGAATGTCCATATGGTGGTTCTGTCAACTGTCCATAGGAATCACATATGATCCTCCGCATGTTGCAGCATCACATCTAGGAAATGGTGCTGGATGTTTGAGATTCAGGCCTGCAAAACACCTACTGTGTCCCTAGTTCAGTAGTGACAGGTCTGCATTGCAAGAAAGGGTAATGCTACAAAATCTTCATGTCTACTGGGGTAAACATTCCATGCACCCCCTCCCCTTTGTCCAGTTTCCTAGGGTCAATGTTTGTATTTTAATTTGTGAGCTCTCCCTGGCCTTTTTAAAGAGTTTCAGAACTCCCTGTTTCATTTTGGTATCATTTTCCTGGTGGTGTAGTGGTTTTATAGACTGGCAAGTAGAATAACTAATCAATCATGCTACTGGCAGACAAATAGAACAGTGTCATCAACAAGGGACAGGACTGCTTATAATGCTGCTAAGACCACCTTGTCTCATATAACTGCTAATCCAACTCCAAAAATACACTTTAATGTTTCCTTTAAAATAGGAAGTCTCTGTAATTTACCTAATGTCTCTGCCCTACATCAGATATTGCATAAATATTTATTGTTATCTTCTGGGCTTAGATGTTTTTACTATTTAGTTCTGTGTTGGTCTTTATACTTAAGACCTAACTAAAATATATCCCAATTAGTATCGTCTTTAACTTGTAATTTATAGTAACATGAATGATTTACTTAAATCTGACATCTTGAAAAACTTACTTTAAAGTGACACCTCTAGGCATTTCTGCAGTTACCTCCTACTGACACCTCCAGCATCAAATATTGCTTGTTCATATGTACATTAATAATTCTGAAACTGTGTTATAAACATGGTATTAGAGGATGTCATCCTAAGGCATACATGATAGCAAACACAACTCTGTAGCTAATGCAGCTAAGGACATACTGAATATTATTTGTATACTACTTGTTTATATTGTAATAATTGTCATATTTATCTAAATATCTCAACATTCAGGTAACACAGACAGAACGGCATGGTCTCATATGAAAGCTCACAGCTGTATGAAGAAAATCCTGATGACAGCATGTGTCTTGATTGAATGGTTACTGAGATAGCATATGCCATTTATACAACATTATAAAAGTTAATATTCACTGCCTTTGTTTTGGCTTATAAAATATAGTTTAAAGCATCAAACTGAATGAATGCCACCAATATAAAGATGAATTTATCCTGAATAATTTGCCATTTACAGTTTTCTAGCAACACTTACGGTTCCAGAGATACGAACATTTTTTGAACTGTAAGCTAATAACTTTGTTTTTTTAAAAGGCTCAAGCCACACCCACTTGAAGTTAAAAGGACACAAGTAAAAGAGCTGTGATGGAGTTAATAAGATACAATGTATAATTATTAATTTTTTTATCTTTTATCAAGTAAATCTTTTAGAATTGTTCTTTCTGACTGTAGTCCCACTATGGATACACTTAAATACTGGAACTTTACTCACTCGAAGCACTCCTTAAAATGGAGAACATTGACATTTGTGCTGTAACAGAGACCTCGATCAAGGCAGCAGAAAGCATCCCTGCACTACCAGGCTATAACTCATTCCACACCTTTCGGCTCCAAAGGCAGTGGTGTTTCCATATTCTGACATAACTATCTTTAGTGTTATCTTTAGTCTTTAGGGCAATTTGTCTTTTGATTTTATCTTGAGAGTTTTATGATGATTTGTGAGAGATTCTGGTTTCTTCTTTTGCTAATACTGATCAGAGATGCTTTCCCTGATTTGGGATTTTGCTCTGTCATGTAGTGCCTTCTCCTTCTGTTGTATAGCTTATTTATGGCCGGGTCCCTCTGACCGGTCTCCTCCTTTTTGGAGGAGTGAGTCTTGGTTTTTTTTGGATAGCAGGGCAGTCCCCTGTTAGGTGAACCTGTCCCAGCATGTTCTATTGATTGCAGTGATGAGGTTGGGATTCTCTGGATTGTGTGGTATTGGAGATTTGGGGTTTCTTTAAATGTAGCATTTCTAACAAAGCTGGGTCGGACATGGCTTTGTAAGTCACTAAGCTAGGCATCAACCCTTATACCACTAGGATGTGTGCACCTCCACACTGGTAGCCCAACATAATGCATCAGAGATGCTTCAGGTGCAGCTAACATTGGGTAAGGCAGTGATTTAGGTTGTAGCCTGCTATAGGTCCCCAACCATGTTCCAAGACTCACACTCCACTTTCCTAAGCAACCCTGGAGAATATTAGGGGCCAACCTAAAACTCTCATACTGGGTGACTTCAACTACCCCTCCATTAATTGGGAAAACTACTCATGTGCCAATACACTTGCCTAATGTTTCCTGGAATTCATTAATTCCAATGCCCTGGACCAGCTCGTTCGTACCCTCACTAGAGGTAGCAACATCCTTTACCTGGTCATTACTAACATGAGTGACCATTGCTCTACACCAGTAGTCAACTCCTCCCTTGTTAGATCCAACCACAAACTAAACACCTTTGAAAAAAACTATTGCTCCATTAGCCTGATGAGTCTGATATGGAAAGCTATGGAATGCATCATCATGGACCTAATAAACAAGGATATACGTAATCTCCAAACTCTGGATCCCACACAGTTTGGTTTTGTGAAGGGTAGAGCATGTCTGCTCAACTTGGTTGACTTGAGTCAGTCACCAGAGCTGTGGATGAAGGCAAGGTGGTTCATACAGCCTACCTTGATCTGGCCAAGGCCTTTGATACCATTCCCCACTCAGAAATCATAGAAAGACTCACTAAGCTAGGCATCAACCCCTATACCACTAGGTGGGTTGCAAACTGGCTCACAGGCAGAACCCATAGTATAAAAGTAGCTGACTCCAAGTCAGACTGCTGACCAGTCAAGAATGGAGTCCCACAGGGTTCGGTCCTGGTTACACTCCTGTTTGGTATCTACTTCTCTGAAGTCCAGGCCAACATGAAGGGACTCTGGCTGACAAAGTTCACAGACGATTGCATGTTGGGAGCTATTATTAACTCCCAACTGATGTTGTCATCCTACAGAAATGCCTCACTGAGACCAAAGACTAGTGTCAGAACCATGGCCTTAAACTTAATGCCAAAAAATGTGTCATTATCCCCTTTAGGAAAACCCGGTTCCCATAAATTACCACATTGATGGTAATCCACTGAACACAGAAGGAGTTATAAGAGATATGGGAACACAGGTTGACAGCGACCTCTCTTTTGATCACTACATTGCCACTGTGGTCAGAAAGACCTTCTATGTGTCACATCTCATTACTAAGGGTTTTGCATCCAGGAAGAAAGAGGTCATTGTCTCTGTCTACTATTCCCTCATTAGGCTAGTCATCGAGTACAATGCCCTATTTGGCATGTACCTCACTAGACACCTCCAACAACTGGAGAGGCCACAAAAGTACCTCACAAAGAGGATCCTAGGCCTTAAACACTTGTCCTATATGGACAGACTCAAAAAACTCCAAGTATTCTTTGTCTCATATCGCCTACTTAGAGGTGATCTCTGCTTGACTTACAAAGCCATGTCCGACCCAGTTTTGTTAGAAATGCTACATTTAAACAAATCCCAATCCCTCCGCACCACACAATCCAGAGACCTCAACCTCATTACTGCAATCAATAGAACATGCTGGAGGGACAGGTTCATAACCCAGGGACTGCCCATGCTATGGAATAGACTTCCCATACATGTCAAACAGAGCACAGCACTGGCCCTCTTCAAGAGAAATCCTGATGAGTGGATGGGAAATAGAAAATTATCCCCGGGGATCACTCCAGTGGCTCTACTCAACAGAGGCACTGGGAACTAAGGTCAGGTGGCATGATGCCAGGGTAATCCTACGGGCTAGGCTTGTAAAGGCTCAAGGGCCATTAGCCTAGTACACACCTATGAACCTGTTTAAAGCATAAGTTGAAAATGAAAGACATACTAATGGGCAACTTCAGTTACCCCATATTTCTTGGGCAAATCTTTCTACAAAAACTAATTTTGAAAAATAATTTGTTGATATCATGTTACAACATGGACTGACCCAAGTTGTCTTTTAAGGTACCAGATAGACTAACATTCTAGATCTGTCTCTGACCAATAACCCGCGTAGGATTGATAAAGAAATTATTGGTCCACTTCTTGGACTTTCAGATTACAATTCACTTAAGTTTCAGTTCACAATGTAGTCTCCTGCACCAACAGTAAATGAAAATGCAATTAGAAAAAAAAAATCAATTCTAAGACTTTAATAGAATCAGTATACTTAGCAGATGGGCACTCATGTTTATTAAATTGCTAAGTCCATTTTAGATACATCAGTTTCCATGATGTACTTCTTAATATCCTTGAATCCACAGTTATTTATAAGCATAATTCATAGTAAATCCATTTCCACCCTGGTGAAATTTAGATCTTTGTAAACTGTATAAGAAAAATGAAATAAATAAATAAATAGACAAATACATACATAAGGTATGCAAGAAATGTCCAAAAATTGCAAACATAATTTTTAATAACATTAGGAGATCACTTAACAGGAAAATTAGAATAGAAAAAATATATTTTGAAAACAAACTTGTAGATACTGCTAATAATAATAAGAAATAATTTATATATATATTTATAGTATTAACAATTCTTATCAGCCAGTAATCTCTATAAAATCTGAAAGCAACATAATAAATAAAGACCAACACTATGCAGCACTGTTCACTGTTAGATCTAGTTTTGACAGATTGTAAACTAACATTTGTAATTTGTGACAGTTCAACTTGGTCTATTATGTCTCGGAATGATAGAAAGAGATTTCAGTAAAATAAAAAATTCAACTTCTCCGGGGCCTGATTCTGTCTCCACTGTATAGTCATTAACAATTAAAAATCACTCCCTTCCTATATTACACTTAATATTTAGACATCTATTACAAACAGGTACTGTTCCCAATTTGTGGAAAATGTCTACTATGACACTATTATATAAAAAGGTAATAAAAGTGAAATTAGCTACACATCTTTTGACCTCACTTTCATTCTTGGCTAATGCTTCAAAATATGCATTATTGAGATACTTGGGAATAATAACAAAGACAGTCCCATTTTGGATATACATCAACATGGTTTTGTATAGTGTAAATCTGCACCAAGTTAGTTAAGTTTTTATGATCAAATTACTTAGGCCTTGGATCTAGGTCTCTCCGGTGGAGTCATTTTCTTAGACTTAGCTAAGGCCTTTGACACCCTTCCTTACCATGTAATCTCCCAAAACTTTATCAAGCCTATATTTCAAGTAAAATGGATTACGTCATGGTTAACTGACAGGTCCCATCAAGGCATAAGCTTTGACTCTCCTCCCATCCACCTTGGAGTTCCACAAGATTCGGTTCTTTGGCTGACATTATTTAATATTGTGTTTGCCTCCATTCCTAGATCTAAGATATGTTGAATAGATAAGTCCACAGATGATTGTAAGACTGGGCTTATTGCACAAAATGAATCTGATATTGAGCATTTAAATTCTTTTATGAGGCAGATCAGTGACTGGGCACACAATATGGCTATGCATTTTAGTTACGACAAATGTAACCTAATGTATTTCAGAAAAGTCGCAGTTCATTTGTTTGTGTACATACTAGGACATCAACTAAAGGAGATAGTCCAATATAAAGACCTTTGTAAAACCATGACCATTAATCTTTCCTTTGACACACATGCTCAACTGATAGATAATAAAGCTATGCAGCAAAGGAACACATGTTCAAAAATCTTAGAACAATAATTGAGATGTTTCTTACATTACCATATAAAATATATATGAGGCCAGTCTTATGGTGCAATAGCATTTTTCGTATATACAATGCAGATCACTTGAATCATCTTGAGAGAGTGCAAAGAAAATCTGCCAAGGGGATTTTCTACTTTACAAATATTATAGCTACAAAAATTATACATGCAAATACCTCAATTTATTTTCTTTCTTTCCTTTCTTATTTACTTATATTTAAATAAAATAAATTAAATATTTTCTATTCATTATTATTACATATACATATATTACATCTGTAGTACATTAATATTTGCCTGAAAAGTCCTCCACGACTCTATTTTACAAACCATATTGGACATAAAATTGTTCAACTGTATTCTAACATTTAGACATCAGGCTATGAAATGTAATTTTAGTTATTATGAGGACACAATTGTATTACTCATATTTAACTCAAAGATTGCTGATATCATGGAATAAATTACCATTTCAAATCAGAGACAGTAATAACTTAGAGCCCTTTAGGAGGCAACTGTATTTGTAGGCTGGGGACAAAGTGTTCAATCAAGAAATCTTGGAGTCTGTGTTATTAATGACAATATGGCCTCAGCTTATGAATTTAAAAAATCAACCAGCGTCAGTATGGTAACTCTGATAGCACAATGGCATTCATTTATGTCCAGGATCTGAAGGTTTTGGTACAAGACAGGGCATTCTATGATGGAGAGGGTGGTGGTATGTAACATCACAGACAATGGCTTACAAAGCAGACATTAACACATGCTGATTGGCTAAAATAGATGCTACTCCTAGCATCTTAGCATGAGTGATAAACCTCTTCACAACTAAATCCTGCTTTGTAGAAAGATGATCACTGTAGCTCATCATAAAAGTGTTATGTATTTTTGAATCATACCACCATGTTTGCTGTCTTTTGTCCATGTTAACACTCATGTCATCATGCAATAATTTGCACATGATACATACTGTACTATTTTTCATGCTAGCATGGTTGACCTAAGTGTGTTTGTGAAATGCCGAATTGCTCTCCATGCACCATCATTCACTACACTTTTTCACATAGTGCATTATATGTTTCTGAATCCCTGACAGCTTAAACAGGCATTCAGTTATTAATAAAACAATCATGTTTTGTCTATACTTTAAATTCTCAGCTTCATTTTCTTTAAGGTGTGATGAATTGCATTAGGATTTGAGTCAGAAAATGTTATTCCTCAAAAGTCTGACAATTACTCAAGGAAAAGGGTGTAGTTGTTACACACACACACACACACACACACACACACACACACACACACACACACACACACACACACACACACACACACACACACACACACACACACACACAGGCATTTATACAGAGCTGGATCCAGCACTAGGTGATCTAGGCAGTCATCTAGGGACCATTGGTTGGGAGGGGGCCCTTGTTGGCTGGGATGGGGACTGCTGGCTGGTGGGGGGCTACCATGACATTTAGTTTTTAATAAAATAAAAAAAATGAATTTCTTATTTAAGGGCATTCATTATTCTCTAACAGGAAGAACGACCTTTGTCCTTTGCTTCTGTGCGTGCATCGACGCTCACATCTCTTGCTATTGCAATGAATGTCCTTTGCTATTTTTGTCTGTGTGTGCATCAAAGCACACTTCTCATTCTGTTGCTTCTGCTTTTCCACATCCACAGAATTTAAGCATAAAAAACATTATTTCCTGCCACTTCAGGATAGGGTAAGTGTGTACAAAGAACCCAGAGCCAAAGAATAGGCATGTGACTGTGCAGCAACAAAAAGTAGTGCTTATAGAACCTTCTAATTGTCTGAAGCTACTATTTAACTAGTTCAACCTTTTAATGGTTTCAAGCTATAACTCAATCAGTTCATTTGATCTATTTTTTTTGAATAAAATAAATATATTTTAGATTCTGCTACGTGGATACTAGTTTGGTTCTTTGAAAGTCTGTATATAGGAAACACTTTGTGAGCAATCTTTTTGGTGTTTTTTTAAGTGCGTACAAACTAACAATGACTGCAAATGCTTGCACACTCTTTGTGTGTGTCTAATGCCCTCGTCTGGGACTGCAGTTTAATTTGCTCAGGCTCAAACTCTGTAACTTAGTTACAGGAGAAGAGAGCCTGAATCCTCTTACTCAACTACCAGAGCACTCAATGTGCATTTTCAAGGGATTGAGTTTCAGTGCATTTTCAAGGAACTGTAAGCTTCAGTGTATTTTCAAGTATGTGTTCAAAGAACTGTGAGTTTCAGGGGAAGAGAAGTCCATTGCTGCTCATGCCAAGTCTGTTTTCAATGTGCAACTGTTTTATTTAGCAAATGGTCATCACTATTTGTGCTATAAAATTTGAAAGTAGTGTTAGTAGCACAACAGGTAACATGCTTGCTTTTGATGCAGAAACCTATGGGTTCTACTCCCATATCATCTAGATGCATTGTGGATACTGTGCTGTACTTTAGGGGGAGGTGCTGCCGTCCTGAGTGTGTCCTCCTTTGGATGAGATGCCTAGTAACTATGAACCTGTTGTTGGTTTGCCATCCATTCCCTATTGCAATATTACCAGATTACCATTTTGTTAATGTAACATAGGCGATTTATTCTTCAATGGCAGCAATCACTGAATTTGTAGATGAAATACTGAAATATAAAGTTGGTTACTATAAGCAACGTCTTCATTAGTTACTGATCTCTTTTATGAGAAATTATTCAGATGACTTTTACATCTGCAGAGATTATGTATATTGACTGATATTGAGTGGACTTTTATGGTTGAAATGTTCTGAAATGGGCAGTTTTGTCATTATTGGTTCATACATTTGGTTTCCCTGCTTACTGGGAAAAATGCTGAAAACTGCAAATTTAAAACACATTTTAACAAGTGGTGCTGTATTATACAAGGATTATAATTTAATACAATCAGGATGGTGAATGCATGGTCCTAAAAATGTGTGCAAGGGGCCTAAGATTTAAAAATAGTCTAAAGGTAAACTTTATTTGCCACTAGCCAGATGCATTTTCTTTGATTGTGGGTTTCAATGCCATTTCACTGACTGTGAGTTTCAAGGGCATATAAATTTACTGTTAGTGCTAAGTCTGTTTTCATTGTGAGACTGTATGGCTTCTTTTAATAAATGTCTGTCAATGTTTATGCTATAAATTTTGAAATACAAGTTTTAAATTAAATCCAAATATTTGTAATCACTGTAGATGTAAAGAAGAACATATGTGCAGTGATAGGTTTGAACAATTATTATGGTAACTGGGGAGAAATAGCCAATTAATGGCTGCGGGGGGCTACTGTGTATCTCTGTGGGGCCCCTATTTATTACCCTGGTTAGGGCCCCATTTGACTGAGATCTAGCTCTGCATTTATAACTAGGTGCTTGTGGAATGAAAGGGAGTTAATGTGGGTTCATCTGTGTTCATTTCAGTTCTGGAGCTGCAGGGAATCAGGGGAAGGAGTTATTTGCTGTTTAAGCAAAATGGAAATTTGAGTTTACCAGTAAATGAAGACCTCATCTAAGCAGATGTTGTGTCTGTGTTACTGAATATAGTACTGTTTGAGCTAATGCGTTATCCCCTGGAAAGCACTCTGCTTTGGCTTGAAAGCAGCCACCCCACTCACACTCATCTTCCATTTCTCATTTATTCCCTTCTGTTAGCAAATAGTATCCATAACTGATCAAATACTGTGTGTTGGTTAATTTAAAATGAGACCACAGTAGCCTACTGATACAAGGTTATCCTGTACTTCCACCTGAGAAATGGTTAAGAAATGACTTACAGCTTCAGAGCAGTCCTTGGTCAATTCTGATTGCTTCTTAAACACAAATTTGTCTTTGCTTGGATCTTGGCTCATTAGCAGCAGTACCAAAGAACTGCCTGCCCACACCCTTGTTCTTCCCCTTCCCAGTTTATTACCTTAAGCCAATCCCAAAGTTAATAAATATTACCTGTGGCAGCCACCATTTTTAAAACTACAACCACCCTGTTACAGGCCCCATGAAGAGCTCAGTGTGTCTCCAGTAATTGTTTTACAACTGTATATGCTTATTTGTGTTGAATTGTGTTACACAGACATGTAATATGATTTATGCTTTATTACTGGTTACTATGGCACGCTAGCATTGTGTTTGTCTGCACCAAGTTGTTTTTAGTATAACAGCATGTACTATCTGCATAGTTACACCTTGTTAACTAATATTATTCCTGTATATATGTTGCGCGTAGACAGCTCATACTGGTGTCTAATTATTTCTATATAATTATGGTGTTACTGGTGGATAGAATCACATAAGAGACCCAGAACAGAGTGCTGCCCATTATATTTTTATCTGTGACTGCATACCTGTCAGCTGAGGTCCCTTCTCACTGATGTGTTTTTCCAATTGGCTCAGTATCTGCATATACTAGTAGTTGATTCAATACATGTTTTCCTGTATGCAGTAACTATCTGCTCAGTTTGCTTTGTAATCTTTATATCTTTACCATCTCAAAGTGCTTACTCCCCTCTGTACTCTTCTTTTCTAGACCTAACACCGCTCTAAGTATTCAGCTGCTGTTCCACCTTTATCTTTTATCCGACCGATGGATACATTGTTATAAGAAAAGTGCAGTTCCAGTGGATACATTGTTATAAGAAAAGTGCAGTTCGGGTCTGAACTGCCTGAAAACACAAACAGCCAAAGTTAACTTTGTGAATGTGTCTACCTGTTTGAGCTGATATTCATTATCCCCTGGAGAGCACTCTGCTTTGGCACTCACACTCATCTTCCATTTCTCTTGTATTCCCTTCTGTTAGTAAATAGTATCCATAACTGATCAAATATTGAGTGTTTGTCTACTGGTCCAAGGTTATCCTGTTCTTCCACCTGAGAAATGGTTAAGAAATGACTTACAGCTTCAGAGCAGTCCTTGGTCAATTCTAATTGTTTGTTAAACAAACTTGTCTTTGCTTGGATCTTGGCTCATACTGCAATGCTCGAGCTCACTCCACTCTCCTCCCTGCCCCCATATTCCACCCACACCCAATACCTATAATTTAAACTTGACCAAGCCACACCCACCAGAGTTTAAGCCACCAAATCTGCTTAAGCAATTATAACTAACCCCTCCCATTACAAATTACTACCTATCTACAATACATTTGCACTCACACACAGTAGCAGCTACCCAACAGAAACATACCCAGTAAATATCCCAAACATATCATACATAACTTCTTGAATATGTGACATTATAATCCACCCCTCCTATGCCAAAACTTCCTACCACATTAACACAAATTATCCATATTATCTTCTCAGGTACCCAAACCCATACTTGAAATTTTTACTAATATCTACTTAATCCCAAACTCACTCCTCATTATATCCTGAATAGTCATCATGTCTACCAAACCTCTTTCACTTCTAACTCAAATACTACTACTTATTACCATATCTTACCTAACATATCTCACCTAACCTCTCAGTGCAAACAACCCACCCCCATTTCATAGAACTAATGCAGTCTCCATGATGCACACATATTCCTCACCCTGCATATCACCCAGTCTCTACCCCTTCAATAATAGTATGCTCCTCACCTACAAACTCTTACCTAACCCCAAAAACTCTACTCACATCTATATTAGCCACATCCCCATAAAGCTTACACCCCATAGATTACATACCAAGCAACTCAAATACCTCTTCTGCCATCTCATCTGACATTCACCCAAATGCTGTCCCTTCTCCCCCACACACATCCCAACCACCCAATCCCATCCTCCTCCCACAACAGGTAAACCCCTCCATTTCTCAGCTCTAAATGCTCAGAGCATATGCAACAAAATTCCTAACCTCTATGACTGGCTTCTCCATAACCAACCAATATTCTGGCCATCTCAGAAACCTGGCTCAAACCCCATATAAAAGACTCAACTAACACCACCCAACTACTCCATAATTAGGAAAGATAGAACACATAAAAAAGGAGGGGGAGTCACTCTCCTCTACTCATCATCCCACTTAGTTACCCCCTATACCAAACTTATTCCAAAATTTGGCAAGGCAGAACGAATTCCAGCCCCACTTCATATAAACAAACATAAAATTATATGCATAGTCTCCCTTTATATCCCTCCTGGAGACAGTATCTCAACCCTTGAAGATATTTTTCCTGGTTCTCTAACAACATCACTAATGAAACTATAATCCTGGGTGATGTTAATATTAACTGGTTGACAATTCAATCTCCTACAAACTCACTTAATATAAACTTGCACAACTTCACTCAGCTTATTAACTCAACAACTATGCCTTCCAAGAACTTCCTTACTGGAAGCACCCTGGACTGGATTCTAGTTTCCCATCCATATTACATCTCTGATAGTGGCACTCTGCCCGACCCATTAGGTGACCACTTCCCCACTTTTGCCCACCATCTTCCCACTTCCACACAACTATCCCATACCTACACTTTCAATTGCTGTCTAAAAATTTTAATCCTAGCACATTCTCAAATGAACTAAAAAAAAATGAAATGGACCCCACTAAAAACCCTTCCCTTAGAAAATGCTGTTACCTACTTTAACTCAACTTTCCTCAACCTGCTTGACTCCTTTGCCCCCTGAAAACAAAATGCATAAGAAGCATCCTGTACCTTGGCTGACCAAAAATACCTTACTAGCCATGCGATTCTGGGATAAAGCCTGGAAACTCTACTCCAAAAATAAAACTATCACCACCCTTAATTAATTTAAAACACTTCGTAACAAAGTAAAAAAACGTATTATCTCAGACCGCAAAGCCTCCTTCTCTACACTCCAATCCAACCATAACACCAATCCCAAAAAATTCTGGCAAGGAATTGCCTCCCTTCTCAAACATGGCAAAAAAGAAAACCCCTACCCTGATCCAGATGCCTCTGACTTGGACTTAACCACCAAATTTAACACTTTCTTTATCGATTCCATAAGTAAACTTACATCATCCTTCACTTCCCATTCGGCTTCTCCACCCTTTTTTCCACCTAACTTTTCCTCCCCTACCATCTCCTGCTCCCAACCTCCTCCTTTCTCCTTCAACCCCATCTCTACAGCCACCATAAAAAAACTTCTACTAACATTGAAACCCGGCTCCAATGCCCCTGATGATACACCCTCATATTTCTTAAAAGTTGCAGGAGAAGGCATCACTCTTCCCATCTGCTTTCTTATAAATCTATCTATTGCTGAATGTCAAGTTCCTTAGCTCTGTAAAAAGGCCTTTATTATTCCACTCCATAAAGGTGATAATAAGAATAATATCAGAAACTTTCGACCTATCGCTATCTTATCCCCCATTTCTAAACTTCTCAAAAAATGCTTCCGTCTACAACTTCTCCCTTACCTCATAAACAACCAACTTCTAACCCCTACTCAACATGGTTTCAGACCTGGCCACAGCACTACCATAGCTCTCGTCTCCTTCCTAGAAACAGTTAATAAGGCCCGTGACTCTGGTCACATCGTGTCCACTCTCCTCCTTGACCTCTCTAAGGCATTTGACACTCTCTTTCATAACCTTCTTTTCACTAAACTCTCCAAACTAAATCTATCCCACTCCTCTATTAACTGGTTTACCAGTTACCTCTCAAACAGGCAACAAGCAGTCAGATGGAAAAAAGCTACCTCCCCTTTTTTCAATACTTCCACAGGTATCCCCCAGGGTTCAATTTTAGGCCCCCTTCCATTCAGTATATTCATAAATGATTTCTACTAAGCCATCCCAAATGCCAACCTTGTCCAATATGCCAAAGATTCAACAATAATCTGCTCTGCCTCTTCTAAACCCACCCTAGTTAAATTAACCCAAGATGGCGTCTCCTCCACTGAGCAATGGATGATGGACAACCATCTAGCACTCAATGCTACTACAACTAAACTCATGATATTTACTACTTCCAAAACCACCACCCTAGATAAAACCTTATTCTCAGTCACCAGTCAAAATAATACTCCTTTTGAAATGGTCTCTAATGCTAAACTACTAGGAGTCCTGATTGATGACCAGCTAAAGTATGATAATCATCTACAAGTAAATATAAAAAAAAAACACACAAAAAAATATGCATGCTTTATCGCCACAACTGTTACATCTTTCCCTCCACTAGGCTTATCCTCACCAACACTTACCTTATCCCATCCCTCCTATATGGTGCCTCTGTCCTTGTTAACCTGCAATCCTCCCTCAAGACAAAACTCTCCTCTTGCTATAATAAAATAATAAAATTTACAACCAGTCATAGATCCACTTCCCATCACTGCACTGGCCTACACCAACTGCATTGGCTTGAGCTGTCCAATTACTTCATCTAAATTCAACTTGTCCAAGCACAGAAACTTATTTAAACCCCCCTCTCTGTTTTTCTATTTCTTTAATTTAGCTTCATTTGTACACATTACATTTCTCTAATAACTTACTCTTCTGTTAAATCTGTAATTTGTAATTTTCTGGAGCTTTTCTCCCCAGAACTCAATTGAAAATGGGCTCCTCATGGCCCAATGGACTATCCTGGCAAACAAATTATAAATAAATAAATAAATGCATCTAACCAGCAAAACGTGTAACACAGGAGAGGGTCTGTGGTCGACCTTAGTGAGTCTAACAGGAGACAGAGTGGGAGGCTCAATGGACTTCAACTATGTGTTGGACTACCTGCTCTGTCCAAAAAAGGAAGATGGAACATGAGTTAAAGGCATGATCCTGCCTGAGTGAAAGCTGTATTTTGTTAATATTTTGTTAAAGGAATTAAGTTTTTCATCTGCTGCAAATGAATAGGGGTGATGGATTCCTTCACCTCAGACTGTCTGGGATTTTCAGGGAAAAAAGGAAGAAAGAAAAAATAATCAAAATTTCCTGGAGATCTGGGCTGTTCAGATGAGTGTCACCCCACACAGCAATTTACATTTAAGGTTTTAAGGTAGTTTAACTACTATCCTTTTGCTGTTTGAGGGGAGAGAATAAATATATTGCAGTCTTATTTATTCATCACACAGTGACCAAGTAAATCGTATTCATGCCAGTCTGGGTTTGTCCAATTTAACAATGGCAGTGCTTGACCATTACACAAAATTGCCTTCTATTGCTTTACTTTATTAAAAGAGCTATTTATAAGAACTGAACCAGCTGTAAAATATTTAGCCTTAACAGCAACTTAAGTTGTCACAATTGTGGGATGTTAGTTACCCAATGGACATTTTAATCTATGCACAGACATTTCAGGTGGGTTTGAAGTAAAAGTTTGCTCAGCTATGCTGCAAAAAAAACAAAAAATAAACAAGCAAAACAAAAAAAGAGTACAAGGTCAAACAGCAATGTAGTACATCTATCCAAAAGAGGATGGTTACGTTCATATAAAGGAACTTGTGGCTTTCCTTTCAATTTACATTCAAGACTCTTTTCAAGATAAACTTATTTAGTACATTTGTCACTTTACTCTTCCAGTGCCATCAAACTTTCAGTAGCATTCAGCATATTACTTGACATACTACTTGCCTCCCTCAAATATCCTCCTTGTGTGGTGGATACATATTGTAATAGCTTAAAGATTTTTAGCTTGAGCCAGTATCCATCAAATTCTAGAACCTATCCATGACAATCCATACAAATAATGATGCCAAAAGAGTTAATACTAATTCACTCCCAATGCACTGCAAATAATCTATTTCCAAAATGTATTAATTTTTCTGAGACAAAGCTATTATCTTTATCTGTGCTGTCTGTATCTGTTATTATGATGTAAACTCTCTCCAGAATTCCACCATGATAGTCAATGTCCAGTCACACAAATATATGAGATACTACTCTGTCACTATGCAAATGCATGCGCGCGCACACACACACACACACACACACACACACACACACACACACACACACACACACACACACACACACACACACACACACACACACACACACACACACACACACACACACACAGACACACATGCGCACGGGCACACACAAATTGATGCTATTCAGAACAAAATTAATGCAGATTTTAAAACAGTTAATCTCTTTCAAATGGGACGTTCTGCCATAGACAAAAACATTTTTGCACACTAATTTGAATATCACATTCTACTTCTCACCCTTGTACCTACAGCTAGTACCTATCCCATACAAAACTCTAATTAACTGCATGTGTCATTTCTGTCTTCTTCTCACTGTGAGTGTCAAATGTTTTTCCAAAACAAACCTGAATAGTTTCCTCCTTCCCTTCACTCTAACCTTTTTCAAGTCTATCATTTTCAAATCTAATATTACATTTTATTGATAGCCCTGTTCAGAATACTGATTTTATTTTATCCTCCCTTGTTATGATCTTTGTTTTAAATCTTCATCTCAGAATATCCTCAACACCACATAACTTTAAAATTAAACCATGCAAGCAGTAAACATTTGTTACGGTCCTAATAAAATACACAAACACCCACAGACGTTTGACGACCTTTATTGTGATAGAAATGGAATAATAACATAAACTTTATTGAGAGAAAAGGACATAGGGGCAGCGTTCCTGCTCACCGATTAGATACAATTAGCTAATGGAATAATAACAAACTTTAATGAAACATCAATCAAAATCAATAATAACATAAGGGCAGCATTCCCGCTCACCCATGATATCCAAGTAGCTAAAGATAAAGGCAGCGTGCCCCCTCACCTTGGATAAGCAGCAAAGGCAGTGTCCCCGCTCACCTTAATACATCACCACTTCCAATTTTTCCATTCCAAGTCAACCACCATCAAATCACCAACTTAATTCCAATTATCCTGTAGAGGGGGAACAGAAGAGAGTCAGGTCTGAGCGACTTCTCAGCCCAACAAACCTCAAACCATCATCAACTGGGCCGGGCAGGGAGGGCAACAAGACCACACCAAAATGTATGTACTCACTCTGGATTCCCTTTTAAACCCCCCAACCCCCACCCCTTAATACTACCTCACTTCCCCTCAGCTCCCAACTCACTTAACCCTTTCTTAATCCCTTCTTAGTCACCCACAACAACCTAGCACACTATCACCCAGCCCCCCCATCCCACACTAAACAGTCCTGTGACAAATTTGTCTGTGCCAAACTTCACTTGTCACGGTCCTAATAAAATACACAAACACCCACAGACTTTTGACGACCTTTACTGTGATAGAAATTAAATAATAACATAAACTTTATTGAAACATAAGGACATAAGGGCAGCATTTCCGCTCACCCCTTAGATACAATTAGCTAATGGAATAATAACAAACTTTATTGAAATATCAATCAAAATCAATAATAATATAAGGGCAGCATTCCCACTCACCCATTATATACAAGTAGCTAAAGATAAAGGCAGCGTGCCCCCTCACCTTGGATAAGCAGCAAAGGCAGTGTCCCCACTCACCTTAATACCTCACTCCTTCCAATTTATCTATTCCAAGTCAACCACCATCAAATCACCAACTTAATTCCAATTATCCTGTAGAGGGGGAATAGAAGGGGGTCAGGCCTGAGCCCAGAAAGGGCTGTTCCCCCTCAAACAATTCCTTTCTTCAGTAAATCCTCCACCATCAAACTCAAATTAAGATTAAATAAATCCAGCCCCAAATCATTAAGATGAACTCCATATGTTCTATACCATACTGGATCCTTACTGTCAAACTCCCTATGTACCCCAGTTTCTCCCAAATATTTTGCCAACTTAAAATTGACATATCTGCGAGCCTTCTCCACAGCAGCAAAATTCTGTGCCCCCTTCCACACTAACCAAGGATTAATCTCAGACCAAATCAAAAGCATCCCAGGATACATCCTCCACAACGCTAATATGTCCTCACAAATTTGGCAAACCTACTGCCTCTTCAGTACTCTGCCTAAATCATTGCCACCTAAATGAATCACTAAAACCTGAGGCGACCCCCACTTAAACTGTAACCCATTACATTCCTGTAATATTTCACTCCACCTTAACCCTCTAACACCATGCCAGATGACTTTCAATCCAAAATGATCCAAACCCAAATTCATGCTGTTGCATCTAACTTATGAATGCCTAGCTGCCCAGAATATGAAAAAATGGCTCAGGATAATGATTCCTCTGCAATCTACAAAAAAAAAAAAAAAAAAAAAAAAAAACACCCTCTAGATTACTTCTACTGATCTTCCTTCCTTCGCCAAATAGGATGCCCTACCTATCCAGAAAGAATGAGAAAAAAACCTATCCCATTGCAAACCCACACTCCAAAGTTCCCTTCTCATAACCACGTTCAATTGCTCGCCCATCAACCCTTTACCACTTGATGCTGAAAAAACTAACCCCTGAACTCTACCCCTCCAAGCCCCTTCTGATCCTTCTTTGAAGAACACAGTCTAATATGCACTGCTCTAGGCAGTATCAACTCATCCTCCCATAACAACGAACCCAATAACTCAGACACATGAAACACCCTGCAATACATGCAAACACTAACTGTACACCGCAACACATACTTATCCAAACATCCACACACATTGCCAAACCCCTTAGCAACATCTTTAAAATACCTTTTGTAACCAGCCATTTCCTATCTATGCCACCCCCTTCAACTCTAGCCCACCCTTTTAACACTCTACTCACCACCCATGACTTAGTGAACTCCTCTAATCTGACCAACCGAGTAAATGCAGCAATGACTGCTAAGACTACCCTCACCGTTCGCACTGCCCTTCCTTGCCTCTTCAACATGTCTAGATAAAGCAACAGTAAACTCTCAGACCACACACAATCCTCATTAAGTAACTGCCTCAAAAATTGTCAGAATCAAGCAATGCCCTACCGTAGGCTCATCTCATAGATGTCGCCCATGATTGTTGCACCAACCTGCCGATCACTATTGCTCAATCTGCCAAATGTCTGGTGGGACGACTGACGGATGCAAAGCCTCTTTTGGAGCCACCTGTCGGAACCTGCAAAACTGAAAATGAGACAAACTGTCAGCTATCTCATTCCAAACCCCCGGCACATGTAACCCTGTAAATGAAAAGTTAATCATCAAGTTTTGCAACACCAATTTCTTAAGAGCAAGTAACAAATGAGGGCATTTTGCCATTTTTACCTGTAGGACTCTCACCACCACAGAATTATATGAATGGAAAACCACCCTCCTCCCTTTCAAATGATCCTTCCATACTACAGAGGCCGCCCAAACTGGCATCAACTCCAAAAAGGCAACATCCAGTTTCCACTCCTCTGACCAATGCTCCAGCCATGGAAAAAAAAAACATTGACCCTCAAAGTAAGCACCCATTCCCGACTCCACAGCTGCATCAGTAAACAACTGCAGTTCTCCTTGTGCAACCCAGTCCAACTGCCAAAATTAAATCCCATTAAACTGCTGAAAAAATTCCATCCACAAATCTAAATCCTCCCTTGCCAACTTACTGACCCATACTCTGTGGTGCTTACTCTTACGTCCTTTCAACAGAAATGCCACAGACCGGGAAAATGTCTGCCCGGGATGCACAGGCCTGCACGCAAAATTCAACAAACCCAACAATTCCATAATGTCCCTCACCCAAACCTTAGGCCTAGGCTTCACCCAACAGAATTTCTCCCACAGTTGAACCATCTTTTCCTGTGGCAAACAAAGCAAACCTTGTTCTGAATCTACAGTCAAACACAGAAAATCCAAAGCCCTTGCCGGGCCCTCCAAATTATGCTTAGCCAAATGTACCCCCAAAGCCTCACACATCTCCCCAAAATCTTGTATAGCTACCTGCACCCCATGTATACCTTCCCCCACCAACAAGAAACCATCTAAATAGTGCACAGCTTGCTGATCCTCCACCCTCTGCTGCCCTGTTCAGTGCAACACTGAGCTAAACTTCTCAAAATTAGCACATGCCACCGCACATCCCATAGGCATGGCAGTGTCAAAATAAAAGTTGTCCCCCACCGGCATTCCCAGTAACGGCCAATCCTCCTCCCTCACTGGTAGTAAATGAAAGGCTGACTCAATATCTACTTTAACTAACCAGGGGTGTTCGAAACTCCTAATAACCCAAACTGCATCATCCAAAGATGAATATGTTACTCTGACCTCTTCACTGGGAATGAAATCATTCACTGACACACCTGCAGGGTATGACAAATAGTGAATTAAGCAAAATTCACCCTGCTTCTTCTTTGCAACCAAGCCTAATGGTGACACCTTAAAATTAGGGAAATGATTGTAACAGAAAGGACCCAACACCCTCCCAGCCTGACACTCCTTGTCAATCAACTCTTGCAAAATCATTTCCCTCCCCCTGACAAACCTCAAATTTCTCCCCACCCTCCCGCCCCCCACCAATGCAGACTTAATTGAAAACACCTTTTAAAAACCTTCAATTAATTCCCCCGCTACCACTGGCAGTGGATAATGCAACAATAAGTCCCTCAATACATCAGCCTTAATAGGTGAATGGGACCCCAAAATGCCTTCTACCTCCCTGAAAGGACCAGCCCCTTTGGCCCCGAAAATTAGCCCAACCATACCCACCTAGCAACACTAAGCAAGAACCAGTTCAACCTCTCAGACCCCCAAAGTGCGGTGCATGAACCCCAACTTGAGCCCCACCCTCCTACACTGCATGAATACATGTGCCCCCATACACCGAGCAAATATGAGCAAATCTGCAGCCCACCCAGGAAAACTTGCCGGCATTAAAAGTCAAACATATTCCTGCACATCCCTCAGATGGCTGAGACAATCTACTACCCCCTCCACTGATATCTGTTATGGTAGACAGCCAAATGTCCAGATGTCTGACCTCCCAACTTATAGATTTATCCACCACCTTACGCTTGCGAAATTTCTGGTCATACCATAACCATGCATAACCGGGCCTCAACCTCTGTGCATCCCTTATAGTAAAAAAATAAGCCAATGTCCCTTTCCAAGCACACTGCCATGTAGTAAGCAAAATCTAGGACCCAATTATTCCATGTCTTAGGCCAGAACCTCCCCACTCTTTTGCGACCTGTCACTGCCATGAAGCCAAAAGGTCCTTCCCATTAGTCGTCTTCACTTCAGTCAAACACTGAACCACATCTGCATCAATCAATTAAAAAATGTTAATGAATTTCCATTTCCAAATCTTCTCCTTCACTAGCAGAGATATGTGCGGGGTCAATAAAATGGGAGCCCCTTCCTGCTGTAGCACCTGCGATGCCAACCAATCCCCTGGCCGTGATCCAAAATTGGACCCCACCTCATGTATATCAGGCCCTAGCTCCTGATCTAACAATGACAGAGTATCCTCAAAAACCCCTCCACATTCTGCTAAAGCCTCCAAACCGCTACCCAGTACTCGACCTTGGACACCCTCACTGCCCCCTGCCTCACCCCTATACCTGCTCCTGCCTCCTCACCCCCCCCCAGGCTTGATGAATTATTTCCTGCAACTGATAAAGGGGGCGTCATCACCTCCGTAGCCATCTCCACTTATGCTGTCTGCCTGGCTCTGTTCACCCTGGATGTCCGGGTTGCAATCATCTGTTCTTATGAGTGGTCACACCCTGCATGCTAGTTGATGTTACTTCGGCAGGAATGTCCTTGAACAAATCTTCAGCTTGTGCCACAATACTAGCCCATATCTGTCTCAAAGCCTCAGCCATGATCACCTAGAAAGAAACACAAATGTTAGACGTCACATAATAATAATAATAATAAGAATCTGATGAGTTGATGGGAGGTTTACCCACGGTATCACTTCTGTGTCACTGTCAGACAGAGGCACAGGTATAAACCACAAAAAAAGTAGCAAAATTAATTTAAAATGGGTGCAAAAAAGCCAACACATCAAGGCTAGGGCTTATAATGCCTAGGATGCAAGAGCCCTATGAACCTATGAACCTAAAAAAAAAAAAAACTGGCCCTGCAGGAATAAAATCCAAGACCCAACCTGGATAGTCAAACCCATACCACTAGGCCATCTGGTATGAAAACCAGAGCCCATCTACAGCATAGCTAGCAATACCACACGGTCCTCTGAGATCATGTCAGAACTCCACAGGGCAACAGAAATCCATGCCAAACCATCATGGCAAGACACCCCAGCAACAGCACTAAGGCAAAAGATAAATCAGTCTACCTCAATATGCACGGAAAGTTAGCATAAAACTGGCTGACAGCCCCTGTTCTGCACAAATGTATCTGCCCTGGATAGAATAACATCCCTTACCCCCATTACATCAAAAAGCAACTCAATTGACTGCAGTGTTCCGTTAACAGCGAAGAAACAGCTCATACCTCCTCATGGCCAGACCAGAATTACACCCCACCCACAGCAGAGGAGCCGGAAATATACCACAAACCACTAATGAACACGTTTACTTCAGAATTACTACTTAACAAGCACTTATTAGAAGTAACGATTTTCTTTGCCTATTTATTTATTTTTTTATATTACACCTTCCACGTCAGAGCAGTAACACTGCACATGCAGGAACCAGCCGTTAACGGCCCTATCAGAGCGAGACGCACCACTAACTTGAGTGATCTCAGAAAGAGCTGCAGCACTACAGGCAACATACTGATTCTCTCAACACCTTGCATATTTTAACTCATCGCTAACCACCAACAAGACTAACCACTTAAGAACAGGCAGCTGACATTCATATACGCATTCTCTCATCACCTTGCATATTTTAACTCACCACTAACCACCAACGACACCAAATCACCTAACCACAGGCAGCCAACATTTTTATACTCATTCTCTCAACAGCACCAAACCACTTCACATGGAAAAGAAATCACTATAACAGTTCCAATAGTAAATTAACAAACTCCATACCACAAGAGACTGGATCTCACTACACTGCCCCAGTCAACCATTTGGCGTCACCACAACACCATCAACCCGAATCTGAGGCCGCATACCTCCCACCGACACCGCAAATACCAGGTACACAGGAGGTGATGAAATGGTCACACTTGCTAAACACCCAATCCACTACGAACCCACCCAGGTAAAGAAAACCAAAATCATTAACCTACGACCACTCAATGACCAAGCATCTGCTCACCACTAGTACCACGAGGCTGAGACTGACTGCATGCATCCTTCCATTTTACTTCAGGGCATACGCTAATCCCATCCCAAATGCAAAAAAAAACAAAAAAAAAACACCATATAGAATAGAAACTGTACTCACCTAAAAGTCTTCTAACTACCCAAGGCCTACCTTACACACACCTCAGATCGTCAGGGATGTGGTCCTGTTCAACAGGACCACGCCAAAATGTGCTTACTCACTCTGGATTCCCTTTCAAGAAACCTCCAAGCCACACCCCTTAACACCACCTCACTTCCCCTCAGCTCTCAACTCACCTAACCCTTTCTTATCCCCTTCTTAGTCACCCACAATAACCTAGCACACTACCACCCAGCCCCCCACCCCACACTAAAAAGTCCCATGACAAAGTAATCTGTGCCACACTTCATTTCACCTTTCACAGCATTGCCATTTAGAATGCCCAACATGCATTACAAATAACCTTGGGCTATCCATCTTCTCCGCTGAAGTACAGAAGGCATTGCTTTCCTTTTTGAAAATAACTTTTTTATTAATTTCAAAGCAAAGATTGTACAAAATTATTTGAAGATAAGTAGAACAAAAACATAACTATTTACAGATGTCTACAACAAAATCAAACATAGAAAATTAAATCATTAAAATATATCAAGTAAATCATTTAATTCTGACCAAAATCTAAACTGGTGAGCAGACCTCTCAACGGTCCCTGATCTTCACGGACGTCCCTGATTTAGACTCCGATTTTAGGTCTGTCCCTATTAATCCCTCTTAAAACTGGTGACTGCTGATGAAAAGGTGGTGAATTGCCCTAAATAAATAATGATAGTAATTGAGAGTTATAGACGTTTTACATCAGAAAATCTATATTAATCCACATTCGCTTATTCTGCAAATGTTTCAAGTTAATAGTACAAATATTTAAAAAATGTTCCTGATTGTCCCTGATTATTTGAGGATCTGTCCCTGATTCTGTTGTGATTTTTCTCTGATCGGTTGAGAGCTATGCTAGTGAGTAATATTCAAAGTTCTCATTTTGGCAGTTGACAATTCTTTTTTACAGACATTTTTTTGCTAAATTAATGAAAGCAGTGAAGAGTTTTTACATTTCTAATTCTTTGTGACTATTTTTCTTGCTATAGTTAAAATGGAAGAAGGCATCCCTTTCTCATGACCCAATGAAAATGTTTCTTTATCTGATGGTCTTTCCTATTCTTTCTTCAATTAAATCATCATGCAACTTCAAATTCATTGTGTGTGTGTGTGTGTGTGTGTGTGTGTGTGTGTGTGTGTGTGTGTGTGTGTGTGTGTGTGTGTGTGTGTGTGTGTGTGTGTGTGTATATATATATATATATATATGTGTGTGTGTGTGTGTGTGTGTGCATATATATATATATATATATATATATATGTGTGTGTGTGTGTGTGTGTGTGTGTGTGAGATACTTAATGGGGGGAATTTAATAAAGCCTACATGGTCTTATTTACAGTGTAGGTATGCTGCCCATTGCTTACACAAAAGTAAGCAGGTTTGTGATTCAGTAAGTACTGCTGAGTAAGGTGCATGAGCTCGCCAACACGGGAAGTTCTGTGCCATGCAAATCACCTCATAAAGAGGTGAATCTCATGCAAATGAGGCAAGTAGAGTGATCCAGCAAGCAGATAGGCAGCCCTGCAGAGCTCATGTCAGTGTCTATAGTGTACATGGAAAAATTCTGTGTACAGGAATGTAGACAGCCAAAAGGGGCTGTAAAAATGTAGATAGATGGACAGAAATGGCATACCACACACAGAAATTAGTCAAACTCTCCTCTGTGTGTCACAAAAGTTACAGGAAAATATATTACACCATAGTGCGTAAACATGCCTTATAAAAAAAAAGTAGAACTACAAATCAATATGATACAGAAATGTATTACTGGACACTGCATGAAGAATTTACAGAGGTGCATTGGTGCTGTTGCTAATGTGGTAGGGTTTGGAAGTGTATATTTCCAGGTTGTGAGCTCAGATCCCTATGCAAATGGGGTGGAGTTGCTGAACAGCAAAATGGGGTACTTGTGTCCGCATATCCCCTCTGTGTAGGTAGAGAACCATGTTCCTGTCCACAGAGGAGGTAGCTGACATCAAGAGAGGTTGGGTCAAAGACCTCCTAAGCTGATTGGAGCTTAGCTGCACATATTTGTGTGGCATGCCGCTGGGCTGAGTGTGGAAAGTTTGGGGGGGTGTCCACTGACTTCTAAGCTATATTTACCTACGGGGCGTGTGTTTCAGTGTTTGTGCAGTGCACCACTGTGCTCAGTGTGGAAGTTTGGGGGATGTGTCCAGTGATTGGTAAGTTTTGTTTACCTGTGCACAGCGCATTTGCTCAGCTCACTGTATTGTTGACAGTATCTAAAAAGCAACGATGCATTAATTAGGTGTGACCCTTGTTTAACTGAAACTAGGGCCAGTAAACAATGTTAATTATATAGTAGGCAGGTGGAATGCATCATAAGTAGCCAATCACACAGTCTGCACCTACAGTAGAGCACTATAAAGTATGCATGCACCCTACAGTCTGATTTTTCCTCCATACTCTGCACCATTAGAGTACAGACTTGGAAATTATAACTGAAAGAAAGCTAGGGGCTGCTGCTGCTCTGCTACATCTGTATGTGCTAGATGCTGAAGTCAGTGCTACTACTGCTGCTGACAATAGGCCTAGACAGAGAAGGAGAGGAGGGTTCAGGCCCAGGGTAACCTTCCAGGAGCTACATGAGCTGGAGATTGTAGTGCTACAGGCTGGACAGGGACATACTACAAGAACTGACTGAGCTCTGCCACCCTCAGAACAGACACAGAGCCAACAGGGGAAACCATCCCCGTGAAAACAAAGGTATGTGTAGCCCTTTGGATAATAGCCACAGGTACCTTCCATAGATGAACTGGGGACATGATAGGGGTCTCACAGGCATCAGCATCAAAGGTACTCCACCATTTCCTGGATGCTATGCTACCACATGCCAGTGAGCACATTTATTTTCCCCTCACCTCTGAGGTGAGGGCCAGCAATATGTAACATTTCTACAGTGTAGTACACTACCCTGAGGTACTGGGTGCCATAGATTGCACTTATGTAGAAATCAAGGCACCACCAGGTGACAAGGGTAGAATCAATGTCAACCACAAGGGGTACCACTCCATCAACTGACAGGATGTGTGCAATGCCCAGAGCATTATAATGTATTTGTGTGCTGGCAGCCCTGGCAGTTATCTTGACTCCCATATCTGGCATGTATCACAGCTGTACCAGATGTTTGGTGGAGGGGGCATCCCACATGGTCATTTACTGGGGAATGCTGGCTACGCCCTGGAACCATGTATGATGACATCCATCAGAAATGCACACACACCCAAGGAAGAATGCCATAATGAGGAACATCCACAAACTAGAAACATCATAGAGTGTGTGTTTGAACTGCTGAAGTCATGGTTCCAATGTCTCTATATATCTGGTGGAGCCCTGCAGTACTTTCCAGCCGCATACAAACATATGTTCACAGTATGTGCCATGCTACACAATATGATCCTTTGGAAACATCTGCAGCAGGATCAGCAAAATGAAGGGATACACAGCCCCCCACCAGTGCCTACTTCAGCACAGCCATACTCACAAGAGGAGTCAGAGGAGGGGCTGCATGATGATGTCCTTGTAGGCAGATGTAGGCATGCCCAGTATGCCCTGGCAATGGCTAAGAGACAGCCCATAGCACATTCACTGACAACCTAGGGCCCTAGGGACAGACACCTCACTGCTACTCACATACATACAGTAAACCTGTTGATGCCAGGCAACCCACACAACCTGTACCTATCCATGTATTGGTTGTGTGCTGCTTGCATCACACAGAACTACAGGTCTCTTAACTGCTGCATTCACAAGATAAGTATTAAGCTACACACTAATTGTAAGGATTACTATAATATATCATATGCATGGATCTGTTGCTGTTTTTCAAGGAAATATAGTGGGCTAGTTGGACAGATGTAACATCCAAATGGGACTGCAGATACCCAGTCCAATAGTATGTGTTCTTTAATAGTCACTAGGCCTCATGGTTGGAATATTCACTACATCAGTCAAGGGAGATGTTAAATAGCAAGCTCACATGATATTTGGACCACTGTATATCTCAGCAGATCATGTGCCATTGTTACCCCACTCCCAACACAGCAGTGTACCCATACAATTGCTTCAACAGGAAATCATCTGTGGTATATCAGTGGACCAGGCAACCTCAGGGCTGTAACATATCGCTCACACATTGTATGTCTCTTGTCACGCAGGATAACAATGTACATATTTATGCTGTTGATTGTGTGATGAATGACTCCTCACTGTCTGGTGACCTGAGTGGCTCAGTGGACTAGGGAAGCTAGCATAGGTGATGGTGTTGATGGTTCTAGTCTGGAATTACTCACATCTCTTGCATGTTGGGTGGTACTATGTTAGTGTTTCAGAGATTGTCATAACTCTTAGTGCAAGAAATCTGGACAAAGCCAGTAAGACTGGGGGGACAAAGGACCAAACATAGGGTCACATTTCAAATACTGTCCCCATAAACCTAGAAAGTCACTGGAAGTAAAGATGTTGCATTATAACATATGTTCTGAAGGATATAACATCTGAAACACAAATGTTTGTCTGTAAGTAGTATAATGTATTGATGTCAATATTCAATACTTCACCAGAAGACCACAAATGTATGAGAAACAGACTAAACTTATGAGGCAAAACTCTGGACAGTCCGTGGAAATCAGGACAGTTGAGAAGTATGCAGACTGTCAGTCTGTTGGTAGTGTAACATTACCAACCCCAGTCACATATTTAGTATAGCAGACAGCTGGAGAATGCTGTGGACAGTGTGAGTGAAGTGCAGGACTGCAGAAACAGGGGTGGATGTCAATGTCTGTAACATAGAAAACCCCGGACTGATGTACAGGCGGGTGTGGACTGGAGACACCTTATATGTACTGACAGTCCCACTGGGTATGCCCATGCATTTAGTTAAAATGTGCACAATCCTATTGCCCGTTCATCAAAATTAAATGTATAAATATCTGTACAAACAGATATGCGTATATGTATACATATCCACCTGTCATTGTCTTTCTCTCACATGCATAGTATAGATATCGCTATTTAGTGTCAAATAGATATGTACTGATAGATATAGCTATATATATTAAAATAATACACACACACCCATATACCTACACAACACATATACATATCATATGCACACATGCAGCTACAGTTATATATACATCCCTGTTTTATACAGAAATATGTATGTGGATGTCTGTATTGTCTGACATACCTTAATAATGGTGAGTAAATAACCACTATCACACAGCCATACTATTGCTCAGAGGATCCAAGCTAAGGGTGCAACAGTACAAATTCCATTTGCCCACAGACCCCTGTGTCAGCTGGATGTCACCATGTAGACAGACAAAGGTGAGCAGGTGCTGTAATGTATAATGGTGTCAATGCATGTATGGACAGGATAACCTGTCCCTGCCTACAGTTATGCCTATGTAACTGCAAGTAGCCACATATGGCCATACTAGTAACTGTACACACATAGCTAGGATAATTATAGTTATCCCACTGCCAGGATACTAGATGCAGATAACAGTATGAAGCAATATCACACTGCAGGCCACAGATGCTGGTCAGCACAGGCCTAGTTGGTGAAATGGACAAGCACTGTGCCTGCAATCACACATACAACAGACATAACGTGTGGCTTGTGCGATAACTACTGTTATCTGTAGTGAATAAGACTAGATATGTAGGAGTGTTAATCTCACTCCTGGCTACTTGGTGCATGTGTGTGTGTGTGTGTGTGTGTGTGTGTGTGTGTGTGTGTATGTGTGTGTGTGTGTGTGTGTATGTATGTGTGTGCGTGCATCCCCCCTACAAAACAACTGCCATGCCCTCATTGGCTATCCACCTGCAATGAGTATGAAGCTTTTGGCCCTGCAATTTGCTGCTGGCTTCCAAACTGTCCTCTTCTACAAGGCCTGATGATGTCATCCACCTTAATATTACCAGCTGACACTATGATATCAAACTTAAGCTGTGGCGTATGTGATAAATACACTGTGAACTATAGTGTGTAAAACTAGATAGGTAGATGTTCTAATCTCACTCCAGGCTACTTGGTGTGTGTGTGTGTGTGTGTGTGTGTGTGTGTGTGTGTGTGTGTGTGTGTGTGTGTGTGTGTGTGTGTGTCCTCCTGCAAAACATGTGCCATGCCCTCATGGGCTATCCACCTGCAATGATTATGCACTTTTTGGCCCTGTAATGTGCTGCTGGCTTCGACACTGCCCTCTTCTACAAGGCCTGATGATGTCAGCTAACTTAAGACTACCAGATGACAGTGTAATATCAAATGTAAGCCATGGTGCATGTGATAAGTACAGTGATCTGTAGTGTATTAGACTAGATAAGTAGGGGTTCTAATCTCACTCCAGTCCACTTGGTGCATGTGTATATATCCATATGGCATAACCTTGGTAACCTAGACATATGTAGGGTTTTGCAGTGTTTTATTTGTAGTGGGTGATGTGCCCCCAAAAGAATGACCACAACAAGGCCTGCATATGTCATCAAGAATAATATGCCCTAAAATGGTAGTGTTAGCAGATGTGAAGTGTGTTGTGTGCATCACATACTGTGATCTTTAGACTGTACCATTACATAGGTAAGTGTGCACACCTACATACAGCCAGCCTGCACTACATGTGTGCCTTGGCATGTCCTGTACACACTGATTGAAAGTGGTGCTAGCCTCAATGTAGCTATATGTTTGTGTGAGCCTGTTACAGCATTTTACAACATGTTATGGAACCATGGGACATATGGATTGAACACAGAGAGAACTGTAGCCTTCGACTGTCACTGGTCAGAAAGAATTGGATGCATTCACTGTTGTACAACCAACACCGGCATGTTTGGGATGCACATCTCAGACTGGCACTGGTATACTGAATGTGGCAGTCATCACAGCTATCATTATGTGCAATGACACCCTTGCCAGGTCACTACACAGGCATATCATACAACTGTAGCAGCCCCACAGATTCCAAGGTACACCAATACACATTGTAGAGAACATTTCCTATGGAATCCATGTCAAGACCATACATGTGTAGTCTGTTTCAGAAATGCTTTGGATGGGATATGTATGCTTCCATACAGGGAGGTGTCAGTTCCCACTGTGTGCCTCCTGTGTATCCATGACAGGACTGACACATGTGTTACCTGTGCAACACACCATCAGTGTGGTATGCATAGTACATGCTGATGAGACAGGTGTTTAAAAACAGGCAGTACACCCTACATGAAACAGGCCCCCCCATGCATGTCACACATGCATCTGCTGTGACACACATTATGTGCCAATTACAAATTGGGATGCAGAACACAACAATAATAACTGTTGCCGGGCAACTGTTGGTACTGGACACAGGATATATGTAGATGCATCATCTCCATCAAAACCCTGATGGCACTAATGAAGGGTAGCAGACCTACTCACAAATTAGGGATGCATGAGTATGCCAAATGCCAACACTATCCTTGTTAGCCTGTTACACACATATGAAACTATGGACCCATGCAGTTATAATGCTGTACCTTGCTGACAACATATGTCCATTGTGGTGACATGACATCGTGTGCTGCTTTGTTACCACTGTGTATCCATATGTCATCCCAACAGTCTCCTGTAACAGAAACATAAACAAGCTCATGAAACACCTGTGATTGTGTAAATATACAGCCAATTCAACAATACACAACATAAGGACCACATAAGGTACACACATGTTTGTGGTGTACCTGTGACAAATGCCAGTATACAGTATCTCTCTTGAACCACTTCAAGTGACATGGTGAATCAACCCTGCATTACACAAGTGCATGTTAATTAATATAGTCACTCCTGTGCATCAGACCCATAGCTTCATTTCCCTGCATCAATATCAAGGATGACAGGGATGTGGCACAGGTATCATCACTTACACAGGGTGTTGTATGGGGATGCAGGAGTCCTAAGCTGGCCCAAATGGTAGACAGCATGTGTGTGAGTCAGGGTGGAGCATGTAAGATGGACCATGGAGTGGTGCTGTGTGTGCCTGTAGGTCACCTGCAGTTGATAGTGGTGTGTGAGTGTGTGAATGTACACAGTCAGGCTCAGTGCTAGCCCTATACATGTGTATGTTGGACAGCTTTGGACCATACATGGTAGAGTTGACAGTTCACCGTCTCCATCCCCAAACACGGGAACTGGCTCTGCTTGGAGTTGCACTGGTGCTTCCATGCCCAAGGTCAGAAGTGGTGCTAGTACCTAATGGTGACTGCTGTCTACTGGGACTGTATCCCTCACAAGACTGTCCAGCACCATGATACCATGGCCTACCATGTCATGGTTTGGACAGCACACTCCCCTCTGTAGCACTGAATGTGCTGCCACTATGAAGCGTGAGTGTGCAGGGCCATGTGGACACTCAGCGGTGTCCCCAATACAGTGGAAACTGTCATGGATATCAGACTGTATAGCATCTATAGCCCTAAGCATACACCTGGTGTTCCATTCAGAATGTGCCTGTGCATTTATGATAGACCAAAACATGCACTGGGTGACCTGATATGGACAGCTGCAACAGGTGACGGACAGGCAGCAGACCTCCTACAAGCACCCCCTGTCAATCCACCTGTGTAGGACCTCACTAGGTCTCTGGCTATGGCCAGTGTCTACACTCACTAGAGCCATAGTTGCCACACTTTCCCATTCAATGTCTCCACCCTCTGACTTTCCAATATCTGTAGCCTCTGAGGATGGGGTATCTGTGATGTGTGGTCATACAGACTGCATGCAGTGACAATTGGGGCAGAGGCGTGATGTCTACCTCTGGCACAGATTCAGCCCTCGACACCCACACCTGTGCCTCACTGTGGCCACCATCATCATCAGTGTCTGAGGAGACAAAGATATCAAAGGTTATGAAGGGGACAGACTCCAACCTCTGCAGTCACGTGCAGTAAGAATGTCAAAAGCAGTACATCAATACCAGCACTATTGCGTATGAAAAGCATCCAAGACTCATAATAATAAAGACCCACAACTGGATTTGTAATCAAACAACTTCCTTCTTTGCCTTTGTCCACGAAGCACAATCTCAGAACTCAATTCAAAGTTAATTCAGGACCTTTATATCCATCACTTGAAGTATATCCTGTCAAACATGACCAGTAATATTTGCCTTTTACTTCCTCAGTATGACACTATATACAAAACAACAAGACATAAAACCCAGTACAACTCTCTTCACAATTATATGGAAATACACATTTCACTGTGTAATGTATTTACCTTCAAACTGTTGCATTTTAAAAGGCATTTTAGATTAATTGCCTCATTTAAACCAAGATCCTTATCTGTTCTTACCTGTAACTGCCAAAGTGTATCTGTTTGTCAAACTACACTCCTGTGACTAGCCCTTTTCGAAAACTTAGGTACCTTTTACAGACTGGTATTTAAAAACATCCTACACTGTTTACACATATAATTACATGTACATAGGGCATTATTCTGGCCCTTAACCATAGTAGACTATAATTGTTCCTTAACAAAACAAGTGCCATACTTACAGGGGCAGGACCATGGTCTTGAGCAATACCTGATGGACCTGTGAAAAGTTGAGGGTGGAGTAATGTCAGTACCACTGCATGTTGTAACACAACAAGGCAGTACATCCATATATGTTATATTTACAGTAGCTGTAGTCTTATTTGCTGTATTGTTCTCAATGAATGTATACCTGAGGTTACACATCCCAAAAGAATAAAGACCTGACTCCCACATAAATGTATCTACAGCCTGGAACACTGACTGCTACAATATTACAGTGCTGATCACAGTAGGCTTACCTGCATGCTCCTCAGCTATGGAAACCATGGCATCCACCTCCATGATGTACGGTGTGATGGATGCCTGGGAGCTGTCACATGTGACTAGATATGCCAGGAATTGGTCTGTGACCCAAAGTTGTGGTTCCACTGCAGGCCATCTACTGGTGACAGCACAATCCCTGGCTGTATCTGCTGCCCATTGATGTGCAGCATTAATCATATCATTTGCCTGGTTTAGGACCCCATCATATGTTCTATCCTGCTGGCCTGTGGCATTAACGTCATGGACTATGTCTGATGACAATGTAGCCTTCTGTTCCTAATTATGTCTTCTCCTGGATAGCAGGATGTCATGATGCTGCCTTAGTCCTTTCAGTGCAACCTGCTGTTCCCCATTATATCTCCCCTGGATAGCAGGATGTCATGATACTGCCTTAGTCCTTTCAATGCAGCCTGCTATTCCCTATTATGTCTCCCCCTGGATATCAGGATGTCATGGTGCTGCTTTAGTCCTTTCAGTGCAGCCATCTGTTCACTAATATGTCTTCCCTGGATATCAAGATGTCATAATGCAGCCTTAGTCTTTTCAGTGCAGCCTGCTGTTCCCGTTTATGTCTCCCCCTGGAAAGCAGGATGTCATGATGCTGCCTTAGTCCTTTCAGTGCAGCCTGATGTTCCCTATTATGTCTCCCCCTCAATATCAGGATGTCATGATGCTGCCTTAGTCCTTTCAGTGCAGCCTGCTGTTCACTATTATGTCTCCCTCTGGAAAGCAGGATGTCATGATGCTGCCTAAGTCCTTGCAGTGCAACCTGCTCTTCCCTAGTATGTCTCCCCTGGATAGCAGATGTCATGATGCTGCCTTAGTCCTTTCAGTGCAGCCTGATGTACCCTATTATGTCTCCCACTGGATATCAGGATGTCATGATGCTGCCTTAGTCCTTTCAGTGCAGCCTGCTGTTCCCTATTATGTCTCCCCATGGATAACAGGATGTGATGATGCTGCCTTAGTCTTTTTAGTGCAGCCTGCTGTTCCCTATTATGTTTCCCACTGGATATCAGGATGGCATGCTGCTGTCTTAGTCCTTTCAGTGCAGCCTCTGTTCCCTATTATGTCTCCCCATGGATAACAGGATGTGATGATGCTGCCATAGTCCTTGCAGTGCAGCCTGCTGTTCCCTATTATGTCTCCACCTGGATAACAAGGTGTCATGATGCTGCCTAAGTCATTTCAGTGCAGCCTGCTATTCTCTATTATGGCTCTCCCTGGATAGCAGGATGTCATGATTCTGCCTTTGTTCTTTAAGTGCAGCCTGCATTTCCCTATTATATTTCCCCCTGGATGTCAGGATGTCATAATGCTGCCTTAGACTTTTCAGTGCAGCCTGCTTTTCCCTTTTATGTCTCCCCTGGATAGCAGGATGTCATGATGCTGCCTTCATCCTTCAGTGCAGCCTGCTGTTCCCTATTATGTCTCCCGCTGGATAGCATGATGTCATGATGCTGCCTTAGTCCTTTCAGTGCAGCCTGCTCTTCCCTATTATGTCTCCCCTGGATAGCAGGTGTCATGATGCTTCCTTAGTCCTTTCTGTGCAACCTGCTGTTCCTATTATGTCTCCCTTGGATAGCAGGCTGGCACGATGCTGCCCTAGTCCTTTCAGTGCAGCCTGCTGTTCCCTATTATGTCTCCCTCTGGATAGGAGGATGTCATGATGCTGCCTTAGTCCTTTCAGTGCAGCCTTCTGTTCTGTATTATGTCTCACCCTGGAAAGCAGGATGTCATGATGCTGCCTTAGTCCTTTCAGTGCAGCCTGCTGATTCTTATTTTGTCTCCCCCTGGATAAAAGGATGCCATTATGCTGCCTTAGTCCTTTCAGAGCAACCTGCTGTTCTCTATTATGTCTCCCCATCAATAGCAGGATGTCATGATGCTACCTTAGTCCTTTCAGTGAAGCCTGCTGTTCCCTAATGTTAAGTTGTCATTCTCACCTTCATTCTTGCTGGATGGGTTCAGAGCAGATCCTTGGCTCTGACTTGGCCTATACTATAGCTCGAGAGCTATTTTTTTACCGGCTTGAGGCAGCCCTATATCCCACAATACCATGCGCTAACTCCCCAGATCTCGTTTGCCACTTCCCTGCGAGGTTGCCTTTTTTTGCCGGCTCAGGTCAGTAAAAGAAAATTTAGCAAATTCTTCTAAACTTGAGGTTAGTTTTTGTCAGATTAGTTCCCTTTGATATAGTTTTACCTAAATTACATATTAGTAATTTTTTTGTTAAGCCCTACCCACCCCTTTAGTTAAATTTTCTAATCGGGCCTACAGGCTTTAGTTTTTGTTTTCTCTCCCCCATTATTGTGTGTGTGAGTTGTTGTTTTAGTTAGCCCCTTAACTTCCCCTTGGTGTGAAAGTCGAGTGAGTGGGTGTGCTGACTGTGTTACTGTCTTTAGGGTAGCTATGTCTAAAGAAGCTAAGGTCTCGGGATTCAAGAAGAAAATGTCTCTGACAGACGGTCACACTTCTTGCGTCTACTGCTTGGGACCTTTGCACCTGCAGGACTCTTGTTCCATCTGCCACGGATTTAGTTCAAGAGTCCTGCAGGAGCATCGTAATAAACTTATTTTGAGAGGCTTATTGAAGCCCGATGACTTCCCGTCCAAGTCTGGCTCGGGGAAGTCATCTAAGCCCGCCAAGCCCTTGGCTCCAGCTTCTGAGTTGAGGGCTGGTGAAACTGAGATTGCTCCGACATCGGCTCCAGTCGGAGCCGATGTGAGCAAGATCATATCCGCTCCGAAACCTGTATCGGAGCCGACATCAGCGCGCAAGCACTCTAGATCCCCTTCATTAGAGTCCGTCCGATCGGCTCCAAGATCACCCATTCTATCGGAGCGGAGTCATAGGACTCATTCCTCCAGGTTGTCTAGGCTTTCCGACCACGATATTGAGAGGGTGGTCAGTAGACTCATAAAATCTCAGGCACTGGCCCAAATACTCCAAAGCCCATCTCACCAGACTGTGGCTCCCTCGGTGCCGCCTTCGATTCCTCCTCCGACTCTCCAGTCGAGTTCGGAGCCGGAGTTTGTCGGAACCAAAACCTTGCCCACGTTGGAGCCGATACTTCCACCTTCGGCTCTGGCGTCGTTGGCTCCGACTTCTTCATTGGTACCGTCCGTGGAGAAGTCCGGGCGCCGAGACTCCATTGTTGGCTCCGAGGGGGCGAGTGGCATCGGACCCTTGTCCGACCCCGCTCTCCCTCTCGGAGCATTGGCTCTAGTTAGTTCAGCCCCAACATCACTCTCGGAGCCTTCTCTGTTTGTGCCGGGGGCGGTTCTGGTGTCTTCGGAGCCGGGACTGTCTTCGGTGCCTGATAGGGGGGCTTTCGAGGTGATGAGGAGTGTGCTGGATCCAGTGTCTGCTCCAAGGTTGGGTTCTTCAGCTCCTCCCTTCACAGTGCCTGTTACGGTCTCTGGCCATCCTCTTGCAACTGATATTAGAGATCCAACGCATAGGGTACCTACTTTGGGTGTCTCATCCTCCTCCGAGGCCTCTCCTGAAGCTTCAGGAGAGCCACCTAGGAAAAGAAAGTGCAAGAGTAAGCACGTAGACTCCCCTGAGTCTGTAACCTTGGACACCGACTTGGATGAGTTGGAGGGTTCCCCCAGATCCCCCTCTGAAGATGTCTCCTTTTCAGACATACTAGAGACCCTGAAACAGAGGGGGAATTGGTCCACACTCAAACCCTCCGAGGACGAGTCGGTTTACCTTGATGCCTTTGGATCTCGCCCTTCCACCTCCTGGGTGTCCCCCCCTTTTGATCCACTGATGGAAGTGGTGGTCAGAAAAGCGTGGGCAGCTCCTGACTCCATGGAACTAGGAGGCCTTCAAAATTTATTTCTGCTTCGGTGGACAAGACATTTCTCACCAAAGGTGTCTCGGTAGATGCTATGGTGGTAGCAGCTGCCACTAAGAAGGAATTAGCTGACCCTTCTGTACCTGTTCATCCTCCTAACAAAGAGTCCAGGACCATGGACAGGTACGGTAAGCAGACATTTGCTTCAGCGACCTTTGCTATGCGATCGCTGAACTATTTATGTCATTTCACCCGCCTTCAGAATGATTTGCTCAAAGAACTGGGTGAAACTGTACAGGATCCTTCTGCTGCAAGGTATCAGGACAAGATTAACTCCCAACTGGCTACCCTGAATTCCCTTGCCAATTCCTCCATGCGGCTTATCTCTTATGCAGCCGATGGAGCGAGTAGCGCCGCAGGCACAGGTGTTGCGTTGAGACGTCATGCCTGGATGCGACTCTGTAATTTTGCTGATCCCTTCAAGGCATCCTTCACCAACACCCCCTTTGATGGTTCAGAATTGTTTGGACCTCAGGTGAAGAATACCCTCACCAGGTGCGAGCAAGACGGTAAGACTCTCTCTGCCGCGGGAGTCCACTTTTCCACACCATCTAGACCATACCCCAAAGGTCAGAAGGGTGGAAAGATGTGGTTCTGTAAACCACAGGGAGTCACGCCCGCCGCACGTGGCGAAATTCCCCCTAGAGGCAGGGGGGTGACAACAATAGATGCTGCCCCAGGGGCAGAGGGGGTCCACAGAACCAGGGTTCCAGGGAGTCCTTCCCTGACCAACCCTTTCAGCATCCCTGAGAAGCTGCCCGACTGTCCACCTTTGGAGGCAGTCGGGGGAAGATTATCTCTGTACCCGGAAGCCTGGCAATCCCTCTCTCAAGACAAATGGGTACAGTTGATTATATCTGAGGGTTACAAAATTCCCTTCATTTCCCCTCCAAACCAATCGCCAAGACCCCTCCCAGACCTACCACCCAGACAAAGGGGTCAGGCACAGCTGGAAATAGAAAAGCTGTTAAAAAAAAGAGTCATCCAGGCAGTCCCAGCAGACCAGCTAGGATCCGGAATCTACTCCAGGTTCTTTTTGGTACCAAAAAAGACAGGAGGCTGGAGAACCATTTTGGATCTCAGCAGACTGAACAAATCTGTGCAGAAGACAAAATGTCAGATGGCAACGCTGCAGTCCATTCTGCCCTTCTTGGGCAGAGACAACTGGATGTGCTCGTTAGACCTACAGGACGCGTACTATCACATAAAGATACACAGGCGCTCCAGGAGGTTTCTCCGCTTTCGGCTGGGAGCCAGTCATTACCAATTCAGAGCCCTGCCCTTTGGTCTCACCACAGCCCCCCGGGTGTTCACCAAATGTTTGGCAGTGGTCATGGCTCACCTGAGACAAAAAAGGATTCCAGGTGTTTCCATATTTAGACGACTGGCTCATTACCACTACCACCAAGCAGCATCTTATCATAACCAGGGATCACACCATTCACATTTGCAACAGGTTAGGTATTTCCATAAATTTTGCAAAATCTTTCTTGTCACCTTGTCAATGTATAAACTTCATAGGCGCCGTGTTAAACACCACAGAAATGTCTGCAACTTTAACACCTCAGAGAGTGATTGATATACGGCAGAACGTCCACCTTCTGATTCAGTCCAACAAAGTTCAAGTCAAGTTAGTACTGAAAACATTGGGCCTCATGGCGATTCCCCTTCTTCCCTTAGCCCGCTTCCATATGAGAATTCTTCAGTGGATGCTTTTCACTCAGTGGTCCTACCAACAACTTCCTATGACTCACAGCATATTGATAACCCCGACTTGCAAGAAACACCTCGCCTGGTGGATAGTCTCCCCTCAACTTCTTCAGGGCAGACCCTTTGTTATTCCCCCTCCAGTTTCCACAGTGACAACAGATGCCTCCCTGATCGGGTGGGGGGGGCATTATCAGGGCAGGACTGTCCAGGGCACGTGGCAACAATTAGAATGCCACCTGCACATAAATGTCCTAGAGATGAGAGCAGTGCTTTTATCGTTGCAAGCCCTTCAGGACTCTCTTCCCACGAGCACTATAGCAGTTCAAATGGACAATATGTCCGTAGTGTGGTACATAAACAAGCAGGGAGGAACAAAGTCCTACCCACTATGTCGAGAAGCACTCAAACTTTGGCAGTGGGCGATCTCCTCTCAACGGTTTCTGATAGCAATGCACATCCCTGGGAGATCCAACGTCATAGCGGACAGATTGAGCAGAACAATTCTCATGCCTCATGAGTGGTCTCTAAATCAAATGGTAGTAGAGAGAATTTTCTAGAAGTGGGGCCAGCCTTGCTGCAACCTTTTTGCAACACCTCAAAACAGCAAGTGCCTCGACTTCTTCACTCTCTCTTCCCCTTACCAGGCCACCCCCCCAGAGATGCTCTAGTCCACGATTGGCCTCGGGGTCTTCTATACGCTTTCCCCCCTTTTCCGTTGATTCCAAAGTTAATTCAGAAAGCAACCGCATTGAGATCCAAAATGATCCTCATTGCTCCTTACTGGCCTCGACAAATATGGTTTCCGTTCCTGCACCGATACCTTCTGGAATAGCTCTGGCATCTGGAACCATTTCCAGATCTTTTGACCCATCTGATGGGCAAGCTGCACCAGTCTCTTCAGTCCCTCAACCTCACAGCTTGGTTGCTCCACTTCCAACCATAGCCAGGCTTCCCCTCATTTCTCTTCCTGTCCGTGACATTATTCTTGCCTCCCATAAGTCTAATACCAGGAAGACTTATGCGAGCAAATGGAAGCGTTTTTCCTTTTGGGCACAAGCTAGGTCCTTAGACCTTTTTAATGCTCCAATTCACAAATTTCTTGATTTTCTGGCAGAGCTTTTTCATGCAGGTTCATCGGCAGCCACTATCAGAGTTCAACTAGCGGCCATTGCCAATTTCCATGTAGGACTTTCGGAAACCAGTATTATGTCCCATAAACTCTGTAAAGCTTTCCTCAAGGGCATTTTCTTACTCAGACCTCCCATTAAGGATCCTCCTCCACAATGGGACCTGAATTTAGTGTTATCTTCACTAATTCTTCCTCCCTTTGAGCCTGCAGCTTCTTGTTCTCTCAAGCTCCTCTCTTGGAAGACTCTGTTTCTAGTGGCTATAACTTCTGCCGGCAGAGTGTTGGAGCTTCAAGCCTTGTCCACCCGTTCCCCTTATTTGGTCTTTCATAAAGACAGAGTAGTTCTCAGAACAAACCCTTCCTTTCTACCTAAAGTTTCTTCTGAATCGAATCTGAATCACACTATTCACTTGCCGGTTTTCTTCCCAAATTATTCAAACTGGGCTGAACAGGAACTACATTCCTTGGATGTTCATCGCCAATTGCGGTATTATCTAGACAGAACAAAACAATTCAGGAAGTCAGAACAACTCTTCCTTTCTTATGCTGATGGGAGGAAAGGACTTCCAGTTTCAAAGGGAACCCTTTCCAGATGGTTAGCTTCCATCATTACCTTTGTCTATGAGTTGAGACATAAACAACTTCCTTCAAAACCTAAGGCTCATTCAACCAGGGCGCTATCGACTTCAACAGCCTTTCAAGCAAGGTTACCTTTAGATGCCATTTGTGCAACAGCTACTTGGGCTTCTCAACATACCTTTATTACCCATTACAAACTGGATATAGCCTCCAGAAATAGAGCTGACTTTGGTTCCACAGTACTCAGGAGTCTGTTCCATTGAGCCACCCAGGACCAAGGTGCTAGGGACGCTGTCCCATCCAGCAAGAAAGAAGGCGAGAATGACAACTTAACATTAAGAAGTTATGTACCTACCATAATGTTCCATGTTAGTTGTCTTCTTCTCACCTTTTTTCTTGCGTCCCTCCCTCCTGCCCCCTAGCCTAGACAGACTTGAAGGTTCTGAGATCCTTCTATTTCATGATGTTGCCCCTTTTTCCCATATCATGACTGCTATTGCCAGGGAGACTGTTTATATATATATATATTGTTTTTTTATTGGTAACAAAAAATTCTATGCTATGTGTTAGCTGCCAAACGAGATCTGGGGAGTTAGCGCATGGTATTGTTGTATATAGGGCTGCCTTGAGCCGGTAAAAAAATAGCTCTCGAGCTATAGTGTAGGCCGAGTCGGAGCCGAGGATCGGCTCCAAACCCATCCAGCAAGAAAGAAGGCGAGAAGAAGACAACTAACATGGAACGTTATGGTAGGTACATAACTTCTTATTATGTCTCCCCCTGGATAGCATGATGTCATGATGCTGCCTTTGTCCTTTCAGTGCAGCCTGCTCTTCCCTATTATGTCTCCCCTGGATAGCAGGTTGGCACGATGCTGCCCTAGTCCTTTCAGTGCAGCCTGCTGTTCCCTATTATGTCTCCCTCTGGATAACAGGATGTCATGATGCTGCCTTAGTCCTTTCAGTGCAGCCTCCTGTTCTGTATTATGTCTCACCCTGGAAAGCAGGATGTCATGATGCTGCCTTAGTCCTTTCAGTGCAGCCTGCTGTTCCCTATTATGTCTCCCTCTCAATAACAGGGTGTCATGATGCTGCCTAAGTCATTTCAGTGCAGCCCAATGTTCCCTATCATGTCTGCCCTGGATAGCAGGGTGTCATGATGCTGCCTTTGTCCTTGCAGTGCAGTCTGCTATTCTCTATTATGGCTACCTCTGGATAGCAGGATGTCATGATTCTGCCTTTGTTCTTTAAGTGCAGCCTGCTTTTCCCTATTATATTTCCCCCTGGATATCAGGATGTCATGATGCTACCTTAGCCCTTTCTGTGCAGCCTGCTGTCCCCTATTATGTCTCACCCTGGATAACAGGATGTCATGATTCTGCCTTAGTCCTTTCAGTGCAGCCTGCTGTTCCCTATTATGTCTCCCTCTGGATAGCAGGGTGTCATGAGGCTGCCTTTGTCCTTGCAGTGCAGCCTGCTGTTCCCTAATAATTCTCCCTCAGGATAGCAGGATGTCATAATGCTGCCTTAGTCCTTTCAGTGCAGCCTGCTGTTCCCTATTATGTTTCCCCCTCAATATCAGGATGTCATGATGCTGCCTTAGTCCTTTCAGTGCAGCCTGCTGTTCCCTATTATGTCTCCCATTGATAGCAGGATTTCATGATGATGCCACAGTCCTTTCAGTGCAGCCTGCTGTTCCCTATTATGTCTCCACCTGGATAACAAGGTGTCATGATGCTGCCTAAGTCATTTCAGTACAGCCCATTGTTCCCTATTATGGCTCTCCCTGGATAGCAAGATGTCATGATTCTGCCTTTGTTCTTTAAGTGCAGCCTGCTTTTCCTTATTATATTTCCCCCTGGATGTCAGGATGTCATAATGCTGCCTTAGTCCTTTCAGTGCAGCCTGCTGATTCCTTTTATGTCTCACCCTGGATAACTGGATGTCATGATACTGCCTTAGTCCTTTCAGTGCAGCCAGCTGTTCACTATTATATCTTCCCTGGATAGCAGGATGTCATGATGCTGCCTCAGTCCTTTCAGTGCAGCCTGCTGTTCCCTATTTTGTCTCCTCCTCGATATCAGGATGTCATGATGCTGCCTTAGTCCTTTCAGTGCAGCCTGCTGTTCCCTATTTTGTCTCCCCCTGGATAAAAGGATGTCATGATGCTGCCTTAGTCCTTTCAGAGCAACCCGCTGTTCTCTATTATGTCTCCCCATCAATAGCAGGATGTCATGATGCTACCTTAGTCCTTTCAGTGAAGCCTGCTGTTCCCTATTATGTCTCCCCCTGGATAGCATGATGTCATGATGCTACCTTCGTCCTTTCAGTGCAGCCGGCTATTCCCTATTATGTCTCCCCCTGGAAAGCATGATGCTGCCTAAGTCCTTGCAGTGCAGCCTGCTCTTCCTTATTATGTCTCCCCTGGATAGCAGGTGTCATGATGCTACCTTAGCCCTTTCTGTGCAACCTGCTGTTCCTATTATATCTCCCCTGGTTATCAGGTTGGCATGATACTGACTTAGTCCTTTCAGTGCAGCCTGCTGTTCCCTATTAGGTCTCCCCCTGGATTGTAGGATGTCATGATGCTGGCTTAGTCCTTGCAGTGTAGCCTGCTGTTCCCTATTATGTCTCCTCCTGGATAGCAGGATGTCATGGTGCTGCCTTAGTCCTTTCAGTGCAGCCTGCTGTTCCCTATTATGTCTCCCCCTGGATAGCAGGATGTCATGATTCTGCCTTAGTCCTTTCAGAGCAGCCCACTGTTCTCTGTTATGTCTCCACCTCGAAAGCAGGATGTCATGATGCTACCTAAGTCCTTTCAGTGCAGCCTGCTGTTCCCTATTATGTCTCCCCCTGGAAAAAGGATGTCATGATGCTGCCTAAGTCCTTCCATTGCAGCCTGATGTTCCCTATTATGTCTACCCTGGATAGCAAGGTGTCATGATACTGCCTTAGTCCTTTCAGTGCAGCCTGCTTTTCCTATTATGTCTCCCCCTGGATAGGAGGTTGTCATGATGGTGCCTTAGTCCATTCAGTGCAGCCTGCTGTTCCCTATAATGTCACCCCTGGACTGCAGGATTTCATGATGCTGCCTTAGTCCTTTCAGTGCAGCCTGCTGTTCCCTATTATGTCTCTCCCCGGATTGCAGGATGTCATGAAGCTGCCTTAGTCATTGCAGTGCAGCCTGCTATTCCCTATTATGTCTCCTCCTGGATAGCAGGATGTCATGATGTCATGATGCTACCTTAGTCCTTTCAGTGCAGCCTGCTGTTCCTTGTTATGTCTCCCCCTGGATAGCAGGATGTCAAGATGCTGCCTCAGTCCTTTCTGTGCAGCCTGCTGTTCCCTATTATTTCTACCCCTGGATAACAGGATGTCATTTTGCTGCCTTAGTCCTTTCAGTGCAGCCTGCTCTTCACTATTATGTCTCCCCCTGGATATCAGGATGTCATGATGCTGCCTTAGTCCTTTCAGTGCAGCCTGCTGTTCCCTATTTAGTCTCCCCCTGGATAAAAGGACGTCATGATGCTGCCTTAGTCCTTTCAGAGCAACCCGCTGTTCTCTATTATGTCTCCCCATCGATAGCAGGATGTCATGATGCTACCTTAGTCCTTTCAGTGAAGCCTGCTATTCCCTATTATGTCTCCCCCTGGATAGCATGATGTCATGATGCTGCCTTCGTCCTTTCAGTGCAGCCGGCTATTCCCTATTATGTCTCCCCCTGGAAAGCAGGATGTCATGATGCTGCCTAAGTCCTTGCAGTGCAGCCTGCTCTTCCCTATTATGTCCCCCCAGATAGCAGGTGTCATGATGCTGCCTTAGTCCTTTCTGTGCAATCTGCTGTTCCTATTATGCCTCCACTGGATAGCAGGATGACATGATGTTGCCTTAATCCTTCAAGTGCAGCTTGCTGTTCCCTATATCTCCCTCTGGATTGCAGGATGTCATGATGCTGGCTTAGTCCTTGCAGTGTAGCCTGCTGTTCCCTATTATATCTTCCACTAGATAGCAGGATGTCATGATGCTACCTTAGCCCTTTCTGTGCAACCTGCTGTTCCTATTATATCTCCCCTGGATAGCAGGTTGGCATGATACTGACTTAGTCCTTTCAGTGCAGCCTGCTGTTCCCTATTATGTCTCCCCCTGGATTGTAGGATGTCATGATGCTGGCTTAGTCCTTGCAGTGTAGCCTGCTGTTCCCTATTATGTCTCCTCCTGGATAGCAGGATGTCATGGTACTGCCTTAGTCCTTTCAGTGCAGCCTGCTTGTCCCTATTATGTCTCCCCCTGGATAGCAGGATGTCATGATTCTGCCTTAGTCCTTTCAGAGCAGCCCGCTGTTCTCTGTTATGTCTCCACCTCGATAGCAGGATGTCATGATGCTACCTAAGTCCTTTCAGTGCAGCCTGCTGTTCCCTATTATGTCTCCCCCTGGAAAAAGGATGTCATGATGCTGCCTAAGTCCTTGCAGTGCAGCCTGATGTTCCCTATTATGTCTCCCCTGGATAGCAAGGTGTCATGATACTGCCTTAGTCCTTTCAGTGCAGCCTGCTTTTCCTATTATGTCTCCCCCTGGATAGCAGGTTGTCATGATGCTGCCTTAGTCCATTCAGTGCAGCCTGCTGTTCCCTATAATGTCACCCCTGGACTGCAGGATTTCATGATGCTGCCTTAGTCCTTTCAGTGCAGCCTGCTGTTCCCTATTATGTCTCCCCCTGGATTGCAGGATGTCATGAAGCTGCCTTAGTCATTGCAGTGCAGCCTGCTCTTCCCTATTATGTCTCCTCCTAGATAGCAGGATGTCCTGATGTCATGATGCTGCCTTAGTCCTTTCAGTGCAGCCTGCTGTTCCTTGTTATGTCTCCCCCTGGATAGCAGGATGTCATGATGCTGCCTTAGTCCTTTCAGTGCAGCCTGCTGTTCCCGATTATTTCTACCCCTGGATAACAGGATGTCATTTTGCTGCCTTAGTCCTTTCAGTGCAGCCTGCTGTTCCCTATTATGTGACCCCCTCGATAGCAGGATGTCATGATGTTGCCTTAGTCCTTTCTGTGCAGCCTGCTTTTCCCTATTATGTCTCCCCGGGATAGCAGGATGTCATGATGCTGCCATAGCCCTTTCAGTGCAGCCTGCTGTTCTCTATTATGTCTCAGCCTGGATAACAGGATGTGATGATGCTGCCTTACTCCTTTCAGTGCAGCCTGCTGTTTCCCATTATGTCTCCACCTGGATAGCAGGGTTTCATGATGCTGCCTCAGTCCTTGCAGTGCAGCCTGCTTTTCCCTATTATGTCTCCCCTTGGATTGCAGGATGTCATGATGCTGCCTTAGTCCTTTCATTGCAGCCTACTGTTCCCTATTATGTTTCCCCCTGTATATCAGGATGTCATGATGCTGCCTTAGTCCTATCAGTGCAGCCTGCTTTTACTATTATGTCTCTCCCCTAGATGGCATGATGTCATAATGCTGCCTCAATCCTTTCTTTGCAGCCTGCTGTTCCCTATTATGTCTCCCCCTGGATAGCAGAATGTCACGATGCTGCCTTAGTCATTTCAGTGCAGGCTGCTGTTCAATATTATGTCTCGCGCTCGATAGCAAAATGTCATGATGCTGGGTAAGTCCTTTTATTGCAGCCTGCTGTTCCATATTATGTCAACCCCTGGATACCAGGATGTCATGATGCTGCCTTAATACTTTCAGTGCAGCCTGCTGCTCCCTATTATGTCTTCTCCTGTATAGCAGGATGTCATTATGCTGCCTTAGTCCTTTCAGAGCAGCCCACTGTTCTCTATTATGTCTCCCCCTCGTTAGCAGGATGTCATGATGCTACCTAAGTCCTTGCAGTGCAGCCTGCTGTTCCCTATTATGTTTCCCCTGGATAGCAGGGTGAGATGATACTGCCTTAGTCCTTTCAGTGCAGCCTGCTGTTCCCTATAATGTCACCCCCTGGACTGCAGGATTTCATGATGCAGCCTTAGTCCTTTCAGTGCAGCCTGCTGTTCCCTATTATGTCTCCCCCTGGATTGCAGGATGTCATGAGGCTGCTTTAGTCCTTGCAGTGTAGCCTGCTGTTACCTATAATGTCTCCTCCTGGATAGCAGGATGTCATGATGTCATGAGGCTGCCTTAGTCCTTTCAGTGCAGCCTGCTGTTCCTTGTTATGTCTCCCCCTGGATAGCAGGATGTCATGATGCTGCCTTAGTCCTTTCAGTGCAGCCTGCTGTTCCCTATTATTTCTCCCCCTGGATAACAGGATGTCATTTTGCTGCCTTAGTCCTTTCAGTGCAGCCTGCTCTTCACTATTATGTCTCCCCCTGGATATCAGGATGTCATGATGCTGCCTTTGTCCTTTCATTGCAGCCTGCTGTTCCCTATTATGTCTCCCCGGGATAGCAGGATGTTATGATGCTGCCATAGTCCTTTCAGTGCAGCCTGCTGTTCTCTATTTTGTCTCAGCCTGGATAACAGGATGTTATGATGCTGCCTTACTCCTTTCAGTGCAGCCTGCTGTTTCCTATTATGTCTCCCCCTGGATAGCAGGGTTTCATGATGCTGCTTCAGTCCTTTCAGTGCAGCCTGCTGTTCCCTATTATGTCTCCCCTGGAAAGCAGGATGTCATGATGCTGCCTTACTCCTTTCAGTGCAGCCTGCTGTTTCCTATTATGTCTCCCCCTGGATAGCAGGGTTTCATGATGCTGCCTCAGTCCTTGCAGTGCAGCCTGCTGTTCCCTATTATGTCTCCCCTGGATAGCAGGATGTCATGATGCTGCCTCAGTCCTTTCAGTGCAGCCTGCTGTTCCCTATTATGTCTCCCCTGAAAAGCAGGATGTCATGATGCTGCCTTACTCCTTTCAGTGCAGCCTGCTGTTTCCTATTATGTCTCCCCCTGGATAGCAGGGTTTCATGATGCTGCCTCAGTCCTTGCAGTGCAGCCTGCTTTTCCCTATTATGTCTGCCCTTGGATTGCAGGATGTCATGATGCTGCCTTAGTCCTTGCAGTGCAGCCTGCTGTTCACTATTATGCCTCTCCCCTAGATAACATGATGTCATAATGCTGCCTCAATCCTTTCTTTGCAGCCTGCTGTTCCCTATTATGTCTCCCCCTGGATAGCAGAATGTCATGATGCAGCCTTAGTCATTTCAAGTGCAGGCTGCTGTTCAATATTATGTCTCGCCCTCGATAGCAAAATGTCATGATGCTGTGTTAGTCCTTTTATTGCAGCCTGCTGTTCCCTATTATGTCAACCCCTGGATATCAGCATGTCAAGATGCTGCCTTAGTTTGTTCAGTGCAGCCAGCTGTTCCCTATTATGTCTCCCCCTGGATAGCAGGGTGTCATGATGCTGCCTTATTCTGTTCAGTGCAGACTGCTATTCCCTATTATGTTTCCCCCTAGATATCAGTTTATGATGCTGCCTTAGTCCTTTCTGTGCAGCCTGCTCTTCCCTATTATGTCTCCCCCTGGATTGCAGGATGTCATGTGGCTGCCTTAGTCCTTTCAGTGCAGCATGCTGTTCTCTATTGCGTCTCCCATGGATATCAGGATGTCATGATGGTGCCTTAATCCTTTCAGTGCAGCTTTCTGTCCCTATTATGTCTCATTCTGGATAACAGGATGTCACGATGCTGCCTTAGTCCTTTCACTGAAGCCTGCTGTTCCCTATTATGTCTCCCCCTGGATAGCAGGGTGTCATGAGGCTGCCTTTGTCCTTGCTGTGCAGCCTGCTGCTCCCTATTATGTCTCCTGCTCGGTAGCAGGATGTCATGATGCTGCCTAAGTCCTTCCAATGCAGCCTGCTGTTCCATATTATGTCTCCCCCTGGATAGCAGGATGTCATGATGCTGCCTTAATCCTTTCAGTGCAGCCTGCTGTTCCCTATTATGTTTCCCCCTCGATATCAGGATGTCATGATGCTGCCTTAGTCCTTTCAGTGCAGCCTGCTGTTCACTATTATGTCTACCATTGATAGCAGGATTTCATGATGATGCCTCAGTCCTTTCAGTGCAGCCTTCTCTACCCTGTTATGTCTCCCCTGGGTAGGAGGATGTCATGATGCTGTCTTAGTTCTATTCATTGCAGTCTGCTGTTCTGTATTATGTCTCCCCCTGGATATCAGGATGTCATGATGCTGCCTTAGTCCTTTCAGTGCAGCCTGCTGTTCCTATTATGTCTCCCCTGGATAGCAGGATGTCATGATTCTGCCTTAGTTCATTCAGTGCAGCCTGCTGTTCCTTATTATGTCCTCCCCTGGAAAGCAGGACGTCATGATGCTGCCTAAGTCCTTGCAGTGCAGCCTGCTGTTCTCTATTATTTCCCACTTGGATAGCACGGTGTCATGATGCTGCCTTAGTCCTTTCAGTGCAGCCTGCTGTTCCTATTATGTCTCCCCAATGAAAGCAGGATGTCATGATGCTGCCTTAGTCCTTTCTGTGCAGTCTGCTATTCCCTATTATGTCTCCCCCAGGATAGCATGATGTCATAATGCTGCCTTTGTCTTTTCAATGCAGCCTGCTATTCCATATTATGCCTCCCCCTGGAAAGCAGTATGTCATGATGCTGCCTACGTCCTTGCAGTGCAGCCTGATGTTCCCTTTTATGTCTCCCCTGGATAGCAGGATGTCATGATGCTGCCTTTGTCCTTTCAGTGCAGCCTGCTGTACCCTATAGTGTCTCCCTCCTGGATAGCAGGATGTCATGATGCTGCCTTAGTTCTTTCAGTGCAGCCTGCTGTTCTCTATTATGTCACCCCATGGATAGCAGTTTTTCATGATGCTACCTTAGTCCTTTCAGTGCATCCTCCTGTTCCCTATAATGTCAGACCCTGGACTGCAGGATTTCATAGTGAACCCTTAGTCCTTTCAGTGCAGCCTGCTGTTCCCTATTATGTCTCCTCCTGGATTGCAGGATGTCATGAGGCTGCCTTAGTCCTTGCAGTGCAGCCTGCTGTTCCCTATTATGTCTCCTCCTGGATAACAGGATGACATGATGTCATGATGCTGCCTTATTCCTTTCAGTGCAGCCTGCTGTTCCCTATTATGTCTCCCCTTGGATAGCCAGATGTCATGATGCTGCCTTAGTCCTTTCAGTGCAGCCCGCTGTTCTCTATTATTTCTCCCCCGGATAACAGGATGTCATGAGGCTGCCTTAGTCCTTGCAGTGCAGCCTGCTGTTCCCTATTATGTCTCCTCCTGGATAGCAGGATGTCATGATGTCATGATGCTGCCTTAGTCCTTTCAGTGCAGCCTGCTAATCCCTATTATGTCTCCCCTGGATAGCAGGATGTCATGATGCTGCCTCAGTCCTTTCAGTGCAGCCAGCTGTTCCCTATTATGTCTACCCTGGATAGCAGGATGTCATGATGCTGCCTTAGTCCTATCAGTGTAGCCTGCTGTTCCATATTTTGTCTCCCCCATGGATATCAAGATGTCAAAATGCTGCCTTAGTCCTTACAGTGCAGCCTGCTGTTCCCTATTATGTCTCCTCTGGGATAGCAGGATGTCATGATGTCATGATGCTGCCTTAGTCCTTTCAGTGCAGCCTGCTGTTCATTATTATGTCTCCCCTGGATAGCAGGATGTCAAGATGCTGCCTCAGTCCTTTCTGTGCAGCCTGCTGTTCCCTATTATTTCTCCCCCGGATAACAGGATGTCATGAGGCTGCCTTAGTCCTTGCAGTGCAGCCTGCTGTTCCCTACTATGTCTCCTCCTGGATAGCAGGATGTCATGATGTCTTTATGCTGCCTTAGTCCTTTCAGTGCAGCCTGCTGTTCCCTATTATGTCTCCCCTGGATAGCAGGATGTCATGATGCTGCCTCAGTCCTTTCAGTGCAGCCTGCTGTTCCCTATTATGTCTCCCCTGGAAAGCAGGATGTCATGATGCTGCCTTACTCCTTTCAGTGCAGCCTGCTGTTTCCTATTATGTCTCCCCCTGGATAGCAGGGTTTCATGATGCTGCCTCACTCCTTGCAGTGCAGCCTGCTTTTCCCTATTATGTCTGCCCTTGGATTGCAGGATGTCATGATGCTGCCTTAGTCCTTGCAGTGCAGCCTGCTGTTCACTATTATGCCTCTCCCCTAGATAACATGATGTCATAATGCTGCCTCAATCCTTTCTTTGCAGCCTGCTGTTCCCTATTATGTCTCCCCTGGATAGCAGAATGTCATGATGCTGCCTTAGTCCTTTCAGTGCAGCCTGCTGTTCCCTATTATGTCTCCCCTGGATAGCAGGGTGTCATGATGCTGCCTTAGTCCTTTCAGTGCAGCCTGCTGTTCCCTATTATGTCTCCCCCTGGATAGCAGGATGTCATGATGCTGCCTTAGTCCTTTCAGTGCAGCCTGCTGTTCCCTATTATGTCTCCCCTGGATAGCAGGATGTCATGATGCTGCCTTAGTCCTTTCAGTGCAGCCTGCTGTTCCCTATTATGTCTCCCCTGGATAGCAGGATGTCATGATGCTGCCTTAGTCCTTTCAGTGCAGCCTGCTGTTCCCTATTATGTCTCCACTGGATATCAGGATGTCATGATGCTGCCTTAGTCCTTTCACTGCAGCCTGCTGTTCCTAGTATGTCTCCCCTTGATATCAGGATGTCATGATACTGCCTTAGTCCTTTCATTGCAGCCTGCTGTTCCTATTATGTCTCCCCTGGATAGCAGGATGTCATGATGCTGCCTTAGTCCTTTCAGTGCAGCCTGCTGTTCCCTATTATGTCCCCCCTGGATAGCAGGATGTCATGATGCTGCCTTAGTCCTTTCAGTGCAGCCTGCTGTCCCTATTATGTCTCCCCTGGATAGCAGGATGTCATGATGCTGCCTTAGTCCTTTCAGTGCAGCCAGCTGTTTCCTATTATGTCTCCCCTGGATAACAGGATGTCATGATGCTGCCTTAGTCCTTTCAGTGCAGCCTGCTGTTCCCTATTATGTCTCCCCTGGATAGCAGGATGTCATGATGCTGCCTTAGTCCTTTCAGTGCAGCCTGCTGTTCCCTGTTATGTCTTGCCCTGGATAGCAGGATGTTATGATGCTGCCTTACTTCTTTCACTGCAGCCTGCTGATCCCAATTATGTCTCCCCTGGATAGCAAGATGTCATGATGCTGCCTTAGTCCTTTCAGTGCAGCCTGCTGTTCCCTATTATGTCTCCCTGGATAACAGGATGTCATGATGCTGCCTTAGTCCTTTCAGTGCAGCCTGCTGTTCCCTATTATGTCTCCCCTGGATAGCAGGATGTCATGATGCTGCCTTAGTCCTTTCAGTGCAGCCTGCTGTTCCCTATTATGTCTCCCCTGGATAGCAAGATGTCATGATGCTGCCTTAGTCACTTCAGTGCAGCCTGCTTTTCCGTATTATGTCACCCCTGGATAGCAGGATGTCATGATGCGGCCTTAGTCCTTTCAGTGCAGCCTGCTGTTCCCTATTATGTCTCCCCTGGATAGCAGGATGTCATCATGCTGCCTTAGTCCTTTCAGTGCAGCCTGCTGTTCCCTATTATGTCTCCCCTGGATAGCAGGATGTCATGATGCTGCCTTAGTCCTTTCAGTGCAGCCTGCTGTTCCCTATTATGTCTCACCTCGATATCAGGATGTCATGATGCTGCCTTAGTCCTTTCAGTGCAGCCTGCTGTTCCCTATTATGTCTCCCCTGGATAGCAGGATGTCATGATGCTGCCTTAGTCCTTTCAGTGCAGCCTGCTGTTCCCTATTATGTCTCCCCTGGATAGCAGGATGTCATGATGCTGCCTTAGTCCTTTCAGTGCAGCCTGCTGTTCCCTATTATGTCTCCCCTGGATAGCAGGATGTCATGATGCTGCCTTAGTCCTTACAGTGCAGCCTGCTGTTCCCTATTATGTCTCCCCTGGATAGCAGGATGTCATGATGCTGCCTTAGTCCTTTCAGTGCAGCCTGCTGTTCCCTATTATGTCTCCCCTGGATAGCAGGATGTCATGATGCTGCCTCAGTCCTTTCAGTGCAGCCTGCTGTTCCCTATTATGTCTCCCTGGATAGCAGGATGTCATGATGCTGCCTTAGTCCTTTCAGTGCAGCCTGCTGTTCCCTATTATGTCTCCCCTGGATAGCAGGATGTCATGATGCTGCCTTAGTCCTTTCAGTGCAGCCTGCTGTTCCCTATTATGTCTCCCCCTGGATAGCAGGATGTCATGATGCTGCCTTAGTCCTTTCAGTGCAGCCTGCTGTTCCCTATTATGTCTCCCCTGGATAGCAGGATGTCATGATGCTGCCTTAGTCCTTTCAGTGCAGCCTGCTGTTCCCTATTATGTCTCCCCTGGATAGCAGGATGTCATGATGCTGCCTTAGTCCTTTCAGTGCAGCCTGCTGTTCCTATTATGTCTCTCCCTGGATAGCAGGATGTCATGATGCTGCCTTAGTCCTTTCAGTGCAGCCTGCTGTTCCCTATTATGTCTCCCCTGGATAGCAGGATGTCATGATGCTGCCGTAGTCCTTTCAGTGCAGCCTGCTGTTCCCTATTATGTCTCCACCTGGATAGCAGGATGTCATGATGGTGTCTTAGTCCTTTCAGTGTGGCCTGCTGTTCCCTATTATGTCTCCCCTGGATAGCAGGATGTCATGATGCAGCCTTAGTTCTTTCAGTGCAGCCTGCTGTTCCCTATTATGTCTACCCCTGGATAGCAGGATGTCATGATGCTGCCTTAGTCCTTTCAGTGCAGCCTGCTGTTCCCTATTATGTCTCCCTGGATAGCAGGATGTCATGATGCTGCCTTAGTCCTTTCAGTGCAGCCTGCTGTTCCCTATTATGTCTCCCCTGGATAGCAGGATGTCATGATGCTGCCTTAGTCCTTTCAGTGCAGCCTGCTGTTCCCTATTATGTCTCCCCCTGGATAGCAGGATGTCATGATCCTGCCTTAGTCCTTGCAGTGCAGCCTGATGTTCCCTATTATGTCTCCCCTGGATAGCAGGATGTCATGATGCTGCCTTAGTCCTTTCAGTGCAGCCTGCTGTTCCCTATTATGTCTCCCCTGGATAGCAGGATGTCATGATTCTGGCTTAGTCCCTTCAGTGCAGCCTGTGTTTACCTATTATGTTGCCCCTGGATAGCAGGATGTCATGATGCTGCCTTAGTCCTTTCAGTGCAGCCTGCTGTTCCTATTATAACTCCCTCTAGATAACAGGATGTCATAATGCTGCCTTAGTCCTTTCAGTGCAGCCTGCCATTTACTATTATGTCTCCCCCTGGATATCAGGATGTCATGATGCTGCCTTAGTCCTTTCAGTGCAGCCTGCTGTTCCATATTATGTCTCCCCCTTAGTCCTTTCAGTGCAGCCTGCTGTTCCCTATTATGTCTCCCCCTGGATAGCAGGGTGTCATGAGGCTGCCTTAGTCCTTTCAGTGCAGCCTGCTGTTCCCTATTATGTCTCCCCCTAGATAGCAGGGTGTCATGAGGCTGCCTTAGTCTTGTCAGTGCAGCCTGATGTACCCTATTATGTCTCCCCTGGATATCAGGATGTCATGATGCTGCCTTATTACCTTATGTATAGCCTTCTGTTCTCTATTATGTCTCTCCTGGCTAACAGGATGTCATGATGCTGCCTTAGTCCTTTCAGTGCAGCCTGCTGTTCCTTATTATGTCTCCCCCTGGATAGCAGGATGCCATGATGCTGCCTTATTCCTTTCAGTGCAGCCTGCTCATTCCTATTATGTCTCCCCCTGGATAGCAGGATGTCATGATATCATGATGCTGCCATATTCCTTTCAGTGCAGCCTGCTGTTCCCTATTATATCTCCCCCTGGATATCAAGATGACATGATGCTGCCTTAGTCCTTTCAGTGCATCCTGCTGTTCCCTATTATGTCTCCCATGGATATCAGGATGTCATGATGCTGCCTTATTCCTTTCAGTGCCGCCTACTGTTCCCTATTATGTCTCCCCCTGAATAGCAGGATGTCATGATGCTGCCTTAATCCTTTCAGTGCAGCCTCTTGTCCCCTATTATGTCTCACCCTGGATAACAGGATGTCATGATGCTGCCTTAGTCCTTTCAGTGAAGCCTGCTGTTCCCTATTATGTCTCACCCTGGATAACAGGATGTCATGATGCTGCCTTAGTCCTTGCAGTGCAGCCTGCTGTTCCCTATTATGTCTCACCCTGGATAACAGGATGTCATGATGCTGTCTTAGTCCTTTCAGTGCAACCTGCTCTTCACTATTATGTCTCCCATTGATAGCAGGTTGTCATGATGCTGCCTCAGTCCTTTCAGTGCAGCCTGCTGTTCCCTATTATGTCTCCCCCTAGATAGCAGGATGTCATGATGCTGCCTTAGTCCTTTCGTTGCAGCCTGCTGTTCCATATTATGTCTCCCCCTGGAAAACAGGGTGTCATGATGCTGCCTAAGTCATTTCAGTGCAGCCCATTGTTCCCTATTATGTCTCCCCTGGATAGCAGGGTGTCATGATGCTGCCTTTTTCCTTGTTGCACAGCATGCTATTCTCTATTATGTCTCCCCCTGGATATCAGGATGTCATGATGCCACCTTAGTCCTTTCAGTGCAGCCTGCTTTTCCCTATTATGTCTCCCCCTTGATAGTAGGATCGCATGATGCTGCCTTAGTCCTTTCAGTGCAGCCAGCTGTTCCCTATTTTGTCTCACCCTGGATAGCAGGATGTCATGATGCCGCCTTAGTCCTTTCAGTGCAGCCTGCTGTTCCCTATAATGTCTCCCCTGGATAGCAGTATGTCATGATGCTACCTTACTCCTTTCAGTGCAGTCTGCTGTTCCCTATAATGCCTCCTCTGGATAGCAGGGTGTCATGATGCTTCCAATTCGTCCTTGCAGGATTATCGTATTCTCTGCATCTGAGGAGGGTGGTTTGTCATCTGTGGTACATTATTCTTGAAAGACAACACAAGGGGAACACATTACAGGATCAGATATGGACATCCATTATGTGAATATACAGCATGGGAAAAATGGCTAGCACTATCCAGTGTTTGCTCAAACATATCATACCCCACAGTGTGACGACATACAACATGTGTATCTTCAAATGAGATAGTACCAATAGTGAGGTATTTCCCTGTGTGTCATGAGAAATTCTGCAGTATGATCATACACCCAACACTCCAGTCTGTGGTAGTGTGTCCGCTAAGGCCAATCACTCAATATGTCGTAAGACCAGTGCCAGACAGGTAACAGTGTGCTATTCCAACCACTTTGAAGAGACAGTCCAACAACATTAGTGTGCCACAATGTATAAGCAAATTTAAGTACCCTTTTAACTGCACTTTTTCACATAGTACTGCATTTTATTTACTCTTTTTCACTGAATTTTAATTGAATTGAAAATTGTGGTCTCTGTGTCTCTACAGTTAGTTCCCCATCCTCCTTCCCTGTTCTCGTTTTGGGGTGTTAATCTTGGTGGCTTTGAAACTGCCCGCCCCACTTATAAATTTCTATTTGGATACTCCTTCTGGGTCCATTTGCTCACTCAGCTGAGTGCAGTGAGATCATATTCTGATTTCACGCACTCTTACTAGTCCCATCTCTTCAGCTGTATCCACTGTGCACAAAGAGAGCATTTGGGAAGGGCAAACCCTGTAGCCTCTTAATCCTGCTCTGTTCCATCCCTCAAAAAAATAATATACATGTGTGTATGTATATATATATATATATATATATATATATATATATATATATATATATATATATATACACACACACACATATACACACACACATATACTTTATTCAGCTGTTCTTATTGTAACTGTCTTAGTTTGCTGCTCTTCATGCTGTTATCTATTCAGTTGCTCTTACTCTGCACTTATTACTGCTTGTTAGTAGCCTTCTAATTTATTGTCTTCTGCACTTGTTTTTGGTCATTTGTTAATTTAATTGCATTTAAACTGTATTTGCCGTACTATTGCTACACACTCAAGTGTGTTAGCCTGCACTGCATTTGAATTATATTTACTGCTGTTTTATCTGCTTTTCTGTAAAAAAAAAAAACTCTAAGCTTGTTTCCAGTCTTTCCTGTAAGTAGTCTAGTCCAAATACTGACTTGCTGTATCCAGGACTGTTGGTAAGCTTCTGAGCCTCCCAAGCCTTTCTGTGTTGGAGGGAAGCCTTCTAGCTTATCAGTGGGCGTGGTAAGCACTAGCTAGCCTATCTACCAGAAGAGGAGTGGTTTCTGGCCCAGAAATTGTAGTTTATTGACCATTTGGGCAGTTTCTCCATCTCTTTCAACTTTCTGGTTTAAAAGCCCACATCTGCACTTGTTTCCCACTTTTCTGTAACTAATCTAATCCAGATACAGATTTGCTGTATCCTGGACTGTTTGTAAGCTTCTGAGCAGTGCCAAAGTCTGTTCTTCAATTTTTCCCTTAGATCTGCTGGTTCTTTCCTCTCCTGCACCTTTACTACCTTGTCAGTTTAGCACTTTACCAGATGTCTTGTAGCAATTATTGTAGTACACAAAAGTGCTACCAGCACTAAATGTTCTACAAGGAAATAGCTCCAATACTTATTAATGCCCACCGCTGCAGGCATGTCTAAAGGTGAGTTGCCAGTACTTTCCTCTATTAACCTGGTGAACCTGGGCACCCTGAGGCAATGTAGCAACTGCCTCATGTACACTGACAACCCTCTCCTCTTACCCCCCCAACAGTCAGACTTGTGTGAGATGCACTTATATATTCAAATTGGAACCAACGCACTCTCCAGCCATGACTGGAATAGCTGGTCAAGAAGAGAAGGTCAACACTTGCACCACACCACATGGAACACATAGCCCTCCAGAAAACACACCAGCATTGCCTTCACATAAAAACACAAACCACACACCCACCTTTGTGGATGCTCTCAATAAAAATCGAACCAAACAGCAGAGACCTCCAAGGCAGAAACCCACTCGACCACCACAACACAACACTAATCATGAGACACATAACTCTCCTAAACAGTGTACCACTCAACCAAAGCCCTTGAGGCAAAACAGCATGACCAACACACTAGTCATAGGTGACTCGATAGTGAGGCACACTGATGTCCCACTCACTAGGTTGAATAATGAGAAAGTAACAGTCAGCTGCTTGTCAGATGCCAGGATCTGCCACATAACATATGCACTAAGGTCCCTCAACAACAGGGACAAATATAACTCTTTCGTACATGTAGGTGTGAATGACCTGAGACGTACCTCCCTGGACTACATGAAAAGAGACATGGAAGAGCTCTTGGATTATGTAGCCTAGGCGGGTATGACCCTAGCTCTGAGCAGTATCCTACCATTACCCAGAATGATACCACAGTACAAGCAGAAATTGATTGATTTCAACAATTGGCTAAGCTTCTGGTGTCATTCTAAGGGGATCCAGTATCTGTCTGCCTGGGATGACATGATTGACAGACCTCGATGCTTTGCCAGAGATGGCCTGCATCTGTCACCCCTGTGGTTTCAGATACTGGCCAAGGCTCTTGCCACCCTTATAGTGCCTTTTTAGGCAGTGTTCCATAGACCAAATGATCACCATAACAGCTACAAACAAATGCAATTTGAGGGTCATGCTGCTCAATGCTAGAAGTCTAAATCTCAAAATACACTCATTTGAAGTACTCCTTAAAATGGAAAACATTGACATTTGTGCTGTAACAAAGACCTTATTCAAGGCAGCAGAAAGCACCCCTGCACTACCAGGCTACAACCCATTCCACACCTTTCGGCCCCAGAACTTGGGCCGAAGCTCCAAAGGCAGTCGTGTTTCCATATTCATAAAGGATGTGCACACCTCCAGACTTGTAGCCCAACATAACGCATCTGAGATACTTCAGGTGCAGCTAACTTTGGGTAAGAAAACAATTCAGGTTGTAGCCTACTATAGGTCCCCAACCATGTCCCAAGATTCACACTCCACATTTCTAAGTACCCTGGAGAATATTAGGGTCCAACCTTACACTCTCATACTGGGTGACTTCAACTACCCCTGCATTAACTGGGAAAAACTACTCATGTACCAATTGACTTGCCCAATGCTTTCTGGAATTCATTAATTCCAATGCCCTGGACCAACTCGTTCTTACCCCCACTAGAGGTAGCAACATCCTTGACCTGGTTATTACTAACATGGGCAACCATTGCTCTACACCAATAATCAACTCCTCCCTGGTTAGATTCAATCACAAGCTAATCACTTAGGAAATCCACATCCCTCCCACCCCCCCAACAAAGGTAACCACAATGAAAAACTTCTCTATAGCTAACTTTGGGCTCCTAAAACAGAGGTGTCTAACTTCATGGCATTCATGCAAATGGAGAATAGTTGCAATACTGCCATATCATACACCAATGCACTGTACGGACATGTACACAAATGCATGGATCTCACCATACCCAATAGAACTAAGACACTCTCCTCAAAAAAAGGAAGCCAATCTGGTGGTCCCCAGCCATAAACAACCTCTACAAAAGAAGGAGGAAACTGATGTGGAATAAGGTGTAGTCCCAAGACTGGAAAAACTCCCTTATCAGCCTCAGCAAAAGGTTGAGATCCCTCATCAAATCCTCTAAAGCTAGCTATGAAAACAGAATTGCAGCAGATAGTAAAGACAACCACAAGGCCATCTATAGTTTTGTAAAGAATCTCCATGGCAATACCCAGATTTGCTCTGAGCTACTGCAAAATGTTATTTCCTATACCGAGCCAACAGATATTGCAAATATACTGGCAAATAGATTCAGTGCTAACTTTACCCCTCTCCCCCCCAAAGGACCAATCACAATACCAGTAGATTGCCAGGCATCCAGGATTACTATGGCACAGGTTAAAACAGCACTTCAAAAGGCCAAGAATACAGCTTCTATGGGACCCAACAGTATCCCTGGCTGTGTTCTACATGAACTACAGAATGAGCTGGCACCTCACATGTGTGCCCTGTTCAATCACAGCCTCACCTCAGGCTTTGTCCCTACCAAATGGCGCACTGCTACAGTCATCCCTGTCCACAAAGGAGGAGTGACTGCAGACCCTGGGAACTATTTCCACATTAGCCTGATGAGTCTGACATGCAAAGCTATACAACGCATCATCATGGACCTAATAAACAAGGATATAGGGAATCTCTAAACTCTGGATCCTATACAGTTTGGTTTTGTGAAGGGGAGAGCATGCCTGCTCAACTTGGTTTACTTCTTTGAGTCAATTACCAGAGCTGTGGATGAAAGTAAGGTGGTTCATACAGCCTACCTTGATCTGGCCAAGACCTTTGATACCATTCCCCACTCAAGAATCATAGAAAGATTTATTAATCTAGGCATCAACCCCTATATCACTAGGTGGGTTGCAAATTGGCTCACAGATAGAACCTACAGTGTGAAAGTAGCTGACTCCAAGTCAGGCTGCCAAACAGTCACAAGTGGAGTCCTACAGGGTTCGGTCCTGTGTCCTCTCCTATTTGGTATCTACTTCTCTGAAGTCCAGGCCAACACAAAGGGACTTTGGGTGACAAAGTTCACAGATCATTATAAGTTGAGAGCTATTAGTAACTCCCCAAGTGATGCTGACATCCTACAGAAAGGCCTCAATGAGACCAACGACTGGTGTCAGAACCATGGCCTTAAGCTCAATGCCAAAGAATGTGTCTTCATCCCCTTTGGGAAAAACAGGTTCCCTTGAATTACTACATTGATGGTAGTCCACTGAATACAGAAGGTGTTATAAGAGATCTGGGAACACAGGGCGACAGCAACCTCTCTTTTGACCACCACGTTTCCACTGTGGTCAGAAAGTCCTTCTATATGGCACATCTCATTACTAAGGGTTTTGCATCCAGGAACAAAGAGGTCATTGTCTCTTTCTACTCTTCCCTCATTAGGCCAATCATTGAGTGCAAAGCCACATTTGGCATGTACCTCACTAGACAACTGCAACAACCAGAGAGGCTGCAAAATACCTCACAAAGAGGATCCTAGGCCTTAAACATTTGTCCTATATGGACAGACTCAAAAAACTTCAACTATTCTCTGTCTCATATCACCTACTTAGAGGTGATCCCTGCTTGACTTACAAAGCCATGTCTGACCCAGCTCTGTTAGAAATGCTACATCTAAAGAAATCCCAATCCCTCCGCACCACACAATCTAGAGACCTCAACCTCATTACCACAATCAACAGAACATGCTGGAGGGACAGGTTCCTAACCCATAGACTGCCCAGGCTATGGAATAGACTTTTCTTACATGTCAAGCAGACCACCTCACTGGCCCTCTTCAAGAGAAATCTTGATGAGTGGTTGGGAAATAAAAAATTCACCCCAGGGATCACTCCAGTGGCTTTACTCAACAGAGGCACAATGCAAGACAATGCAACCTTGGGGTATTGTACATCCCGTATAGATGTAACACAGCAAGATATCAATAACATGTCATTATCACAGGTGTCAGACAGGCTTACTGCTGTAATCCCTATTTCCCATACCTGTATCACTTATCTGCATCCTGTTATACACAAAAAACAGTCACATACTTTGTAGAGTGAAGTACTCCTCTGTTGAAATGTTGTAATGTTTCACAAAGGCATGCTCCATGTGAGTAAGGTGTCATACACAATGGTTCCCCATAGCCAGTTGCCTGTCTTTTAAACATGCACCCCATCAGCAGGTGATTGCCTCTAAACCAATCTGTGGTTCTGAAATGCTAACTGCAGCCAAAACAGTTGAATTGCACTATCATTAGCCAATGACATGCAACCACTATGCAACATATAAGGCCTTATTGTAGACCTGGGCCCCTTTCTTAGCTGTTGAGATGGACACTATTGGGGAGAGGAGACTACATCATCACAGAGGGTAGGTCTGTCTGTAGTAGAAACCTTTACATAGAGCTGTGTGTACCACAGGCTGCAGCCGCTGCTACAAAAAGTAAACATAGGCATAAAGTGTGAACACTTTGGAGGACAACAAGCTGGAGGTGTATCTGTGCCAGCTATGTCAGCCTTGTTGTAGAGGCAGTACCCTTTACACTCCAATTAAGGCATGTGTTTATGGTACGTATGTTAGGCAACTGTATCAATTACAGAGTACTAGGCGACATATAGTACTGCTATACATATATGCGGTGTGTCCCTAACTACAGGCCTGTGACTTCATGCACTGAAAAGCAGTTATTTAATTTACAATGCTTTGTGTGGATAAAGATTGTATCAGTGATCCATTAATTACTGTCTTCACAATAATGTAATTGAAATGCAGCTCAACAGTGGATTTGAACCTAGGAGTATGTGTGGCAAAATGTACTGTATGCAGGTCATTTAACAGACTGAGCTACTGCATTCCTACTACAGCAAATGTATTTGCATGATATATGTGCAGACATGCAGGCTGTGGCAAGCATTTTCTACATCCATCAGTATGTGCATGGCTTTATATTGATATATTTCTGCACCAGAGTCCCAGTTGAACATGTATTTTTCCATTACTGTCTTAGCAGGTGACTTTCTACATGTTGCTGATAAAAAGGGCACATTTACCTGCTATCACAGGCCTCAGTTACATCCATTATCATGTCTTTGGCTCTCTAGTTGTGTACTATTGCACCAGAATCCAAGGCACACTCCCATGTTTTTCCATTACTTTTTATTCCAGTTTATACGGTGCAGCAAGGCACACAGCTCCACTGAAACATGCCTAATCACTGTAATTGGCAATTATTGTGTTTTGTTTAAACCACCTGCTTTAAGAGTTGTGCGCATGGTGGCTTAATGCAGTGTGCTGCAGGTGTGATGGGCTCGGGTTTGAAACATGGCAGGGGTGTTTATTTTGTACATGAGACTTACTATGTTAGAAGCAAATATAGTCACTATAACTGTATTTTGCTAAGCTTAGCAAAGCTGTGTGAAGTGGTGAAATGGGGACAAGCAGGGGCAAAACATATTGAAAGGCAAGGAGGGATGTGCAGGAAGGATGTAGGAAAGAATCATGGCTATCCATTTCTTGTACATCAACAAATGTGCACTCTGACAAATTTGCAGATGAATTTGGATTCTCAAACCCCAGAGAGAGGGTGAGAACAACATAATTGCATTGCCAAGCCAATTGGACCTAATTACATATGTCCAGTGGACATGTTTGCAAAAAGGATATGTATGGGATGATATATATTTCTTTGGGACAGGTGCCCATTTTATTTTTTGGTTAGAGTGGAATGTTACGGAAGGGACATAGGTACATGTGGGAAAGGTAATTTGGGTAGGTGAGGATGCATTTGCAAACAGACAAGATAGCAGACAGGAGCAGTGTGTGACACATGAGGTGGTGAACACCTTGGACAGGGAGGGTGTTGTGGAATCTGAGTTCCATGTTCCTCAAGAGTGCAGCAGCATGACTCATGTCCCCACCCATGGGACTGTCGACACTGCTCTATGACTGCCCCGAGGGTGGGTGTGCTCGAGGCTGGGCACCAGGGCATGGCTGCCTCACCAGGGTGGCCAGCATGCCCTCACTGTGGCACAGGCATTGGTCATAGCCACTCTGGACTATCCTGCACACCAGGACCAGCATCTCATCCAGGGTGACTACTCCCTCTCTGCCACCTCTCCCGGAGGAGGACTGGGCCCCATCCCCTGGGGTGGTACTACCCAACACAGCAGATCGTGCAGGGCAACAGAGGGAGCACCACCAGTCTGGATCCCAGACATGCTGGGAATAGGTGCCACGGTTGGTTGAGGCAAGGTAGGGGGATCAGCAGGAACTGGCCTACCTTGACGTGCTAAGGTAAATGAGGTAAAGTAATAAGTTATGGTTAGTAACAACAAAACCATTGTTAGTAGTAACAGAACGGAACATCATATTTATTAATCCAAATACATATTAATGCACATTATGTGTAACACAACATTAAGTAACATAACAGTCAGGATGGTAACAGCATGCCAGTACAAAGTAAATCATAAGTCCAACAACATGGTTAGTTTTACAAAATATGGTAATATTGAATCATAATAAAACATAACAATAATCAACAGCATTTTCCAAATTATGTTAATATTAATTCATAATAATACATTACAATCATGAATAAATGAAGATAAGAGGTGGGGAGAAAGAGAGAAAACATTCCATTAGTGACAATGCATATGATATCCCTGATAACACTGGACATACATACTTCTACATGTGTGTACAGACAGTTGTGATTACAGTGACTACAATTCTCCTGCAGTTGTTGTAGCACATACTGTACATATCTCTCAAGCTGATAGCATGGGACAATAAGGGCCAAGCTCTAACAAATGCAGGTACAGAACAACATAGAATGGTTTCACATAATGTGGACTTATATAACTACCAAAGTGTTCTGTAAATGGATTTGGTAATACATTGCATTCTAGGTAATAATTTATCTGGTAAACATGTGACAGTTTTAATTACATTACAAGAAATTGTGACACTTAAGAAGCACGTTTGTGTACAGTGATTACAATAGACAGCCGTCATGGCTTAGATGGCAGGCATGGGAGTACAACCCACTAGCTGTGACTGCAAGGGACATCTGCAAGTAATTTAATAATTGACTGCAGCAGCACAGTACAGACTTGCAAGAGATACAGCCATACTGGGATTACACAGTTTTATTTCTGAAACAACAATGCTGATGAACACATTCTTATTTATTTATTTTATTTTGTTTTATTTTACATTTGATGACCGGGAAAGTCTGACTGGACCCAGGTCCATTTTCAGCGGAGGCCCGGGGAGAAAAGCTCCACTTAAAACAATGCTAACAAATACATTTTATAAAAATACAACACTGTACTCTTAATGCATACTAATATTATATAAGAACATATCTAATATTTCTTCACAGACATATGTAAAAATACATCATCATATTCGTAAGGCATACAAATAGTATATAGGAACATATTTAACATTTCTTCACAGACATATAAGTCAATACCATCAGAATAAAGCATTGCTGGGTAAGAATAAATATTCAGAGGTTAGGCACTACTAGGTGATCTTTGGCAGAATCCTTGCATCACTGCAATGTAGTGGATTAGCCTGGGGAGTCACATGGGCACAGCCAATTGTTAAAATAGTGGGTATTGAGTAGTTTCATAAATTGTGGAGCAGAACTTATAAAAGTTATGTGATTTGGAAGTGAGTTCCATATTTTTGCTATTGTACAGGCAGAGAGGGTTTTACCTGCATCATTCTTATGTTTGATGACATTTATGAGATTTCGGTCTGTTGATCTTAAGGCTCAGTTGGTGGTGTAGGGTTGTATTAGATCTTGTAGCATGGGGGTTTGTCAGGGAGGTAGTACAGTTTGTGGGCTGTGAAGAGTTGAGTAGTAAGAAGTAGTTGAGCTGTTTGAGGTAAAGACAGTGATGGGCTCTATTAGAGGCACCTGTAACAAATGTGGCAATCTTGTTATAGCAAAATGCTATTTTGTTTTGTTTGCTATGGCGAAGATTTGTCAGGATTGGGGAGGCATACAGCAGGGTAGATAATAGGTGAGTTCTTGCAATAGTGGCTTTGGTATAATTGGTCATGAATTGCTTGTTCCTATACAAGAAACCAAGCTTTTTGTGTACTTTTTTGATTGTTTGGGATATGTGTACATCAGATTTGAGATTGTTATCAATTACTACAAAACCCACAGCATCAACATCCACACATAACAACACTAAACCCACATATGCGGAGGCCCTTAACATTAACCTGCCCAAGCAACAAGGACCTCCAAAGTTGAAACACAAACAAACACCAGTCACAACCAAAGTGACACATAGCTCACAACACTAGTGTGCCACCCAACAACAGCCCCTAAGGCAAGACAACATCCCCAATACTTTAGTCATAGGTGACTCTATAGTCAGGCACACTGATGCCCTACTCAGCAAGCTGAACAAGGAGAAAATTACAGTCAGCTGCCTGTCAGATGCAAAGATCCACCACATAAAACATGCACTCAAATCATTCCACAAAAAGTACAAATACGGCTCTGTCATTGTCCATGTTGGAGTGAATGACTTGATATATACCTCCCTGGACTACATGAAAACAGACATGGAAGAGCTCTCGGATCATGTGGCTCAGGCAGGTATGACCCTAGCCCTGAGCAGCATACTGCCTTCGCCCAGAATGATACCACAGTATAAGGACAAAATGATTGAGTTCAACAATTCACTAAGTTTCTGGTGTCATTCAAAGGGGATCCAATATCTGTCTGCCTGGGATGACATGATCGACAAACCACTATGCTTTGCCAGAGATGGTCTGCACCTGTCACCCGTGGGATTCAGGTTACTGGCTAAAGCTCTTGCCACCCCAATAGTGCCTTTTTTAGGCAAGGTTCAAAGGACAAAACCACCACTGTAACAAATACAAGCTTGCAAAATCTGAAGGTAATGCTACTCAATGCTAGAAATCTAAACCTCAAAATGCACTGTCTTGAGGCACTCCTAAAAATGGATAACATTGATATCTGTGCAGTAACTGAGACCTGATTCAAGACTCCAGAGAGCACCCCTGCAGTACCAGGCTACAACTCTTACCACACTTTTTGGCCACCAAACCAAAACCAAAACACTAAAGGTGAAGGAGTGTCCATATCCACCAAGGATATTCACACCTTCAGGCTAGTTGCCCAAAACAATGCATCTGAAATTCTCCAGGTGCAACTAACACTAGGTAAGACTGCAATCCAAATTGTAGCTTGCTACAGATCCCCCACCATGCCCCAAGATTCTCACTACACCTTTCTAAACATACTGGAAAATATTAAGATACAACCAAACACCCTAGTACTGGGTGATTTCAACTACCCTGCCATTAACTGTGAAAACTACTCGGGTACCAACACCTTTTCCCAACGGTTCTTGGAATTCATAAATTCCAATGCCCTGGATCAACTAATCCATTGTCCCACCAGGGGCTCCAATATCCTAGACCTGGTCATTACCAACATTGGAGATAGATGCTCCACACCAGTGGTCACCCCCTCATTAGTCAGGTCTGACCATAAGCAAATCACCCTTGACATCCACATCCCACCCCCACCACCCAGTAAGGAAACCTCCATAAAAAACTTCTCCAAAGCCATCTTCATGCTACTTAAGTCTGATGTGACAAACTTCATGACACCCATGCAGACAGGAGCTGAAAAGTTTGAATGCTGAAATCTACACTAAGGCACTGTACAAGCACATCCACTCATGCATGAATCATGCTATCCCAAATAGAACCAAGATGCTCTCCTCCAAAAAAAAAAGAAAGCCAATCTGGTGGACCTTGCCATAAACAAATTATACAACAGAAGAAAAGAAGTGTTGCAGAAAAGAGGAAAATCCCTGGATGCAAAAAACTCCCTTACCAGCCTCAGTAGGAAGCTGAGATCCCTCAAAAAATCCTCTAAAGCTAGTTACGAAAATAAAATTGCCAAAGATTCCAAAGACAACCACAAGGCATTCTATAGTTATGTCAAGAATCTAAATGGCAATGCTCAAATATGCTCTGAGCTACAACAGAATGGCATTAAATATACTGATCCCAAGAATATTGCCAATATCTTGGCAGATCTATTTAGTGCCAACTTCACCCCCCTCTCACCCACTAAATGGCCCATCTCAATACCAACAAATTGCCAAAGTCTGGTAATCATGGCCACACAGGTAGAAACCACACTCTCCAAAGCTAAGAATACAGCATCCATGGGGCCAGATGACATCCCGAGCTGTGTACTACATGAATTACAGAATGAACTGGCACCTCACCTAAGTGTCATGTTTAATCATAGCCTCACCTCAGGCTTCATGCCCACTGAGGGGTGCACAGCTACAGTTATCCCACTCCACAAGTGGGGATCCACCTTGGATCCTGGGAACTACCGTCCCATCAGTCTGACGAGCCTGATTTGCAAGGGCATGGAACACATTATCATGGAACTTATAAACAAAAACACTGGCAACTTTCAAACTCTGGACCCCACCCAGTTTGGGTTTGTGAAGGGCCGATCTTGTCTCCTGAACCTGATTGACTTCTTCGAATCAGCCTCCAGAGCTGTGGACGTGGGTAAGGCGGTCCACACAGCCTATCTGGACCTCATCAAGGCCTTTGACACCACCCCCCACTCTGGAATCATAGATAAACTTACTAAGCTGGGCATAAATCCCTACGTCACTCGATGGGTTGCCAACTGGCTTACTGACAGAACCCAGACTGTAAAAAGTAGCTGACTCTAAATCCAGTTCCAGACAAGTGAAAAATAGAGTACCTCAGGGTTCAGTCCTGGGACCGCTCTTGTTTGGCATCTACTTCTCTGAAGTACAGGCCAACAACAAGGGACACTGGCTAACAAAGTTTGCAGATAACTGCAAACTGGGAGCCATTATTGAATCCCCAAATGATGTGGATATTCTACAAAAGGGCCTTACAGAAACAGATGCTTGGTGCCAGAGCCATAGGCTCAAGCTTAATGCCAAAAAATGTATAGTTATCCCCTTTGGGAAAAAACATGTACCCATGAATTACCACATAGGTGGCAGTACACAAAACACCGAAAGTGTGATGAGAGACTTAGGGACACAGGAGGACAGTATTCTCACCTTCAATAACCACATCACCACAACAGTCAGGAAATCCTTCTATGTGGTACACCTCATCACTAAGGACTTTTCATCCAGAAAAAAGGAGGTAATTGTCCCACTGTACTCATCCCTCATTAGACCCATTATAGAGTACAATGCCCCAATTGGTATGTATCTCACAAGACATCTGCAACAGCTGGAAAGGCCACAAAAATACCTCACTAAAAGAATCACAGGCCTAAAGCAGATGCCCTATGCTGACCGTCTAAAAAAACTCAATTATACTCTGTGGCATATCGCCTACTCAGAGGCAATCTCTGCTTAACATACAAGGCCATGTCAAACCCTGAGCTGTTGGACATGCTCCACTTAAAGAAATCCCAATCCCTCAGAGCCACATGCTCCAGGGATCTAAATCTTGGCATCGCAATGAACAAAACATGCTAGAGGGATAGGTTCCTAACCCAAAGACACCCCATACTCTGGAATAGATTGCCCATACATGTCAAGCAGAGCACCTCCTTCACTCTCTTCAAAAGGAACCTTGACAATTGGATGGGAGATAGGAAATTCACCTTGGGGATCACGTCAGTTGCCCTGCTAGACAGGGGTCCAGGGAAGTAAATATTGTAAGAAGAAATATCAAGGGAATTTTTATGGCTAGGCTTGTATAGGCCCTAGGGCCAATAGCCTAGTACCAACCTATGAATCTATGAACCTGTGAACTACTCCTAGGAGTTTAGTGTGTGCTGTTGGGGTGATTGAGGTATTATTCTTGGAGTTTATGGTGAAAGCATTGTTTAGTGCAGGAGATCTACCAGGACTGAAGAGAATTAGTTTGTTTTTTTTGGGATTGAGTATAAGTTTAATGCTAGAAAACCATGCTTCAGCCAGAGTAAAGGTGTGTTGTGTTATTGTTTGAAGTTTGCTTAAGGTTGGGGCGGTACATATGATAGTAGTGTCATCAGCATGTTGCACTATAGAGGCAGAGGGAGAGGATGCAGCTATTTGATTTGTAAATATGGAGAATAGTAAAGGACCACAAATGGAACCTTGAGGGACTCCTATGGATACAGGTAGAAGGGATGATAGTTGGTCCTGCCAAAGAACTGCTTGTTGTCGGCCTGATAACTGTTGAACCATAATATAGTGAGGGAGTTTAGGTTAAGGGTAGATAGAGTTTTGAGAAGCATGCTGTGGTTGACCATATCAAAAACTTTAGATAAGTCCTAAGAATACAGAGGATACGAAAAGTCCGTTGTTTCTATGGGTGTTGACTGTTGGTATATGACAGTAGGGCTGTTATGGTGCTAGGGGAGGGTCGAAACCTATGTTGAGATGATGATATAAGGTTATTTTTAGGAGGAATTGCATTAGTTGTGTATGTGTCAAAGGAAAAATATACTTTAAAAATGATCAATACATGGTAGGTTCAGGTTAAGGCACTTTAATCTTGCAGCAAGGAGACAAAAACGTGCTAATACAGAGTTTGTCTGACTAGAATCAGGAAATGCAAGCATTTTTATACATTTTCTAATAAGACATTGTCTACCAAGCTGACATAGTAAATCACAAGTTTTAACATCATCATTTCGTAGTGATTGTTTTTGTAAAATTCTGCTTGCACTATCAATTTTTGTGAGAAACTTCCTAAGAAAAACTACGTGGCCTTGGCTACCACCGGTTAGATATATGCAATGTTACCATTCAAGGTACTATGGCTAATTTGAGCACAAAGCAAGTATAGATTGCAGTTCATTTCTCCAGCAGTCCTTTGTCTGTTTTATCTCTTCCTTCTGCAGCTGTGCATGTTCTCATACTTTGAACAGAGCTAATTGTTCAAAATCATTACATTATAGAATATGGCATTGTTCATTCATTGCTTCCTGACCTAGCAGATAATCACCTGCTTCTTAAGTACATTTCCAAAAGGCATAAACATGAATTTTGCTGTGCTAGCAGTTACTAGGTCAGAGGGCATCTTGCAAGTTTCAGAAAGCACACTGCAGTTTCAAAAGCATCTTTTAGTCTCATATAAAACTAAGCTGTATATAAAATAGTGCATATAAAATAGAATGAAAAATGTGTTAACTCATTTAGTTTCTAATTAGCATTAAGCACACACATTAATACATATTTTTCTGACATTTCCCCCCTGTTAATACTTTTTAATTCTATTTTCAAAACAACAAACAGTTTGCTTCTTCTCCTATCCTCTTCCATTCAGGATTTGCAGTTAAGAGAGTCATTCAGTTTAAACTTATGAAAGTGTTTCACTTTTCAACAACTCTTCAATCTCAGTACTTTGATACAAAGTCTCAGAAACTGACACGTCTATAAAATCATTGATTAACTTTTTCATGCAGGGAATACCACAACAAATGCATGCTCCTAATAGGAGTAATCCTACACAAATGGCAATCAGGATGTTCATTAGGATGGAACCCCACCCCCCAAAAAGATTCTGGAAAACGTCCGTCAGAGGGTTTGGGCCTGGTTTGGTCATGGTCGACACTTGCTGGATCTCCTCAAGATGGTCGTTGCTGGTTGTCAGGAATATACGAACAGCATTCTTCTTTGATTAAAGCGCACGTACCACCTCTTGCCACTAGGGTGAAGTCGAGAGCCATGCGGTTCTGAAGCACTACAGTTCTCATAGCATTCAGTTCATCAGTCACTAATTCGAGAGCAGAAAAAGTTGCATTGCTCATAACTTTGAGATGTTTAGACAGTTTTCTCAGCTCCCAAATTGATTTCACTGCACCATATGCAGGGGCTATGCCTGCCCATGATATAATGGTGTCACTCAAGTCCATGTGTGTCAGTTTATCTTTGTTCTTTATGGAGTTATGGTTTCTCCACCCTGCTTTGATTTGTCCCACTGGATGCTCGGGTCTCTTAATTGGACTTCTAGGTTTACTGCTGACCTCTCTGATGTTTCGAATTTTTCCCTGAGGCAAAGCTGCAGTGTGTCATATGGCTGGAATCAGGTAACCCAAAAAACAACTTCCAGACCAATTCTCAGGTAGCCATTTATATGTTTTTTTCCCACAAACAAAATAACAATTCTCTACTTTAGTATTGATATAAGCTTGCCCTGCATGAAACATCTTCTTATCAATAATAGAAAGCTGTTTTAAAAGAACAGGATTATGTTGTATCTCGTCAACATTTCTATGCATCTTCGCAAAATATGCATCATAATTTGTATCACAAATAGTTTTAGTATTACTAGCTTTAATATAACATTTATAAGAAACAGTCACATTGCAATTGCGCCAACCCACTTGAATAGTGTCATTCTTGTAAAAACATATAATCCCTTTTTGTGTAACAGGTAGGTACAATGCTATTTTGTCTTGTGATTTCACAGGTGTAGTATCAAAAATCAAGTTTTCCCAGGTCTCATTGACCCCTAGGGGGACAGCAGACATTAATAATCCCCAATATGCTGTTGGTACAGCTGTGCAAATCCAGCAGTTCGAAACATTAAAAGTCTCAGCATACACATATTTAAATGCTTGGTAAGTGTTAAAGTTTGGATGCCAGTCCATGAGTAATGCATCACGTTTTTTCAGTTCAACTCTTGTGGCTGGGAAAAGGAAAGGCCACAGCAAAAAGATCAATGTTATCAGTAAAGCTATCAGAATAATCATGCAAGTTTTCTGAGGTTGTTCAGTGTCTCTATTCGCTCTATACCTGGTTATTTTGTTCTCATTGTACAACAGTAACACATTTTTTGTCCAGTTCAAAGTTCTTAACCAGTTTACAGTGTGTCAGATGAATCCAGGATGCTCGCTCTGCGATCTTGACTGCAGTGGGTGTCGACAGTAGTACCTGGTACTGTCCTTCCCACTTCGGAGAACTCCAGTTCTTTTCTTCACAACCTTCACCCAGACCCACGTGCCTGGGGCTATTGCTGCTTCCGATGGTCTGGTTTGTTCTTTATCTGAAACAGAATTTAACTGCAAAAGTTTGTTATTCAAAAATCGCCTCATGTACTCTACAAGTGAACTGTCAGCCTCCTGCTCTGCAAGCATGAGAGGTTTCCACTGAGGTGTATAATATGCCCTCCCAAACAGAATTTCAAAAGGAGTTAACCCTTTTACATTTGGAACAGTTCTCATGCTCAACAGTGCCAGAGGTAGACAGTGCACCCAGATTTTTTGTGTCTCACTAGTCAATTTCCTAAGTTTCTTTTTCAAAACTCCATTGTGCCTCTCTACTAATTCTGCAGATTGGGGGTGGTATGCGCAATGATTTTTTTTAGAGAAATCCCGAAATAATGGCTTAGTTGTTGTATAGTTTGATTTACAAAGTGTGTGCCATTGTCACTATAAATCTTTTCCGGTATGCCAAATCTAGGAATAATTTCTTTAACAAGGACTTTTGCAACAGTAGCTGCATCTGGATTTTTAGTTGGAAAAGCTTCCACCCATTTGGAAAACATATCTATAATGACAAGGCAGTACTTCTTATTTTCGCATTTGTTCAGCTCTATAAAATACATACAAATAGTATGGAACGGATACGGTGGTGTGGGGAAACTCCCTTGCTTAGGTTTTAATGCCCCTTGTGCATGATGCTTGTTACAAACATGGCATGCTGCACAAAAATTTTTTGTGTAGTTTGTAAATCCATATGTCGTAAACACTTGATTCACTAACTGTACCATCCCCCCTGTTGAGACATGGCACTGCCCATGGCTCAACAAAGCTGCATATCTAAACAAATTAGATGGCAAAATCGGTTTCCTCTCTTTGGAGATGTACAGTCCCTTCTCAAGGATTGCTCCTCGTTTTATCCACTTTTGTTTTTCTACATTTGTAGTAAGTGTCTGCATTGTTTTTAACATTTCGAAGTCTAAAATCTGAGATGGTTGTAATTCCTCACTCAAAAGAAATACTTCTGAAGCTGAAGCTGCCTGTTTTGCAGCTGTATCAGCCCTCGCATTACCTTTTGAAATTCTATCCTGTTGCTTGGTATGAGCTATGCATTTGCAAATAGCTACTTTCTGAGGTAACTGAATAGAGTCTAACAGATCTAAAATAAATTGCACATGGTTAATTGGTTTACCAGTAGATGTTATCATTCCTCTATTTTTCCACTGCTGCACAAAAACATGTGCAGTAGAAAAAGCATACTGGCTGTCAGTAAAAATATTCACTCGTTTACCTTTTGCCAAGGTACATGCCCTTGTTAAACCAATCAGTTCTGCTGCTTGTGCAGATAAGTTGTGTGATAAAGACATTGCTTCTAAAATCTCAGTATCAGAAACTACTGCATACCCCACTAGATTCTGTCCTGTAGGACCCCTCCTGCACGAACCGTCCACATAGTATGTCACCTCGGCATCATCCAAGGGAACATCTGTAAGATCTTTTCTGGGTAATGTCTTTTGCTCAATCTCCTGCAGACAGCAGTGTGATTTGCTATCTGCAGGGGTTGGGAGCAAGGTTGACGGATTCAAAGTTGTGCATCGTTCAATTGTCATATGAGGTTGGCTCAACAGTATAGTCATACAGGAAAGATGTCTAGCAGGAGAAATATATGCTACTTTTTCTTGCAGTAAAATAATTGCGACTGCATGAGGCACTCTCAATGTGAGAGGGTGGAACAACACTACTGAGGTTGAAGCCTGCACTGCCATTGCAGCGGCAACTACTGTTTGTACAAAGTGGGGCAGGGATCGCGCCACTGGGTCCAGCTGTGATAAATAGTAAGCTATAGGGCGTTGTTTGTCCCCATGCTGTTGTGTTAACACTGATGTCATATAACCTTGCTTACAATCTACAGTTTGGAAAAATTGTTTATGATAGTTTGGTAATCATAAAACTAATGAAGAAGCTATCAGTTGTTTCAATTTGCAGAAAGCTGATTCTGCTTCTGGTGTCCACTGTAATAAATCCTGTACTGCCATAGGCTTTTTGAATATCAAGTTGGTCAGTGGAGCAGATTCCAAGGCATAGTTTGGAATCCAACTCCGATAAAAGTTAGTGGTACCCAGGAAGGACATCATTTCCTTCTTGGTAGTTGGTTTAGGTACTTGTAATATTGCTATTTTTCTGTCTTCATCTAATATTCTGCCTTCTTTGGATATTACATATCCTAGGTATTTTACCTGTTTTTTCCAAAGTTGCAGTTTGTTCTTGTTTACCTTGTGTCCCTGAGTAGCTAAAAATTGTAGTAATGCTATGGTATCCTCTCTGCATTCTTGCTGGGTGGGGGCTGCCAGCAGAATGTCGTCTACATAAAGTAAAATCTGACTGCCTTTCGGTGGGATAAATCCCGCCAGGTTACTTGCCATTTCCTGTGCAGATATTGTTGGACTTTCACAATATCCCTGTGGTAGTCACGTATATGTATACCTTTTCCCCTGAAATGTAAATGCAAACCAATGTTGGCTGTCAGGGTGTATCGGTATTGAGAAAAATGCATTGCTAATATCTACCACAGAAAAATACTTTTGTTGAGGTTTCAAATCATTTAATAAAGTGTGTGGATCTGGCACCGTAGGTGCCCTGGGTATAACTGCATCATTTACAGCTTGTAAATCTTGGACCATACACCATTCTCCGTTTGCTTTCCTAACAGGAACTAAGGGTGTATTACATGGTGAATCGGGAGATTCTATCAAGACTCCTTCCTTAAGTAAGGCTGCTATTATAGGTTTAATTCCTATTTCTGCATCCTTCCTCAAGGGATACTGTCTCTTTTGAGGTATAAATGCTGATTTTGGCATGATAGTAACTGGTCCTGCTGTACGAATAAGTCCTACATCTGATTTACCTGTTGACCAGAGAGTCTCTGGTATGTCTCGTAAGGCTTTTTCCTCTTCCTCCAGTAAGAGTGCTACTCAGCTGTCCTCACTTGCCTGTGAGTGTACAGCTGGGTGTATCTGCGTTATCCAATTTAGTTTCTGCTTTTGTACTCCCTGTTCAGAAAGTTCTAACTCTGTCTGCTTTTCCCACTTTGTGACTTTTTCTCCTAGGTCTGCCCACTTCACATTTTTATCTTTAGTCAAACTTAGATGTGGTAATCGATTAGATTTGTAAAGTGCTAAGAATTCCTGGGGCAATGAACAGCTCACTACACTGTTTCCTTCTGTGTCCCAGTACAAATTTCGTAATACTAATCTGTTAGCATCGTTTCTAAACAGTTTTTGCTCATATTCTTCATCAGGTCCTGGTTTGTTACAGTAATATAGAGTGCAATGCAACAAATGCTGTTCATCAGTGTCAAGGGAGGGGAATTTACTGATGGCTACGTTCATCAGTTCTTCGGTTACTGCCCCTGGACCAGTTGTAACTAAGTCCTGGCTGTACCAATAAAATGTTTCACCCTCTGGTCGCACTACAAAAGTATCCATCTGTCACTGTGCTTCCATACCCTGCATAGTTGGAACTATGGCTATGCCAAATATCTGCATTAAGTCTCTGCCCAAGAGATTCACTGGGCATTTTGCAGAAACAACAATTTTGCTTTACTGGGTCATCCCTGAAACTGGGTCAGTTATCGCTATGTTGTGGGAGAGTGGCTTCCGATACAGCTGTCCATTAGCTGCTTTCACTAATATGTAGTCAAGTGATTCTGAATTTTCTGGTAGTTTGGAAGGATGTATCAGGGTTCGTGAAGCCCCTGAGTCACACATGAATTTAACTTCCCTCCCCTCTACCAGAAGTGTAACTTCCAGTTTTATGTCTGCTAAGTAGAGATCTAGGCTCAATAATGCCAAGTCTAAAATTTCATTTTCTTCATTATCTGTGATTTCATGCACATCCTCTACCTCTTCTATCACATCCTCTACTCCTATCACATTTGCACTTGTCTTTTCTTGTTTATTCCTTTCCAGTGATTCTTGACTATCATATAGTCAGTCCTCACCCTCCTTGTCTTCTGTGGTTACCTTTTTGTTTTGCCTGCAATCCCTTGCTAAATGTCCCTTTTTCCCACATCTAAAACATTCACCCCTTTTCTTTCTCTCTTCAAAGTCCTCTGATCATTTATCAGATTGTTTGTTTCCCTGGGCATTTTTCTTACCCTTCTTCCCAGTTTGTACTACAAAGACTTCTGATCCATCTTCTACTGCAAATACTTGAGTTTTTTTTTCTTTTTGCTATTAAAATGCCTTTCGGCATGTCTTGCATATTCAAGTAATGACTGTAATCTACTTGTATGATGATCTACCATGTGCTTTGTAATAAAGCTGTTAATGGGTGCAATACTGCCTTTCAAAAATGCATTCTTTAGCTGCTGCTCATATGGGGAATCATGTGTTTGGTCTTCAGGTACCTGCATTCCACAATGGTTATTAAAACATTCTAATAATCTGGCATAATATCTATCAACAGTTTCACCTTCTTGTTGTATGCATTGATTAATGCAAGTCCAATCAGCCCTAGGCTTCCATTTCTCAGAGATTCAGTCTGTCAGACCTTTCACTCTGTTGTCCAGATCTGCGTTACTATGTGGGAGCGGTCTAAGCTCTGCGTCACGGGGATTCCAGTTGCCACTGATCATGTGCCAATCAGAACTTACGATTTGTCTGACTACTTTCTCTACTTTCTCTCCATTCAAATGGTAACTTAACCTCATGCCCTGTAAGTCTTCTATGAATTTTCTAAAATTAACTTTTGGATGGGGAATTCCCTCTGTGGCTTTCTGGATGTCTTCTGGTGTCCACGGTCTATATACTAAAAGAGTTGGGTCCTGTCCTGCCTGTCCTGCCTATGGATTTAGTACTTCTATGAGTGGACATATCTCTTCTTCACTCATAGCTTGTGAATTTTTATTTATTTCATACAATTCAATATCCCCTCTTAAGTTGCGTGTTCGAGACCTGGTCTCGATAGGATCTCTGACAAATGGCTTTGGTTTTGCAGGAACAGCTGGGTATAGCTGAGGTGGATCAGCTTGTCCACTCACTTCATATTCTGGTAAGGGAAGCGGTGGGGGTGGAGGGGCTGTTGCTATTACCAAGTTATTGTCTTCTTTATCTAAAAACATTGCTTTTGAATTTTTAATCTTTTGTTCCCTGCGGTTTGCTTCCTCAAGCCACCTGTGTGCCTGAGGGACTCCTAATTGTCGTTGCTTTTTTAGCTGACCTTTCGCGTCTATTTTAAGTTGTCTAACAAGTTTAATAAGTGAAGGTTTATCTAAATTACCATAAAATTTGCATTTATTAACCCATTTTTTATAATACCTAACATTATCAACACGCTGTAATTGCATATATTTCGTGTCTTCGGTTAAGGGCGGGTCTCGGGAACTTTTTGTGCACTGATTTCCCATGTTGCCTTAGCTAAGTTAGAAATTGTTACGTAACTCTTTTTATCACGTGGTACCACGACTACACCTTTTTTACAGTTTATCTATAATAACTGCCTACCTATTCTGTTTCCCTGATCTATGACAAGACAGCAATCTTTTTTGTCCCTGATCTGCACTTGCAAATCTCTCTGACAAAAACAAAAATATTGTAACAAGTCCCTGATCTAAAACAGAAAAAGGTAAATTCCTCCTTACCTGAGCCTCCGTGTCTTGATCCCACTGGAACGTTGACTCGTCCTCCAATCACAGTTCAGAAACAGTGGCTGGCCTCTTTTGAACGACAATTCAGTCGGAGGTCTTTCAAAGCAGAAGAACCGATGTGGCTACTTCTCCATACGGGTTCATGCCACCGGGCCCAATTCTGACCTGAGCTAGAGTGAGAGATATAGTTTCCGGCTCGAAGGACCAATCTGTCAAAGGAAAAATATACTTTAAAAATGATCAATACACAGTAGGTTCAGGTTAAGGCACTTTAATCTTGCAGCAAGGAGACAAAAACGTGCTAATACAGAGTTTGTCTGACTAGAATCAGGAAATGCAAGCATTTTTATACATTTTCTAATAAGACATTGCTGACGTAGAAAATCACAAGTTTTAACATCATCATTATTTTCTGACACTATGTACTCTTCTTTCTAGTATTTTTGATAAAGGTGATAAAATTGCGATTGGGCGGTAGTTGGTGAGCTCAAGGGAGCTGCCACCTTTGTGGAGTGGAATAATATGAGATATTTTCCACAGGTTAGGTAGTTTGCATTCAGATATGGATCTATTTATCAGGCTAGACACGGGGTAAGATATGGTATCAACTGATAGTTGAAGGAAATCAGTGGGACGTTTGTCAGCAGACAGCATGGTAGGTTTTAGTTTTTTGAGGAGTTTAGTAAGTTGTGTAGGTGCTGGAGAGAAGGAAAAGCTAGAGGGAGTTTGTTGTGTAATAGGAGTAGTAGGGGTTGGAGAAGGTGAGGGGTTGGTGGTGCTATTTAGGGTGTTAGATAGAGCTAGGACTGTTTCGGTAAAGAATTTGTTGAATTGTGTGGGGTGTCCTCTTTGTCGGTTGGTACTATGGGTGTGGGAGTGCCGGTTTTACCTGGGTGCAGTAATTTATTTATTGAGGCCCAGAATTTCTGAGGGCTGTGACCATGTTTTTCTTGTAAGGTTTTGTAGTAATTGGTTTTATCAAGTTTTATTAGTTTTTTTGGACTTGTTCCGTAGTACTAAGTAGTTTTGATTTGAGGTCGTGGTTTTAAGTTTATGATATTGAGCCCAGGCTCTGTCTCTGTCCTTCATTATGGTTTTAGTTTCTTTTGTTAACCAAGGGGCATAGTTAGTTTTAACTCTGATGGTTTGGGCTGGTGCATGACAGTTTAGGATTTTCAGAAAGATTGAGTTAAAGTAGTCTACCGCTTCATCTAGGGGTAGGTGTTTTAGGGGAGACCAGTCACAGTGTTTTAGTTTGTTGTTTAGATCCTTGTCTTTGAAGTTCTTTTTGTTGTGAACTATTCTAAGGATGTTAATAATAAAGCAGAGAGAACCGAGTTGAAAAAGGTGCAGGAAAAATTACACCAAAAGAATCCAAACCAAATAAGTAAAGTCCTGGCACCATAAACCAATGGAGAAAGCAGTATTGATGTAAAAAACAAGGATATTTATTGTGGAGGTAAGCGCTTTCGCAACCTTTCCTGGTTGCTTTTTCAGACCAAAATAACAAACAACAAAACAGAGCATCCATATTTAAACAGTTGACTTTTTAAAAACAGCCAGTCAATGATTTGTATTACGGTAAAAATTAGCTTAAAGGCATATAAAAGTATAAAGTATAATGCATAAGAACAATGCATAAAATGCATAAAACACATTTTCATATATCAAAGAGCAACAAATTATCATATAAACACACTAGAAGTATATGCATAAATAATAATAATCAGTCTAAGGTTAGTTTCTTCCTGAGTTTCCTGCCTTTAAGGACAGGCTTCAGGGATATGTAGTCATTAAGTCCTGGTGGTCTATGTGCTGCTAGTGACATAACCCATCTCAATTCTTTTTGTTCTATATTATTGGTTATGTCTCCAAACCTATATGTTTCCATTACTGTGTCAATGACCATACAATTAAAATAATGACTATCACCCTTAAGGATCATATGCTTAGCTATGGCGCTATATTCCTGCCTTTTCCTAAAGCAGTAATAATGATCTTGAATCCTTTCTCTAAGCCATCTGTTGGTCTTGCCAATGTAAAATGCATCGCAGCACATGCAGGAGGCCAGATAAATCACATTCTTGGTCTCACAGTTTGCTATTACTTTAAACTTATACAGTCTATGTGTTATAGGATGGACAAAATTATTACTAGTTTCAATAAATTCACAAAAGGAACAAGTATTGTATCTTCTTGTGCCTAAGTCAAGCATAGGTTTGTCCATATGTTTATCTGTGTAACAAAGCATTTGTTTGAGGGATTTCTTGTTTTTGTATATAAACTTAGGTTTATTTCCTACTGTCCCTCTTACCTGATTATCAGTGATTAAAATATGCCAATTGTGGTCCAATATATTTTGAATCAACTTAGTGTCAGTTGAATGTGTTATGCAAACATTTAAGTTAGATTTGTTATATTCTCTGCCGATAAAGACATTCTCCTTTCTTTTGGATGGACTTAAAAAGTAGGGTTTACCTGTACTATTTCTTTCGGTTACAGCTAGCTCACAGGCTTTGACAATCTCTTTCTGTCTATATCCTCTTTTTTGGAAATCATTTTGTAGCATATTCACACTACATTCAAAGTCCTGATCTCTCACATGCAGCCTAGAAGTACATATGGCTTGATTGTTTATAACATTTTTAAAGATGTGGGGTGGATGCATACTTGTTCTATGTACATGGCTATTCCTGTAACAGTCTTTCCTGTGTAACTTAGTGTATATCTTACTAGTTATATCATCCTTCAGGACCCTAATATCCAAAAAAAATCAATATGAGTTTGTGAGGTATTCGTAGTAAATTTCAAAAAACTAGAACTATCATTCAAGTATACTAGGAACTCATGTAGTCTATTTACACTTCCTCCCCAAAAAATAAACAGATCATCTACAAAGCACCGAAAGAATAGAAATCAGTCCTGAAAACATTATAATTCAATAGGAAGTTATGTTCCCACTGAGCCATAACCAAGTTCGCATAGCTGTTGGCTGTGGGGGTGCCCATAGCTACAACTGACTGTTGCAGAAAGTATTTCTCATCAAATGTAAAGATGTTAAACTCTAATATGAGTTCCAAGAGGAAACATATCAAGTCAGTTCTAGCTGTAGTAAAAGTATTATCCTTAATAAGAAATTCTTTCAGAAAATATATCCCTTCTGCTTTAGGAATACTTGTGAAAAGAGAAGTTACATCAAATGTGACAAACAATTCATCACCACGTATCTATGCCCTTGTAAAAAATATATATAAATCTGTAAGAAAATGTTCTGAGTCCTTTAGTATATATTCATAGTTAATTATAGACTGTTGTAATTGTTTCTCTACATAAATGGGATGTAAAGTCACCATTCAGTAATGGATTAGAGTCCAAGGTCAATAACTGAGTAAAACGTTGATGGCAGTTGTAGCTATGGGAAGCCTGGACTAAACTATTACTACTGTTCAATTAAAAGTACACTGGAACTTAGAAAATTGCCACATTGTTTACATGACTAATTGTATTTTATTTTATTTTATTCTACAAATTGGTTTTAAATACCATTTTAAATCAGTTGAAATTTAAGTGTATATTTTGTTTCCATCATCATACATACATTTTTTCTTATTTTTATTTTTTTCTGGTTCTTTTTTCCACTTTATTCAAAATTATGTGTAATAACAATACTAACTAATTATACATTTATATAGGTTTTTAGGGTTCTTGTACACAGACCTGAAGAAGTCTAGAAGGACGAAAGCGATCTTTTTTAACAATAGGTTATGAAAATAGAAATTGATTTTTACATGAAAAATGTATATGTATATATTTATATATATTTTTGATTGCCAAATGAACTAAGGTTGATATATTTCCAGCCATGTAGTATATTGTCTTGGATACAATCACAGACTTAATAATCTACTTAATAATTTGGTTAAATAAGAGGTACCACATCATTATATAATTTTATTTAAAGTACATAAGGGTTATATATTATTATGACAGCTACTAAGTAGGGCAGGACCAGCTCGAATGTCACACTGATGGGGGAAGGGATGTGAATTTAACATGTGTACCAATAACACTTTGTTTTACAGCAGAATAAACCACTCCCTTGCCTGATAAAAAGTATATATACATAAATATATTTAGAAAGCTTGTGAGGAAATTATTACTCTATTTTTGTTTTACTTGGATCGCTCGTCTGTGTACTTAATAAAGGATTTTTGACTGGAAACAGACTGCCTGCCTTGCTTGGATTACTTTTGAATACTTAGTAATGCTGTACAATTATATATTTTCTATTATTACTTTTTGTTTTGTTTTGACTTAAGACGAGTTTACGTTCGCTACTTCTACTACTATTGTCTGATCTATTAATATACAGTGATTAACTAGAGATATTTGGACTGAAACTCTTCCACACAGAAAAGTTTCTTACACTGTTTTGTTTATTTGAAAAGTCAGACTTTTTCCAGTTGAATTACTTGATATATTTCTTCTCATACCAAGGGACAACGATGTATAACTATTACTGACATTCTACTCATTCTCATATCATTATTTATTTGGAGTGTTTCATTGATTTCTTGTTTTCTTACTATATACACCATATATACTGTAATCAGTTTACTACATTTTGTTTGTGTATTATATTTGCTGTATTGTTTTTGTATAACTAAATACCGGAGCTTTTCTCCCCGGGCCTCTGCTGAAAATTGACCTGGTCCAGTTAGAATTTCCCGGTTAACAATTGTAAAATAAATAAACAAATAAACAACAATACTGTCCAGAAATTACAACCCGCTTAGTACCTAAAGTCAGTTGGTTACACTCAAGGATATATTTGCACTGATTGCAGTTCTCACATTTAGTCATTTTGCCAGGATGTTTGACCTTGTAGGAGGACAAGCTGCCACACCTGTCTTTAAGATTCCTATCCCTCCTAAAATCAACTGTGAGACAGGGACCCAATATATCATAAAGGTCTCTGTGCACTGTAATTAAATCCCAGATCTTGTAAATAATCTCCCAAACCTCCCTGCTCTCATTAGTGTATGTAGTGATAAATACATTATTATCAAAGTTCCCACACTTGAATCGAGATTTATTATGATTAGGAAGAGGGATATCCTCTGTAAACTCAGATATAGAAACTGGTGTGTCAGTTACTGAAAGTCTAGCAGTAAAATTAGCATCAGGGTGAAGACTCACATTAGATGAAACATTAGGTACCCCACTTAGTCCTGGCAGTTGCTCACAACACTCAGAAGGTGACATACCACTTGAAGATGGTGCTAACAGTGGTATAAAGAGGCTCCCCAACTCAGAGACAGATGGCCTACAGCAAGATCTAATTTTCTGTATGGGAGAACTTGATTTTCCATGACTTTCATTTGTAAGGTGTAATGCTACATATAGAAATAATAACATATGTGAAGATACAGATATCAATACATTTTATACACACAGTCTTATGCAATTGCCTACTGGTAGGCGCCCATAATATACATAAATATGTATGTTCACACACACACACACACACACACACACACACACACACACACACATATATATATGTATATATATATATATATATATATGTCTGTGTGTGTGTGTGTGTGTGTGTGTGTGTGTATCTATCTACATATATATATATATATATATATATATATATATATATATATGTGTGTGTGTGTGTGTGTGTGTGTGTGTGTGTGTGTGTGTATACATATAGATGGATCTACTACGCAAAAACGAAAACCCATTATAACGAAACCCAAAACACCAAGACCACATGCACAAAACCACATAAGACACTCACAACAATGAAACTCAAAATCACAAAACTGTAAAACAAATACAAAACAAACACACACATGCAGACACACGCACACACATGCACATACATGCACACACACACACACACACACACACACACACACACACACACACACACACACACACACACACACACACAACTGCCCCAAACACCCTAACACAAAATTCTACAATAGAGATAGGCAAGGGGGCAAACACCCCTGTACCCCCATGTGGGGGGCTGTGCCCCCACACCCCCCTACTTTAATATTCTAACTCCGAGATCGCACAGACACACAAGGCAAACTCACACCCACACATTACAGTCACTCACACACACACACCACAGTCACAACACACACTTACACAAATCAATACCCCTCAAAAATACACTTACACATCCATACTTACCTGCACCGCAAAACCAGAAGCGCTAACTCAAAATCCCGTAATGTCGGGATTTTGAATTTGCTCTGGTCTTCGTGTTATGCAGTTTCATACATCTGGTCTCGGTGTTCTGGGTTTCGATCTTCTGGGCTTTCATGCTTTTGAAGTAGACCCATATACATATATGTGTGCATATGTATGACTGAGTGTATATATATATATATATATATATATATATATATATATATATATATATATATGTGTGTGTGTGTGTGTGTGTGTGTGTTTGTCTTTGTGTGTGTGCGTGTTTGCGTCTGTGCATGTGCATGTGTCTGTGGTCTATAACACACACACACCTATATAATTGTTCATGTAGCTTTATTACGTTGTGTACCAGCAAAGCTGAAAAGATATCCAGTATACATGCCACGTCCATCCTGATACTTGATAGCAGCAGGCAATGGCCTCCGACAAAACTCCATTGTGAATTACCATCTGTGTTGATTAGCTGTGGCCATGCCTCTCAGATGCCCAAATTTTTGCTTCATATTTTTTGGTCTGTTACTCATACAGTTAGTGGTTTTCTGGAAATTCACTGAGGGTTAAAGTCACTAAATAATGACAGACATTTGAATTTCAGACTTCATATCCTTTGGGAAATGCATGGTAACACAAATCTTGTTATTTTGATGACTTTCTAAGTTTATAAAAACAATATTTAAGATGTGTCATTATTTTTCTGCCTTTGTCCACCCATAATTTTAGGCTTTGTCCAGATTTCTTGTGCTAAGAGGTTGAGAGGTATGACTTTGGCTGACCTTACATGTGACATACCTATGACTACAAAGGGTTCTATGCAGAGGTGGCTGCTGTTAAGCATATGTGTCAACCTGCAGACACTGAAACAGGAACAAAGGCCTTTGAAACATTTGAACACCAAATAGCACCTAACTCTTCTTACGTCCAGTAGGAATGGGTGATACAGCTCAGGAGCTGCTCTTGAAAAACAGTAACAAAATGAGACAATGTGAAATCTGTAGAGTTTAATGAACTACATTGTAAAATCCTACCACACAAACTGATTCATTTTTACTTCATAAAAATGGAGATGTAACATGCATGTTGTCTTTCTTTAAATTATTGTTAACAATAGTATGTTGGTCATGAAGTATGTTTTTCTGTGTGCTAGACAACTTCAAACGTCACATCATGAGAAACAGGAAAATACCTCCAAAATAGGGATATCCCAATCAAGGGTAAATCAGGCCTGAAAACAAGAACATAGAGAGGGATGAGAGGTCTGACTCTAAGTATCTGCAGGGACAGCGACAATAAGTGATGAAGGGAACATAACCCATATCAGGGCAGAGTATTTCAAGACACAGTGTGGGGATGGACCTGAGCTAGTAGTAGATGGATGAATGTTTCAGCTACAAGTTGTGGCAGGCAGACCCGCAAGCATAATTCTGTTTTGTGTCCTACAGAACTGTTACTGCCATATGTGACGACATCATGAAATTTCTGTGGGTATTTCACTCCCCTATGTGATGACATCATGCAATTTCTGTGGGTATTACCTGACAGTCTATCAAGCAGCTAGCAATACGCAGTCGAACCATTATATCAAGGCTTTTCAGCGTTTTCACCACCAATTAGGTACACTTGAGACACAAATTTGCCCCCCAAAAATTTCCCTCACACCCTGTCAGTACAGCATACATATGGGAATAACTGTAGGGGTGTTATGAAACTAATCATGGCCTTTACAATGACCTGTATGCAGATCAGACTCTTATAACCACAACAAGAACAACAACAATACCAACAACAGACACACCTGATACTTGTAGCATTTTTATTGTACTTAACTTTCACCATGGCAGTATACCTCACTCACATATTCTATGCTGTGGAGCTTTAAACTAAATTTCTCACCTCACGTCATGCCATTTGACCCTACATAATCCCCTTTTGGTCAACAACCCTGCCATGACTGCACGTAAATAAAGCTGTAGCTTACAAATGATACTACTGCTCACTTTCATACAACACATCTCTTACGCATTTTCATAAAACAGACTACTGGGGGTAGAACAGTTAAGTGAAAAGGTAAAAAGTTCAGACTTATCTCACAGAGAAGAAATGTAGCTTCTGATAAAGTCAACTTGAGCAACTTGGACTGCATTCAGCTGCCTATTTGTTGACTTTTGGCTGCAGGCAGGATTTATATCTTGCAAATTTATGCCTCTGAGCTCAGTAGTTATGCTAGTGAGACACTAACTTAGAAATGTTAATGACTCACTCTTTCTATGGGCCTAGTCATACTCAGACCCGCTCATGGTTTCGTGCACTCACATGAGCATCTTCAGAGCATATTATGTGTTGACAGGTCAATGACCCAAACAGGGACATTTTGCAGCAAATTATATTTTTGTAACTGATGGAGGCACTGAAAAACAAATATGCTCTAATAGATATAATACTCTTAGTCCATGTTTAATGCCACTTTTCACATTTTAATATCACAGTGGCATGCCAACATTTTCCACAGTGCATTATGGCCACCCTGCCACAGGTCACACTCCTTAGATATCCAATATGTGACAAAAAAAATCAAACAGCATGACTAGAACAGACCAGCCATATTACTCTGTAATGAAAGATGCTGAACAGCCATGGTCTGTAATGCTGGTGTGTGTGGCAAGACGTCCCAATGGTGCAGCAAGGAATCAATGATTTTCTTTTATTTTTTGCGTACTGACCATCAGGAGTGGCTGCTTGGCAACTTCTATGACGGTCTCCAGTATAGGGTGAATGCCTGGTACAATCTTGCCCAAGTTGCGTCTGATACTACTGGCATACCCCACTCTGGTAGGCAGAGCAGGCACCATTAAAATGATCTGCAAAAGTGCCATCTTGATTTTCTGAGCTGTTGCAAAGAACAAGTCAGAGTAAGGGCACTTGAGATGAATTGTAAGTATCTGTTCAGTCTACAGAGGCATATATAGTGCAGTATGAGTTGTAGGCATGTTATCAACTGATATATTTATTCTACAGCTATGGAGGATATGAAGACTGGAAGAAAAGGATGAAGGCTGCCAGCCTAGTCAACTAGAATTTGGTACATAATTCTGGCATTTGTAAATATAAATGTAAAATACAGGCTTGTGTCTTAAATGTAAAGAAATGTTGTTTCAATGATGTGGCAACATTGCCATCTGCTGTAAGGAAAACTAAGTCAAGCATTTCTTATTGTTCCTTTGAAACTAAAAATACCTTATGTCTATTCATTTGAAGTTAGAATTTGGAGTCGATGAGTCTGGAGTAAGCATCCTGCCTATTGTTTTTAAGGCTAAAGTTAATGACCAGAATTTACATGTGGAATGTCCTTTATTGCTCTAAGTGAAAAATAATGTAAATGCAGTTTCTGTGTGGCCTGGGAACCATGAAAGTGTAAACAAATGATGTAATGTTTTATCAGAACTGCAGTTTCAATTTAAACAGTGAGAACCAGAAATTATTAAGCATTTTGATCTTGGATATTCAACTTATCAGCACTCTGCCTGTGTCTTAAGTAAGTTATCTTAGAAGTATGTTTTCTTGTAGAAATAGCTAGGACTGTAAAGATTAGACTGTTTTTCTGTTATGTCAGAACTGTACTACGGAATTATTTTAAGTTTCTTTGTGATATCTGAACTCTTGAATAGCACTGTGGTATAAAAGTATTGTCTTGTGTTTTTATTATTTATTATTAAATATTTTTAAACCTTTCTCCACTACGGCTGGTTTATGTAGAGATAATTAAGCTCTAGAGTACATTGCATATTTATAGAGTCTATTGTACAAGGCCACTCTTATAAACCTTGACTAATTAATCACACTTACCAACTAGATAATAATATTGCACAGTAATAATTGGACACCCTTTTAAGGGCCTTTGGGTAGCTGATAATTATTAGCTGGTGGGAGCAGTGATTACTACTGTATAGTCTGGGTAAAGGGGCACAGATGGAAAATCTGTGTTAGCCTTTCCCAGGAGTATCTGTGAAGTTGTATAAATATTTATCTCAAAGTATGTGTGTATGTGTGTGTGTGTGTGTGTGTGTGTGTGTGTGTGTGTGTGTGTGTGTGTGTGTGTCAGCTACTTGGGCAGGGACATGAAGCACTGGTTGGACAGAGAAGGTACAGGAGGTTAGCTTGCCAACTACGCTGAGATCTGGACCCTATAGCTATGCCAGTGGGGAATCTTATCAGGGACCTCTGGAGCAACCAGCTCCAGACTGACTGTGATCTCTGTGTGCACTTAAGGTACATTGTACTTTTAAACTGAACAGGCAAAACAGACTACTGAAAAACAAAATAGAGAAGAAACCACACAGTAGCACAGAACGAAATGATAAAGCGCTTTTCGTTTATTCCAATAAACAAACTTCTTCAGATCAAGAAAAACAAAAAGTCACAGCTTAAATACTCTCTGGGCTAATACTTACAAAGTCAATTAACTACTTAAAGTGAAAGCTGACTTACAAGACACACCCTATTTGCAAACACAACTAGACTAAAGACTGCTTTTAAAGTAAAAGCTAAAAATCCAAATAGACTAAAAGTACAACTAGCGTTGTCTATGAAAAATGTGTAAATCTAGCCAACTACTAAGCTAGTGAGGCAAAGAAATAATAATTACAAGTGCATAAAAACTCCGCTGGTGTTTGTAAAACTGAGTTAATACAAATACCTATATTAGTGCACTAAACTGTGTATGTTGAAGCACATCAAGTGTACTGAACATAATTGGTAGTAAGTAAAGTATCAAAATAAAACTACAAATTCTCAGCAAAAAATACTCTGCAAAAAATACTCAGCAAAAAATACACATAAGGTCACTGAACCAAGGTGCTCAAAAGCATTAGAATAGCTGCGTCGTGCTAGTGTGGAAGATAACCTGACACAGCCTACCTATTAAGGCTCCTAAGTTTAAGAACACTATTTAAAGAACAGTTCTCATTCAGACCTGGTGAACTGTATGCATTGAGTCTAATTTGCCAAAACAGCTCTCGCTCTTCTAACTTAAGTGGGAGAGGAGCACCCCTGAAGTCCTGTGTGATCTGGTCAATAATCAAAAATTTAAACATATGGTTGGGATAAACTGAAATGTGTTTTGCTAGTGCATTATCAAGTTTCTGCTTCCTGATCGCATAAGTATGTTCATAAATGCGGTCACGTAGGCATCGTTCTGTTTTGCCCACGTAGAAAGCTGTACAGGTTTGGCACATAGCTAAGTAGATCACCAATCTTGAATTACAGTTAGCTCTTAGGTTCAACTTGTATTCGTGATCGTGAACTTTAAATCTATTGGATTCCAAGATGTATTGAGAAAAATTACCCGCCTGGCATTTAAACATGCCAGCTGTCATTGGTTTTTTAATGTTATGTCGTTCAAGGAGGGCTTTAAGGTTTTTTGCCTTTCTATAAACAACCAATGGGTGATTACCAAGTTTTTGGTGTACTGTGTTGTCCTTTTTGAGTAAGTCCCAATTTTTACGCAGTGCCTGAACACAGTCACTACTATTGAGACTGTATGTTGTTATGAATTTGACACCAAAACATTCAGAAGGATGCCTACTTGTGTGGACATTTACTAAGTCTGTGTTTGAAGATTCAGTGTCATTCATAAGAACCAATTCTCTAATCAAGATTGGTTTATAAAAATGACACTGACGCTTAGACGACACTTCTTCTATAATAGTGTCTAACATTTCATGTGGGTAACCCGTGTAAAACATATTCCTTAGGTGTCCACATTCATTGGCAAAATCACTATCCAATGTGATAATGCGGGCTGCCCTCACTAGCTGACCTTTGACGATCGCCCGCTTCTGATGAAAAGGATGACAACTTGTGTAGTGCAGGAATGAGTTGGAGTACGTTACTTTCCTATGTATATTAGCTGTATATTTGTGAAAGCTAGTGTCTTTAGAAAGTAAAATGTCCAAGTACGGAATGGCTTCAGTATGGAAACTAGCAGTGAATTTCAAAAACTGTGTAGTTGAATTAAAATAGTCCACTAACGCTTCACTCGTGGGCAAGTCACCGTCCAGGAGAATAAAAATATCATCCAAGTAACGGGTGTAAAAAATCACCTGGTCTTTAAATGGGCAGTTAGTGGACACGTGATCGTGTTCCCATTGTGCCATGACTAGATTGGCAACACTGGCCTCACTCCAGTTTTTTGCAAATAAAAATTGTTGTCAAATGTAAAAAAATTGTTAGACAAGACTAGGTCCAACAATTCGTGAACCAGAACCAACTCATTCCCACTACTACCATCAGATCTAAGCACTTGTTCTACCCAGTCCACTGCTATGTCTTGGGGAATGCAGGTGTACAAATCTTTAACATCAATAGTAAGAAAATTGTACCTTGCGTTGAAATCTAACTTGTTAATTTAACCAAGGAATGACCAAGAATCTTTGCAGATCTGTGGAAAGTTGACCAAGTATTTCTGTAAAATGTTGTCAATGATTTTAGCACATGGATAGGTAGGAGAACCACAGCCATCTACAAGTGGTCTCATGGGTGGGTTTTGGACATCCTTGTGGATTTTAGGGATACGAAACAAGCACGGGAAACGAGGGTAAGTTGTTGATAAGTAATTGTATGTGTGTTGTTACTACTAAGCTAGTGAGGCAAAGAAATAATAATTACAAGTGCATAAAAACTCCGCTGGTGTTTGTAAAACTGAGTTAATACAAATACCTATATAAGTGCACTAAACTGTGTATGTTGAAGCATGTGTATTTTTTCTTTGCCTCACTAGCTTAGTAGTTGGCTAGATTTACACATTTTTTATAGACAACACTAGTTGTACTTTTAGTCTGACTGTTTGGATTTTTAGCTTTTACTTTAAAAGCAGTCTTTAGTCTAGTTGTGTTTGCAAATAGGGTGTGTCTTGTAAGTCAGCTTTCACTTTAAGTAGTTAATTGACTTTGCAAATATTAGCCCAGAGAGTATTTAAGCTGTGACTTTTTGTTTTTCTTGATCTGAAGAAGTTTGTTTATTGGAATAAACGAAAAGCGCTTTATCATTTAGTTCTGTGCTACTGTGTGGTTTCTTCTCTATTTTGTTTTTCAGTAGTCTGTTTTGCCTGTTCAGTTTACAAGTTTGTTTCATGGCATCGGAGAAAGATTCCCACAGTTTAAGCACATCTTTGTATGATATTCCTGAAGCTTTTAGGAATGCTGCTATCAGCAATGACCAACCAGCTGGAGGTGTTACTGAATCCAGTAACAACAACCAAGTCCTGACCACTTTGATGGCACGACTAGACTCGCTTTTTAGCCGTATGGAGAATCTTGAATGGCAAATTAATACTACTAAGACTCCTCCTTTAAATACATCTACTTTAACTGGTATGGCGGTACCATTAGCTCCGAATGGAGAAGTGCTAAAACCTTTGGCTGCAGTGTCTAGTAACCCGCGGCCTTTCAGTGATGAGGCACGACTATTAGCGAGTGGAGTCATTGGGTCTGATAATTTACAGTCTACAGACCAGTTCAACATTGACTGTGGGCAGAGGAGTATTCCAGCCCTGGAACTACCTATAGTTCTTAACCAGCAGCGTGATACATCTTCTAACTTTCGTTCGGAGTCTGTGATTCGTAGCGTACACAGGTTACGAATCCCGGACATTAACAACTGGTTGACTGACAACTTCACCTTTTCTACAACATTAGATCAATTACCTTCAATGACTGGAGTGTACCAAGGTGAGCAGGTCAACATTTTTACTAATCTTAAAAACTTTGACAACATTTTAGTGAAATTAAAAAAGACCCAATTAGAGATATCGTACTTTCAAGAATGTTTGAAACTCAAGATAGTTCCCAAAGGCCTTCGCCACCATCAATACCCAACTGGTCTGGTAGTCAATTCACAGTTCCATAAGGACCTTATTGTACTTTTTGATCGGCAAGGCTTTGAGTTACTTAACTTAATGATCAAACATTATGCAATACTGGTTGAAGCTCTGAGCAGACAAGTGTCAGAACTCGATGAAACTATTAAATTGGACTCAGAGTTTGTTCGCTATAAATATGAATATAACAGGATTTTTTCTAGTATTAAGCAGTACCTTGGTAAACTGAAAAACAATAAAACTAGGAAAATTGACAGAGACTTGAAGGCTTACAAGGACGAGACAGCTTATCCTAAACCTCCATCAGCACAAGTTTGGCAGCCCCCAAAAAGGAATGTCAAACCCGTTCAACCCAATAATGGTGAACCATCTACAAATGTGAACTCTGCTCAGGCAGGTCATCCTCTGGGTCCATCCGTTGACTGTTCTAATGCTCCATCTGACTCAGATTATGACCTATTAGACCACTCTTGTAACAACAACAATAAAAAAACTGGGCATTACAATCTTAGGTCCAACGACGCTAATTTTTAGGGCAAAGCCAAAACAACAGGCTTTTTCCCACCAGAGGAACAAGCAGAAGCAGAGACAGTTGCAATCCATCAAGCCATCGCCAACAGTCCATTGAGAGACTGCCTTGAAGTTGACATTGTTACTACACCAGGGTTTACTGATGGGCAATGTGACCCTTGTTTAACAACTGAGACAAATACACATAACATGTCTGCTGTTTGTAATGAAAGTACTGCTAACACTCCTGTTATACTCATGAACAAACAAGGTGATTTTAATGTATACAACTTTTCTACTGCAAATATTACACCTGAACTAGTCGAGTTATTGTCCAAAGGGTACACTTACGTACCAGCTCAGAAAGCAGATCTGGTCAAATCAATTATAGACATAAAATTATACGTTAGGAAGCTTAACTTGAACTTGCTGTTTGGAGGCTCTTACCCCCTCGACGACAATAATTTTAGGATTCCTAGTACCTACAACTCCCCACTCCATCCCCTTTTACAAATTTTTGAACTGGTTTTGAATTAGACATTCGTCAAAACTTCAACAAAACACCACACCATTCAACATCGAGTGCTTATTTTAATAATAAAAAAGAAATGGAATTCCTCGACTGGATTAAATTTCAGAATATTAGATTCTGTAAACCGGACAAGGGAGGGGGTCTTGTTGTGTTTGATGAAGTTGACTATCAAGATAGGATGTTTAGCCTGTTGGACAGTCCTTCATATTCTACCAGCTCGCATTCTGAAATAAATAAAGCGTACACCATAATCGAAGACCACATTGAGGAAATGTTCATCGAGGGTAGGGTAACACAACACACATACAATTACTTATCAACAACTTACCCTCATTTCCCGTGCTTGTTTGGTATCCCTAAAATCCACAAGGATGTCCAAAACCCACCCATGAGACCACTTGTAGATGGCCGTGGTTCTCCTACCTATCCATGTGCTAAAATCATTGACAACATTTTACAGAAATACTTGGTCAACTTTCCACAGATCTGCAAAGATTCTTGGTCATTCCTTGGTAAAATTAACAAGTTAGATTTCAGCATAGGTACGATTTTCTTACTATTGATGTTAAAGATTTGTACACCTGCATTCCCCAAGACATAGCAGTGGACTGGGTAGAACAAGTGCTTAGATCTAATGGTAGTAGTGGGAATGAGTTGGTTCTGGTTCACGAATTGTTGGACCTAGTCTTGTCTAACAATTTTTTTTACATTTGACAACAACTTTTATTTGCAAAAAACTGGAGTAGCCATGGGCTCCCTTTGTGGGGCCAGTGTTGCCAATCTAGTCATGGCACAATGGGAACATGATTACGTGTCCACTAACTGCCCATTTAAAGACCAGGTGATTTTTTACACCCGTTACATGGACGATATTTTTATCCTCCTGGACGGTGACTTGCCCACGAGTGAAGCGTTAGTGGACTATTTTAATTCAACTACACAGTTTTTGAAATTCACTGCTAGTTTCCATACTGAAGCCATTCCGTACTTGGACATTTTACTTTCTAAAGACACTAGCTTTCACAAATATACAGCTAATATATATATAAAGTAACGTACTCCAACTCATTCCTGAATATACATAGGAAAGTAACGTACTCCAACTCATTCCTGAATATATATAGGAAAGTAACGTACTCAACTCATTCCTGAATATATATAGGAAAGTAACGTACTCCAACTCATTCCTGAATATATATATAAAGTAACGTACTCCAACTCATTCCTGAATATATATAGGAAAGTAACGTACTCCAACTCATTCCTGAATATATATAGGAAAGTAACGTACTCCAACTCATTCCTGAATATATATAGGAAAGTAACGTGCTCCAACTCATTCCTGAATATATATAGGAAAGTAACGTACTCCAACTCATTCCTGAATATATATAGGAAAGTAGCATCTCCAACTCATTCCTGAATATATATAGGAAAGTAGCATCCAACTCATTCCTGAATATATATAGGAAAGTAACGTACTCCAACTCATTCCTGAATATATATATAAAGTAACGTACTCCAACTCATTCCTGAATATATATAGGAAAGTGCATTACTCCAACTCATTCCTGAATATATATAGGAAAGTAGTACTCCAACTCATTCCTGAATATATATAGGAAAGTAACGACTCAACTCATTCCTGAATATACATAGGAAAGTAACTCCAACTCATTCCTGAATATATATAGGAAAGTAACGTGCTCCAACTCATTCCTGAATATATATAGGAAAGTAACGTCTAACTCATTCCTGAATATATATATAAAGTGTACTCCAACTCATTCCTGAATATATATAGGAAAGTAACGCTCCAACTCATTCCTGAATATATATAGGAAAGTAACGTGCTCAACTCATTCCTGAATATATATAGGAAATAGCGTACTCCAACTCATTCCTGAATATATATAGGAAAGTAACGTGCAACTCATTCCTGAATATATATAGGAAAGTAGCATCTCAACTCATTCCTGAATATATATAGGAAAGTAGCATTCCAACTCATTCCTGAATATATATAGGAAAGTAACACTCCAACTCATTCCTGAATATACATAGGAAAGTAACGTCTCAACTCATTCCTGAATATATATAGGAAAGTAGCATCCAACTCATTCCTGAATATATATAGGAAAGTAACGCTCAACTCATTCCTGAATATATATAGGAAAGTAATGCTCAACTCATTCCTGAATATATATAGGAAAGTAGCATCCAACTCATTCCTGAATATATATAGGAAAGTAACGTGCTCAACTCATTCCTGAATATATATAGGAAAGTAGCATTACTCAACTCATTCCTGAATATATATAGGAAAGTAACGTACTCCAACTCATTCCTGAATATATATAGGAAAGTAACGTACTCCAACTCATTCCTGAATATATATATAAAGTAACGTACTCCAACTCATTCCTGAATATATATAGGAAAGTAACGTACTCCAACTCATTCCTGAATATATATAGGAAAGTAACGTTACTCCAACTCATTCCTGAATATATATAGGAAAGTAACGTGCTCAACTCATTCCTGAATATATATAGGAAAGTAAGCTACTCCAACTCATTCCTGAATATATATAGGAAAGTAGCATGCTCCAACTCATTCCTGAATATATATAGGAAAGTAACGTTACTCCAACTCATTCCTGAATATATATAGGAAAGTAGCATCTCCAACTCATTCCTGAATATATATAGGAAAGTAACGCATCTCCAACTCATTCCTGAATATATATATAAAGTGCTCAACTCATTCCTGAATATATATAGGAAAGTAACACTCCAACTCATTCCTGAATATATATAGGAAAGTAGCATCCAACTCATTCCTGAATATATATAGGAAAGTAGCGTACTCCAACTCATTCCTGAATATATATAGGAAAGTAACGTACTCAACTCATTCCTGAATATATATAGGAAAGTAGCATCTCCAACTCATTCCTGAATATATATAGGAAAGTAACTCCAACTCATTCCTGAATATACATAGGAAAGTAACGCTCCAACTCATTCCTGAATATATATAGGAAAGTAACGTCTCAACTCATTCCTGAATATATATAGGAAAGTAACGACTCCAACTCATTCCTGAATATATATAGGAAAGTAACGCTCAACTCATTCCTGAATATATATATAAAGTAACGCATCCAACTCATTCCTGAATATATATAGGAAAGTAACGTGCTCCAACTCATTCCTGAATATATATATAAAGTAGCATACTCCAACTCATTCCTGAATATATATAGGAAAGTAACGCATCCAACTCATTCCTGAATATATATAGGAAAGTAACGCATCCAACTCATTCCTGAATATATATAGGAAAGTAACGACTCCAACTCATTCCTGAATATATATATATAAAGTAACGTGCTCCAACTCATTCCTGAATATACATAGGAAAGTAGCGACTCCAACTCATTCCTGAATATATATAGGAAAGTAACGTACTCCAACTCATTCCTGAATATATATAGGAAAGCGACTCCAACTCATTCCTGAATATACATAGGAAAGTAACGCACTCCAACTCATTCCTGAATATATATAGGAAAGTAGCGTCCAACTCATTCCTGAATATATATATAAAGTAGCGTCTCAACTCATTCCTGAATATATATAGGAAAGTAACGTGCTCCAACTCATTCCTGAATATATATAGGAAAGTAACGCATCAACTCATTCCTGAATATATATAGGAAAGTAACGACTCCAACTCATTCCTGAATATATATAGGAAAGTAACGTACTCCAACTCATTCCTGCACTACACAAGTTGTCATCCTTTTCATCAGAAGCGGCGATCGTCAAAGGTCAGCTAGTGAGGGCAGCCCGTGATATCACATTGGATAGTGATTTTGCCAATGAATGTGGACACCTAAGGAATATGTTTTACAGGGTTACCCACATGAAATGTTAGACACTATTATAGAAGAAGTGTCGTCTAAGCGTCAGTGTCATTTTTATAAACCAATCTTGAATAGAGAATTGGTTCTTATGAATGACACTGAATCTTCGAACACAGACCTAGTAAATGTCCACACAAGTAGGCATCCTTCTGAATGTTTTGGTGTCACATTCATAACAACATACAGTCTCAATAGTAGTGACTGTGTTCAGGCACTACGTAAAAATTGGGACTTACTCAAAAAGGACAACACAGTACACCAAAAACTTGGTAATCACCCATTGGTTGTTTATAGAAAGGCAAAAAACCTCAAAGCCCTTCTTGAACGACATAACATTAAAAAACCAATGACAGCTGGCATGTTTAAATGCCAGGCGTGTAATTTTTGTCAATACATCTTGGAATCCAATAGATTTAAAGTTCACGATCACGAATACAAGTTGAACCTAAGAGCTAACTGTAATTCAAGAATGGTGATCTACTTAGCTATGTGCCAAACCTGTACAGCTTTCGTGGGCAAAACAGAACAGCCTATGTGACCGCATTTATGAACATACTTATGCGATCAGGAAGCAGAAACTTGATAATGCACTAGCAAAACACATTTCAGTTTATCCCAACCATATGTTTAAATTTTTGATTATTGACCAGATCACACAGGACTTCAGGGGTGCTCCTCTCCCACTTAAGTTAGAAGAGCGAGAGCTGTTTTGGCAAATTAGACTCAACGCATACAGTTCACCAGGTCTGAATGAGAACTGTTCTTTAAATAGTGTTTTTAAACTTAGGAGCCTTAATAGGTAGGCTGTGTCAGGTTACCTTCCACACTAGCATGACGCAGCTATTCTAATGCTTTTGAGCACCTTGGTTCAGTGACCTTATGTGTATATTTTGCTGAGTATTTTTTGCGGAGTATTTTTTGCTGAGAATTTGTAGTTTTATTTTGATACTTTACTTACTACCAATTATGTTCAGTACACTTGATGTGCTTCAACATACACAGTTTAGTGCACTAATATAGGTATTTGTATTAACTCAGTTTTACAAACACCAGCGGAGTTTTTATGCACTTGTAATTATTATTTCTTTGCCTCACTAGCTTAGTAGTAGGCTAGATTTACACATTTTTATAGACAACGCCAGTTGTACTTTTAGTCTGACTATTTGTATTTTTAGCTTTTACTTTAAAAGCAGTCTTTAGTCTAGTTGTGTTTGCAAACAGGGCGTGTCTTGTAAGTCAGCTTTCACTTTAAGTAGTTAATTGACTTTGTAAGTATTAGCCCAGAGAGTATTTAAGCTGTGACTTTTTGTTTTTCTTGATCTGAAGAAGTTTGTTTATTGGAATAAACGAAAAGCGCTTTATCATTTCGTTCTGTGCTACTGTGTGGTTTCTTCTCTATTTTGTTTTTCAGTACATTGTACTTTACTTGTGTATTTGTTATCCTTTCCTCTTATATGAGATGGCCTCTCTGGTCTTAGTGGTGAGGATTGCTGGGGCAGGGAGCAAATGTCACATGTGGTTTGCAGTGGTGGAATCCACTTCACATTTGTGGTGGAGGTGGATATCTACATCACATATTAATTAGTCAGCAAATACTAATTGGTTGTAGTAGTGTGGGTAGCGTGGATACTGTCGCTTATGTACAGTGATCTCTGAAGGTGTTTTGTACTCTAAATCAGCCATGCAGTGAATACTCAGATTTCAGATCACAATTGTTTTATTTCTTTTGTTAGCTTAGTTAGTCACGGTGAGCAGGCAGCATGTCAGCAGAGGAGTATGGAAAGCTGACAAGGAGCCAGCTGGTGGAGATGTGCCAGGCTAGGGGACTGGTGCATGGAAACCTGACTAAGGCAGATATGATTGCAGCCTTGGTTACAGCTGCATCAGAAAACAGCATCCAGGAGGGCAATCAGACTGGCAGTGGAGATACAATATCCTTGCAGAATGGACAGCTCAACCTTTCTGCGAAGGACAATCAGACTGGCAGTGGAGATACAATATCCTTGGAAAATGGACAGCTCAACCTTTCTGCAGTGGACTTAAAATTCCAGCTGGAGCTAAAGAGACTTGAGTTGGAGGCCTGGCATTTGGAGATAGAAGCCAAAGAAAAGGAGCATCAGAGGAGGCATGAGAGGGAAATGCTGACTCTTCACCAGAGTCATGGATGAAATGGGGAGGGGAGTAACTGGACCCCAGAAGCACAACAGGTCAGTAAATTTCTTCCACAATTTAAAGAGGGGGAAAATTTTGATAGTTTGATTCATATGTTTCAGAGAGTATGCACACAGTATAGTGTTGACCAAAGGCTCTAGGTACAGTTCCTGACCCCCTTACTCCATGGGAAAGCTGTAACTTTTTTTATCAAAAATGCCTGACTGTCTGTTTTGATTATACTGCTGTAAAAAGTGTCTTTTAGAATGTTTTAAGCTAACACGCAAAATGCATAGGAAAAAGTGTTGTGAGCATAGACGCAAGGCAGATGAAAGAGTGTGTGAATATGTTGCTGAACTGAGAACTTATTTTCATAGCTGGGTGAGTGGATGTCAGGTCACCACTTTTGAAGGGCTGTCAGACCTTTTGGTGAGGGAACAAGCCCTTACCACTTTGCCTAAGGACATGAGGATCTGGTTAGCTGATAGACAATGTGCTACTACAGATGAGTTGGGGAAGAAGGGAGACCTATACCTGGTAAGCAGGGCAGCCCTGCACAGGAAGGGGACCCCCAGTACTGCTCATGGGTCTAAAGGAACCCATGTTGGGCATCACAGACTGCCACAACAGAATATGCCAGTAGCAGGGGAAGCCACTAGTCCAGGTACATGTCCAGGAGCTAGGGTTAAATGTTTTGAATGCAACCAGTGGGGCATGTGGCGTACAGGTGTCCATGGAGGCAAGGTGGGGAACAAAAGGTAAGGGAGCCAGTAAGTGGGAAAGACAAAATGCCAATAGTAGGAAGTCTTGAGACAACAGGGGTACTAAACTACCATCCTGCAGATGTCCTGAGAGGGAAGGATTTGGATGGGGCAGTGCCATGCACTTATGCAGTTACACTTTGTCAAGCTAGGAGACAAGCATGCAGGTCTGGTAGCCTGGGGGAGACCCAGACATACTGCATACTTGCAGTCAGGACTGGTGAGTTGGTTACTTCAGGGAGTGAGCTACGCTGTAGCAGTGAGACTGAAGGTGAGCCACAGCTGCTTGTGGGTACTGATGTTCCCTTGGACAGAGTGACTGCAAAGGCAGAGGTGAGGAGTAGTACCCAGGCTGACAGTGAGGCACTGCTGTCAGAGGATGCCAGACATCCTGTGGAAGGGGAGCTGGGAAGGGTTATGAGGAGAGAGTTGAGACAGGCTCGGCTCTCAGACCCTACATTGCAAGGCCTGAGGCAGGTTGTTAGAGAGGCACCTGATTCTCAAGGAAAGGGGGAATCTGTATACTGGGACAAAGGGTTACTATACAGAGAGTGGACCCCTGAGGGAGGGCTAGAAGGTGAGAGAGTACAGCAGTTGGTAGTGCCTAGAGCCTACCATCTGGCATTTCTAGCCATAGCCCATGATATTCCCTTTGCAGGTCATATGGGCATAAAACGTACAAAGAGGCGTATTATGCAGAACTTCTATTGGCCTGGAATTTACAGAGATGTAGCAAGGTACTGCAGGACCTGTGAGCAGTGCCAAAAGGTAGGCAAGACAGGAGACAAGGTGAAAGCTGCTATGATGCCTTTGCCTGTGATTGAGGAGCCATTTCAGAGGGTATCTATGGATATTGTGGGTCCTTTGAGTACCCCATGTTCCACAGGGAAAACATTTATCCTAGTGGTAGTGGATTATGCTACACGATGCCCTGAGGCAGTGGCTTTCTCCTCCATTGAGACAGAAAAGGTGGCAAATACTTTGCTAGAGATTTTCAGCAGGGTAGGTTTCCCAAAAGAAATACTGACTGATCGAGGTGCCAATTTCATGTCAGACCTGCTGGCTTGTCTGTGGAAGTCTTGTGGGGTGAAGCACATGAAGACCACCCCCTAACATCCCCAGACTAATGGTTTTGTTGAGAGGTTAAACTCTACAATCAAGTCCGTGCTACAGACATTTGCAGATCAGTTTAAGAGGGAGTGGGACAAATATTTGCCCCATCTGTTGTTTGCTTACAGAGAGGTTCCCCAGGAATCCACAGGTTTTTCACCCTTTGAGTTGCTGTATGGGCATAGGGTGAGGGGGACTCTAGATTTAATTCAAGTTGAGTGGGAAGGTGAGTGCGAGTCTCACAAGGAGTCTGTTATGGCATACATCCTAATCCTCAGGACAAGGCTCAGTGAACTCATAGGCTTAGCCCAGGAGAACCTGGCAGAAGCCCAACAACAGAAAAAGGTGTGGTATGACAGGAATGCTCGAGATAGAGAGTATGCTGTGGGGCAGCAGGTAATGGTTCTCATTCCTGTCAGACACAACAAGCTGCAAGCAGCTTGGAAGGGACCCTACAAGGTGGTAAGAAAGGTAAGTGATGTTAACTACATGGTGAAACTGCTAGGCAGATGGCGGGGGAACAAACTGTACCATGTTAACATGATGAAACCTTACCATGATAAGGAGGCCCTTGTGCTGAGCATTTGCAGTGGATTGCAAGAGGAGTGTGAGGGAGATCTGGGGACTGATCTCCTCAGTGAGGCATGGGCTGATACCTCGGTGGAAGGGGTAGCAATGCTCCAGCAGCAATCTCCTACCCAGGTTTGAGAAATCCGAGCAGTGTTGCAGGAATTTGGAGACATGTTCACTGGGAAACCAGGGTGCACCCACCTGGTGCAGAATCAGGTAGACACAGGACCCCAATGGCCTATTAGGCAGGCCCCTTGTAGGGTGCCTGAGAGAGTCAGACAGACTCTGAGGAAAGAGATACAGGAGATGTTGGAACTAGAGGTGATTCAAGAGTCCAACAGTCCCTGGGCATCCCCAGTGGTGCTGGTGCCAAAGAAGGATGGCAGCACCAGGTTCTGTGTGGATTACAGAAAATTAAATAGTCACACAGAATCGGATGCTTACCCCATGCCTAAGACAGATGAGGCCCTAGAGCAGTGGGGTGGGACTAAGTATCTTACAACCATTGATCTTACCAGGGGTTACTGGCAGGTGCCCTTGACTCACAGAGCTAGAGAGAAGTCAGCCTTTGTGACTCCTTTTGGCTTGTATGAGTTCACAAAGAACAAAGATGTGCTTTGGGATGAAGAATGCCCCAGCAACTTTCCAGAGGCTGGTAGATAATATCCTAGTAGGAGCAGGAGGGTTTTCCCGTGCTTACCTAGATGATATTGCCAGATCACACTTCAGTATGTCAGGGAGGTGCTGGGCAGACTACAGAGGGTAGGGTTGACCATTAAGCTGAGCAAATGTCAGGTGGGTATGGCAGAGGTCTCCTACCTAGGACATAGAGTGGGGAGTGGTAAGATAAGGCCGGAACCTGCCAAAGTGTTGTGGAAGCTATTCAGGCATGGCCTGCACCTTTTACTAAAAAGCAGGTGAGGGCATTCTTAGGGACAGCAGGGTACTACAAAAAGTTTGTCCTCAATTATAGTACCATAGCTGCTCCCCTCACAGATCTGACTAGGAAGAACAGGCCAGATAATTTAGTGTGGACCCCAGCATGTGAGCAAGCATTCCAGAAGCTTAAAAAAAAGCTTTAGGAGGACCCTTTGTGTTAGCCAGTCCAGATTATAGCAAATAATTTGTTGTGCAGGTGGATGCTTCAAACTTTGGGGTGGGGCTGTACTTAGCCAGATTTCTTCAGAGGGGGAAGAGCACCCAGTGGTTTATCTCAGTCGTAGGGTCCAACCCAGGGAGGAATACTATGTAGCAATAGAAAAAGAATGTCTAGCCATAGCGGGGGCACTGCAAAAACTTCAGCCTTATCTGTATGGAAGAAAATTCACTGTAATAACTGATCACAACCCTCTAACATGGTTAAACAGAGCCAGCCAGCAAAATGCCTCGTTGCTAAGATGGAACCTTGGGTTGCAAGCATATTATATGTCAATGCAGCACCGCAGTGGGATTAGCAATGCCAATGCAGATGGTTTCTCAAGACAGGGAATGGGGTGAGGTACACCCAGATAGACCTAACCCTGTCAAGAGGCATTTATCAAGGGTCACTTGAAAAACTAGCTTGAGTTCTCCAGAGGGGAAGAGATGTGAAGACTGATAGAGAAGGGTGAAGGCTGCCAGCCTAGTCAAATATAATTTGATACATAATTCTGACATTTGTAAATATAAATGTAAAATACAGGCTTGTGTCTTAAATGTCAAGAAATGCTGTTTCAGCAATGTGGTAACATTGCCATCTGCTGTAAGGAAAACTAAGTCAAGCATTTCTTATTGGTCCTTTGAAATTAAAATTACCTTATGCATATTCATTTGAAGATAGAATTTGGATTCAATGAGTCTGGAGTAAACATCTTGTCTATTATTTTAAGGCTAAAGTTAATGACCAGAATTTACATGTGGAATGTCCTTTATTGCCCTAAGTGTAAAAGAATGTAAATGCAATTTCTGTGTGGCCTGGGAACCAAGAAAGTGTAAACAAATGATGTAATGTTTTATCAGAACTGCAGTTTCAATTTAAACAGTGAGAACCAGACATTATTAAGCATTTTGATCTTGGATATTCAACTTATCAGTACTCTGCCTGTGTCTTAAGTAAGTTATCTTAGAAGTATGTCTTCTTGTAGAAATAGCTAGGATTATAAAGATTAGACTAAGTGTTTTTTTGTTATGTCAGAACTGTGTTATGGAATTATTTTAAGTTTCTGTGTGATCTCTGAACTCTTGAATAGCATTGTGGTGTAGTAGTATTGTCTTGTGTTTTTGGTATTTATTATTAAATATTTTAAACCCTTCTCAACTGTGACTGGTTTATATAGAGATAATTAAGCTCTAGAGTACATTGCATATTTATAGAGTTTATTGTACAAGGCCACTCTAATAAGCCTTGACTGATTAGTCACACTTACCAATTGGATAATAATACTGCACAGTAATACTTGGACACCCCTTTAAGGGCCTTTGGGTAGCTGATAATTATTAGCTGGTGGTGGCAGTGATTACTACCTTATAGTCTGATTAAAGGGGCACAGCTGCAGAATCTGTGTCAGCCTTTCTCAGGAGTGTCTGTGAAGTTGTACAAATACTTATCTCAAAGTGTGTGTATGTGTTTGTGTGTGTGTGTGTGTGTGTGTGTGTGTGTGTGTGTGTGTGTGTGTGTGTGTGTGTGTGTGTGTGTGTGTCAGCTACTTGGGCAGGGATACATAGCACTACTTGGACAGCGAGAGTACTGGAGGTCAGCTTGTCAGCTAGGCTGAGATCTGGACCCTATAGCTGTGCCAGTGGGGAGTCTTATTGGGGACCTGGGGAGCAAGGGAGCAACCAACCCCAGACTGTCTGTGATCTCTGTGTGCACTTAAGGGAAATTGTACTTTACTGTGTGTATTTGTTATCCTTTCCTCTTATATGAGATGCCTTCTCTGGTGTTAGTGGTGAGGATTGAGGCTTCTTGGTTGCTGGGCCAGGGCGTGGGCGTCACAGAGGATATTCAAGAAAATTATTTTACTGGAGTAGATTAAAAAGGATTTCTACATGTAGAGTGCATATTACTTAATTTCTGTAATTAAAGGTTTGTTAAGAAGTTATATTATTGCATTGCTTATCTGATAGCATCATGCAGGTGAGTACCGCTGACTGGTAATTTTAAGTATGTTTACATGTAGAGGTATTTCTAGTGCAGGTTTGATGCTACTCATAGTATGAAGAATACAGTTATTCAGGTTGTCTGTTCATGATATCAGCAGTTTGATTACTAAATACCAACAATTGTTATACACAAAATCAGTGTGCCACACAATCACAGCCCTTAAGGCAAAATAACATACCTAACACACTAGTAATAGGTGACTCTATAGTCAGGCACACTGACATCCCACTCACTAGGCTGGACAAGCAGAAGGTTGCTGTCAGCTGCCTGTTGGGAGCCAGAATCCACCACATAACACAAGCACTCAGATCACTCTAGAACAAGTACAAATATGACTCTGTCATTGTTCATGTTGTTGTGAATGACCTGAGATGTACCTCCCTGGACTACATGAAAAGAGACATGGAAGAGCTCTCTGATCATGTAGCCCAGGCTGGTATGACCCTGACCCTGAGTAGCATCCTGCCCTCACCAAGAATGATACATCAGTATAAAGAGAAAATGATCCATTTCAACAATTGGCTAAGCTTCTGGTGTCATTCAAAGGGGATCCAGTGTCTGTCAGCCTGGGATGACATGCTCGACAAGCTGCATTGCTTCACAAGAGATGGCTTGCACCTGTCACCCCTAGGCTTTCGAATACTAGCCAAGGCTCTTGCTGCCCCATAGTGCCTTTTATAGGCAAGGCTCAAAAGTCAAACCCACCTCCGTAAACAGCACAATTAACAAAAAACCGAGGGTTATGCTACTCAAAGCCAGGAGTTTAAATCTCAAAATGCACTCGCTCGAAGCACTCCTCAGTATTGAGAACGTCGACATCTGTGCAGTAACTGAAACCTGGTTCGAGGCTCCAGAGAGCACCCCAGCACTACTGGGCTACAACTCGTACCACACATTTCGGCCACAGAACATGGACCGAAACACAAAAGGAAAGGGTGTATTCATATTCATCTAGGATATCTACACCTCCAGGTTAGTGGCGCAGCATGATACCTTTGAGATCATCCATTTGCAACTAACATCAGGCAAATCTGCAGTGCAAATTGTGGCTTGCTACAGATCACCATCCATGAACCAGGACCACCACTCCACCTTTCTAGATACACTGGAAAACATGAAGGTCCTACCGAACACCCTGATATTGGACAATTTCAATTACCCTACCATTATCTGGGAAAACTACTTGAGTTACAAACTCCCAGGCCCAGCACTTCCTGGAATTCATCAACTCAAATGCCATGGATCAGCTGGTAAACTCCCCTACCAGAGGTGAAAACATATTGGACCTGGTCATCACAAACATGGGCGACAGGTGTTCCACACCAGAGGTCTATCCGTCACCGGTTAGATCAGACCATAAACTAATCACTCTGGATGTCCAGACCCCACCACCACCCCCATTTAAGGAAACCACATTAAAAAACTTTTCTAAAGCAAACTTTACCTTACTTAAGACAGAGGCGGGAAGTTTCACAGCCCCCATGCTAAAGGATAACGCTGCCCAAGATGCAGAAACCTTTACAAATGCACTCTATGAGCACCTACAAGGATGCATGGATCATGCCATCCCTAGCAAAACCAAGACTCCCTCCTCTAAGAGAAGGAAACCAGTCTGGTGGACCCCTGCCATAAACAGGCTATACAATAGAAGGAGGAAACTAGTTCAGAAAATAAGCAAATCCCAAGAAGGAAAGACATCCCTGATCAGTATCAGTAAGAAACTAAGGTCCCTCATAAAATCATCCAAGGCTAACTTCTAAAGAAAAATAGCCAAGGATTCAAAAGATAACCACAAAGCCTTCTTTAGCTATGTTAAGAATATAAGTGGCAACTCACAGATATGCACTGAACTAGTGCAAAATAGCACAAAATATACTGAACCTACTGATATTGCCAACATCCTGGCAGATAGATTCAGTGCAAACTTCACCTCCCCTCACCCCCAAAAGGGCCCACAATAATACTGGAAAAGTGTAGTGTCCTGGAAATCACAGAGCTAACTCCCCACCTAAACACTCTGTTCAACCTCAGCCTCTCCACAGGCTATGTGCCCATAGAATGGTGCACAGCAACGGTTATTCCACTCCACAAAGGAGGGGCCACAACTGACCGTGGTAACTATCACCCTATAAGCCCGACTAGTCTGGTCTGCAAGGCTATGGAGCATATCATCATGGAACTCATTAACAAAGACAATGGGAACCTTCAAACACTTTACTCGACTCAGTTTAGGTTTGCTAGGGGCAGATCTTGCCTACTAAACCTGGTTGACTTCTTTGTGACAGCCACCAAGCCATAGACGAGGGAAAGGTTGTTCACACAGCCTACCTTGACCTCGCCAAGCCTTTTGACACCATTCCCCACTCGGGTATTACAGAAAAACTCACCAGCCTGAACATAATCCCCTACGTCACGAGATGGGTTGCCAGCTGGCTTACAGACAGAACTCACACGGTAAGAATAGCAGGCTCCAGGTCTGACTCTAAACCAGTTACAAGTGGTGTCCCACAAGGCTCGGTCCTGGGACCCCTACTGTTCGGTATATACTTCTCAGAAGTACAGGCAAGCACAGGATGACTATGGCTAACCAAGTTCGCCGATGACTGCAAACTGGGAGCCATAATTGACTCTCTGACTGACACAGACATCCTCCAAAAGGGCCTCACTGAGACAGACACCTAGTGTCAAAGTCATGGCCTCAAGCTAAATGTCAAAAAATGCATAGTCATCCCGTTTGGGGAAAAAAAAACACCCACGAATTACCACATAGGTGGCAGCCCCCTTGATACAGAAGAGGTAATAAGAGATCTGGGGACCCAGGTAGATAGTAATCACTCCTTTGACAATCATATTGCCAAAGTAGTTAGGAAATCCTTCTATGTGGCCCATCAAATTACTAAAGGGTTTGCATCTAGAAATAAAGAGGTTATAGTGCCCCTCTACCCGTCACTCATCAGACCCATCATAGAGTACAATGCCCCATTTGGGATGTATTTCACAAGACACTTCCAACAGCTGGAGCGACAACAAAAGTACCTCACCAAGAGGATTACTGGCCTCAAACACATGTCCTATGCAGCCCGACTGAAAAAACTCTGGCTGTACTCAGTGGCATATCGCTTACTCAGAGGTGATCTCTGTCTGACTTACAAAGCCATGTCCAACTCAGAATTGATGGACATACTCCACCTAAAGAAATCCAATTCACTGCGAGCCACGCGCGCTAGTGAGCTAAACCCACCACAACAATAAATAGAACATGCTGGAGGGATAGATTCCTGTCACAGAGACTCCCCATGCTTTGGAACAAAATTCCAAACTACATTAGGCAGAGCCCCTCACTAACACTCTTCAAGAGAAACCTTGACAAGTGGATGGGTAACAGAAAATACACCCCTGGGATCACTTCATTGGCTCTGCTTGACAGAGGATCAGTTAATTAATCAATGGGGCGGCGATAGCCGACACACTCTGGCTAGGCTTATATATGCCCTTGGGCAGATAGCCTAGTACCTACCTATGAACCTATGAACCTAAGAGGATAGGCATAGAATGGCAGGTGGTCACAAACTCACCATACTGTCCCAGATTAGTATTCCTACTCACAGCTGTCCCAGATTACTAATCTTACTCACATCCATCACAAACACTGCTACATGCCACCTGTTTCCACCATGTTAAGACAACACATCGTAGCATAACTGGCTTTTCATGATACACCCGTGGTTAGTCAGATTTATATCTTTATATGCTAGTAGTTTTTTTTTATTTTTATGTCATTAATACTCTTTCCACAGATTAATTATATTGAGGTTATGCATTTTTTTCTCTCTCCCCTTCCTTCCTTTGTCACTTCCCTTTCTGTTATTTTATTTCACTCCATTTATTTTGCAGTTTTGTACAGCTGCTGTCATGGCATGTATCAGTGACCAAGCCTAAATCTACAGTCCTTCAGCAAGTCCAGCCATTCAGTGCATTTCCTCATCCCACATCCTAGGCTACCTGCCTAGTGGCTGCAGTGGGCCTAGCCAGACTGTCACCTCTGTTGCCTCTGATGAAATTGTCCAGGGTAGTTATTTTGTGATGTATAGACAGATGATGGAGGTTGTGGAGAAGCTTTTAGACCAGTAGTTTGAAGCTCACACTGGCTGCCTGAAAAGGCACCTCTTGTCATTGGTAGAGTCATGCCACTGCTGCTCCTGCCATCAGTACCTCAGACAGAATTTAGAGGGCAGGGAGGTAAGGGTGGTGTTTGACCTTCACCTGGGTATCATACAGGCAGTGCAGTTTGTAAGACTGTACCTACCTTATCTCCTATCCTGGTTTTCCTGTCCCTTGTATGTCAAAGCAGTCCCCTGTTTGTTGCCCGGTTCTTCCCATTAACAGCGTCTTCCCTTTGTTTGGTGTCTGTGAGTCCACTGTCCTCCCTCCACCATCAGTGTGTAAACACCTGCCTGTCAGTCTTTGTCTATGTTATATGTATGTGTCTGTGCCACTGCAACTGACATGTAACCTCTCACTGTACCTTTAACCCAGTTTTTCTTTAAAAAAAGTAAGTAAATGAGTGCTTGTCCCAAAAAAAATACCCTCTGTCTTTCTCTTTACACCTGTCCTTACCATCACTATTTCTCTTGTGTATTATCCCCTGCTTGCTGCCCCTTTTCTCTACTGCCATATACTCTCATTCCTACAATTTTTTATATTCAAAATAGCACATTTTAGCCAGTGCAGTGTCCCCTGTAAAGCAGTGTGCCACCATTCCGTTTTCTTGCTTCTTAGCACATATGCACATACTGAGGTGCTTGCTTCCTCTGCGCTTATCAATTTTCATCTGACTCCAAGCCACAATTGGAAATTTTCCTCTCTCAGTTCAAGTCCTGCTACCAGCATGAGCAGGTTTACTAATTAGCTGTGACAGAGTTTTCTCTTTATTAATTGGTAATGGCCTTGAGACCTTATCACACTATGAGCTGTACCTGCAGTAGGCAATCTGCATTCAGACTAGACATGTTTCTGAGGTCCGTTTTTTTTTTTGTTTGTTTTTTTTTGTTTTACACTTAGGAGTAGATTTCCATCAGGAAGCCATTTTGAGAGCTGGTTTATGTCTGTTTCCTGTTGATATTTGATTGTGGAGTGGGCAGAGCCTGACCTGCTGATGACCATATCAGTCTATAAAACAAATAGAGATTTGGCATAAGTTTGTGGGCTAGCTGGATGATGAAGAGTGAGAATAAAAGAGGAAATAATTTGTAACCTTGGGGACACTTTCTGAGAGAGGAGTTTTGAAGGATGACTTGTGGCTTGTTTTAGCTCAGAAGCTAACTTCAAACAGGAAATAATTAAACCAGCTAAGATGGTTCGTTTGGATGTACCCATTAAACTGGTCAACAGATGAATGAATGAATAGTTGGATGATTAATGGTTTAATTAATTAATGTAAAAGGTCCATGTCAATTTACAGTATAAAAGGCTATTTTCCCAGTTTTAGATTACCATCTTTGTATATATAAAATTAAGCAGCCAACTAGGTTTTGCACTGATTGGTTGTTGTTAATTTTATAAGAAGAAATGAACACAAGTGATCATTTCAGAGGTATTCATTTGGTCACACTGGCTAAACAGACAAATGCTAATGTAGCAAAGAACAGTTAAAAGGGTTATAGGAGGCTTTATAAACATGATGCATGTAAAGAACACTATTGGTTGTGAGGCAGGACACTCAGCTTATTTTTCATTATTTTTACTTAAGGCCAGCAGCTGCAAGTCCATAGAATTAATGCCAGTGTCTGTTGTAGATAATCCATGGAATGTCATGCTGCTACAATGTTATTTTCCCTCATCTTGCACTCTGACTGCTGGATATCTGGTATCATTACTTATTCTTCCATTCTAATCTAATTAGGATATGTGCACACTTTGGCTCTAGAAGACACTAATGGTATATGACTGTTACCTGCAATTATTACATTAAAATATCTTTGAAATGATGGAGAAAAACACGGGGGTTGTAAACAACCTTTGACTGAGTCATTCTGTAACTGGACAGTAGCAGATGTCTAACATGCCAGGCTACATCAGCAGCAGCAGCAGGTCCATTACAGAAATACATTTGTGTAGCGCAGTTCTGCTGAATGCTTTTTTAATGAAATTCATTCTGTTAGTCATACCAACTTTTCAAATCAGTAAGAGGAAATGGGAGACACAGAGTATGAGAAAAGGCTTACAATTTCACAAATGTACTCACCTGGACCTGATAAGAGCTGGAAACATGGAATTTTGCAGAGAATGTGCTATATTTTGGGGCAGCACAATAATATGGCAGTTACTACTGCTGTCTCACAGCACTTGGTCCTCTGGTTTGATTCTTCCCTGGGGACACATCTCTCAACCTCTTAAAGCAAGATATCTGGACAAAGCCTGAAATAATGGGGGAAAAAAGGCCCAAAATGATTTTAAATATTGCTCTTATAAACTTATAATGTTACTAGAATAACAGGATTTGTGTTAGAATGCATTTTCTAATGGATATCAAATCTGAAAGTCAAAAGTATGCCATCACTTGGTGACTGTAGTCCTTGATGATTTGCCAGAAAACCACAAATTTCCACAAGGAACAGACCAAAAATATGGGGCAAAAATTTAGACAGTCTGTGAAAATCTGGACATTTGAGAGGTATGGCTGGAGTGCCTTATTTGTGGAAATTGAATCTTCACAACATACACTGTTGGGTAGCTGCTGAAGACACTGATTGCCATTCACACTCTGAAGACATGTTACCAGATTGTCTGTTGATGGCACAGTACCTTATACATGCATATTACCATGGACACATAAATGTGCCTTGCTATGTCACACCTGTGGCTGGTTTCTGCCTTGTTCCTACTGGCCTCCATGATACGTTCCAGCTTCCATAGCACTCAGTCAGTTGAGAACAAATACATGAAATTAATAGATGCATTCTCTTGCCATAATCGAGGAAACTGTTGGACAACACTGAACAGTAACTACTGGAGGGAGCGAAGTAAGGCTGACCATTAAGGGGAGAGCATTTATGATTTATATTTTATGAAATATTGCTTCCTGAAGATGGCAGTGGAGGTCCGAAATGTATTTATGGATGGATAAGTGAAGTGTATAGATACTGAAGGCTTTAATGATACCCAGAACAGATGGGGTAAAAATGAATGCCTGATAGGATGGGGAGCTAAAAATGGCTTATTAAATCATTCACGTGAACTTGCTATGCCAGAAGTTTTCTTCCACTGATCATACCTCTCAACTGTACAGATTTTTGCAGAACGTCCAGATTTTTGCTTCATATTTTTGGTCTGTTCTTCATAAATTTTGTGGTTTTCTGGCAAATCATTGAAGACTGAAGTCATTAAATGATACTAAATAATGGCAGACATTTGAGTTTCAGACTTTATATCCTAAACAACATACATAATAATGCAAAACCTGTTATGTTATTCTAGCAACTTTCTAGGTTTATAGGAGCAATATTTAAATTCTGTCCCTATTTTGGGTCCTTTGTCCCCCATTCTTTCTGGCTTTGTTCAGATTTCTTGAACTGAGAGGTTGAAAGGTCTGCTTAATATACTTAACTATCATCTTCTCTCTTAACTCTACACAGCCATAATAGGGGATTGTATGCTGCTACTGAAACATTTTCTGTTTTTGCTTTCCTGTATTTGATTAAGAGTAAACTGGATTAGGTTTCAACTTTTTCTGAACATGCCATTGATGTGCAACTCACTTTTTAGTGTCCTCCATGGGGAATTACTGCTCACATTTTTTTTCTGTTTGCATTCCAGCAGAAATTCAAAGATTATGGCCTTTACATTTTTCACAGTTCTGCAACTAGATTTATTAGCAGATCTGTGATTATAATCAGCTTATTATGTGTTCAAAATATGAATGACAAAAAATTCCCCTCACAAGCAAAGCTCTAAGGATAAATCTTGGCATCCATGTCCTGAATCCATAATAAAAGTTTATAATCAGTGAGGTGTAATCATAATTCTTTGTTGACTGCTGCATGTAGTGCCATTTACTAGCAAAAAGAAGGAAAGAAAGTGAGTAAAGAACGTATCAAGCTCTGCCAAAATATCCACCAGCTTATCTCTCAATTTGTTTACTTATCTACACATCTTCCCGCATTAAATCACATTTGTAACTTTGCTGCATGATTTACTTCAACCTTCCACGCACCTCCACTTTTTTGGCTCCAAGCAGTTTGTGTTTTGCTTTATACATACACTCACATATACATATACATATACATATATATATATATATATATATATATATATATATATATATATAGGATCACTACGGAATACTGAAATTCCACAATCCCGAGACTCTAAATCTCAGGATTGCGGAATCTCGAACATTAAAAAAAAAATAAAACATCCAACAAACTATTCTAACATGTATGCAAGGGGGCAAGCCCCCCTGGACCCCCCACACCCCCTGCAACTTAAATATACCAACTTCGAGATCGCACTACAGTGGAGTGAACAGCAAAGTTTCCCTTCCGCACTTTACGGTAATCCTCATTCACTACTTTCGAGAGTCCGCAATCTTGAGATTCTGGTCCTCTGGATTTAGAATCTCAGGATTGTGGAATTTCGGTATTCTGTAGTGATTCTAGATATATATATATATATATATATATATATATATATATATATATATATGAGAGACACGGCGAGAGAGAGAGAGGGAGGGAGGAGTAGTTTTTTTTTAATGTCAGCTCTCCTTATTGTGTCTTTTTTTTCAAATGTTGCAATGTTGAATGCTGGGTTTGCCTAGCGTATATGCACTGAGCTATGGTAAGTGGGTGTGTGTGTGCTAATGCTGACACGTTTAGATATTCCACAAGTTTCAGCATTTGGGATGGCAGTCGGTGCATGTGTCTGCAGGTTAAGGTTAGAGTAGCTGTTAGGGCCTAGGAATGCTTTAGTGTTGTGCATGTGTGTTATATATGAGAAGTGTGTCTGAGTGTATAATATACTAGTACTATTAGGGAAAGGGTTTTTAATAGGGTAATGTTTATAGTTATGGTTAGGGGGGGCAGCATTAGGGATGGCACACATGATTAAGGTGGTGCGTGGGGGGCAACTGAATTTTAGATGAGTTTATTGCATCTGATTGAGGCCTCTCCTGTTTTTAACTGAAGGTGATGAAGAAGAAACATGTTTTTAATGTGATTCACATATTGAATAGAAAATAATTTTAAGCATTAATAGCTGTAATAGTATACTAGTATCACTGAGTAAAAACTTCTCTGGTAAGTGCTTACCCAGTATAGTGTTGTAAAGTCCTGGCAGTTCATTATTTTCAAAATAAACAATTTCTGCTTATCTCTGACTTCCGTTAATTATAACATTTCATTGTATTTATACCTGCAATGAATAGTGTAGGGGGTATTCATGCCAGTAAAATGCAATCTGCAAACTTATTACTTCAGGAAATTAACTTCAAACCAGTAAGTATTGAAATAAGTGAACAAACGTGTAAGGAGTGAGCAATATTTGACTTTTCATAGGTTAAACAGAGATTTGAAGATTTGTATTTTATTAGGAATGTAATCTTGTCTGACATTGCAGTATTCAATACCAAGATCCCTTTTTTATCTCTAGTACAGTGCACACAGTATTCAAACCTTATATCAGAGGCACATAAGACATTTGCTTTATGCATCTGACTTGTTTATTTTGCTTTTTCTGATGAGAATTTGTAAAGAGTACATGTCGTACTTGACACATTTACTTGAAGAAGGTTAAGGGCATCTGGGATGCCTTTGTTATGAACAGCAGTCTGTCTCCACTATGTAGACAAACACTGTGTGATGATAAGAAATATACATGTCTGAACACTTTTGTATAATGTACTTTGGCTTTGTTAAGTTATCCATTCTTCTAATGCTGTATAATGCCAGAAGAATGCACTTTGAAAAAGTATGGCCTTCAACTGCGGATACCCAGTGTGAGTTGCTTTACAGAACAGAGAATATTTCTATTTCTTCCATGGTTAAACAATAACAATTTAGCTAAGCTTTTGTTAGCTGCAGACTTCAAAGTAAAGGAAGGTCTGATCTGACACTGCATATGCAGATGAAATAATCTTCTTAGAATGGATTATTAAGAAAGTGAAACATGTTTTTATCTGAGTGGAATAGAAGTGAAAATGTATAACTATCAAAGGAAATAACCCTGGTCATGTCTTTCCATACTTCCTGGTTTTCAGGGATGTCCCAGACTTTAGATCATCATTTTAATCCATCCCCTTTAAAATCTGTGATGTGTATTTTTTAAAATCCCTTTACTGAGTTGTCATTTGTGACACAGGCAAACTTACATTTATATAAAAGTAATCAAATCATATTAACAAGTTTACATCTACAACCATTATATATCACATATATTGTTCTATACAGTATAATCAAGCCAGCATTAAATAAATTTACATGTACCTCTTTCTAAAGATCCCACTCTCTGTTCTTTTATCTCTATTCACTATTTCAAAGATGGTTGAATTAGCCCCTGATTTCTGTTTTCTAGTAAATGCTTTTTTGGCAGCCACCATAATTAAACTTAATCAGGCCTTACTATGTCTAGGCAATTCAGATGCTGTATCCCAGCTAAAAAAAAAAAAGTATTTCCTTAGTTATACTCATTTGCTCACCGATTGTTCCTGACAGGGGGAATTTTTTTAAGTCTGCTAACTCATTACACTTCAAGAACATATCCTCCCAGGTACCTCTTTATTCCCCATTACACCTGCAACATTTTCCATCTACCTGAGAAAAAGTTCTTTAGAGCCTGCTTGGGGTATAAAAGTAACTATACAAACACTTCTATGCAACAATCCTAAATCTTCTAGATTTTGTTGCATATTTGGGAGCCATATGTATGTCCTCCCGTTATTTCTTTTTCAGTTGGTTATCTAACCTCTCTCCCCAATCTTTTCTGACCTCCTCTAATTCCTAAAGTTATCACGCAGTATTTTATATGCCCTACTAATTATCTCTATTTAGCAGCAGCTTCTGCTCTAGATTCAACTAAAAACTCAACCAGTGCAGGTCTTTCATTCAAAACTCCTCTGTCTCTTTCTCTTTCCTCTACTCAGATAAAAAAATCCTCATTAGGGAAGCCATTCTATAATCTTCAGTCCCAGTGTCTTCTCAGTCTCCTCCCATTCCATTACCTTTCCTTCTCTAATTATTTGCTCCCAATACCTTGGTTCCTTTGGCAGCTTCCTCCAGTAAATTCCAACCCCTCTTGCCTATTGTCTGTACCCCTAATTGCAGTCATCCCTATCGGCAGAATCTCCTTTCTCCATTCCCGTTTTGGCTTCATTCTTAGTATACTTTCTGCTGCTTGATGAATATAATATTGTTTTGCTCTTTTTAATTTCTCCAAGTCTTTTGGGTTTTTAATAGCATGATGGGAATGTACTCCATTCCTAAGTGAAAGTACTATTAAAGTTTATGAAATTAGTATTGTTTCAATCTTGAATGTTAGCCAGAAGTACTCTTTGCAGCACCAGGAATGTGCCTAGTAATGAATCCGTCTGCAGTTCATACAGAGTTACATGCATCAGTAGCATATCTCAATATGATTGTAGTTTCTTTTTTATAAGGCCCGTTGCTCCTACTACTGTTGTAGCCATCTAGGTATTTTTCTTCCACATTGCTGTCATTTCTGCCTGCAAATCTTGATATTTTATGACTTTGTGTCTCTCTGTAAGCAAGACACTATAGTCACTGGGTGTAGTGATTTCAATGATCAGTGCTACTTTTTTCTTCTTTTTTGGACTACTATATCTGGTTCCTTGCATCTGTCTTTTGAATGGTAATAGGTGATCCCATGTGATGTAGTTGTCATCATTTTCTATGATGCTTTATGGCTCATGTTTACAGTGTTTTTCAGCTACTTCAATATTATAATGTTTGTACAATCTCCAGTGCAACAGTCTTGCCACATTACAATCCTTCTGCCATTAGTATGTCACAACCTGCAGCAAGGTGTGCGACTGTTTCCAATTCTGTTTTACAAAACCTTCATTTGCCTGTTTCTCCCACATGTTCATTGAACTTTGTAAATCAACATGCATGTAGCCCACTATCTTCTGCAGCCAGTATTAACCTTTCATCTTTTGGTTTAAATTTGCCTCTCCTTAACCATTCCTGAACAACATGAGGTTCTTCCAGAAGTTCTCTATACTTGCAACTATATTTATGTATTTTCCACATTTATTGCCTTCTCATCTGATCCTGCACATTATATTCTTTCTTTTGTTTTTGGCACATTCAATTGCTGCCTGATTTTGATCAACTTCTGGTTTGATTTCTATTCCTGTTTGACGCAATTTGCTTCTGCTAGACTAAGCAAGGAAGTCATATTACATTTATCCTCCTCATGTTTCAAAACTTTCACTATATTTGGGTCTTGTGAGGTCAGCAGATATGAGTGCAGGCCCATGATTGCAGATCTATACATGTAATCAATTTCAAGGAGACCCATCCCTCCTTCAGAACTGGGAATATATAATCTTGGTATGCACAGATTTTTACAAATCATTTGGTAAGGATGAAGCATCCTTCTTGTTTTCCTGTCTAATTTATATAACACATTTTGGGGTCAGTGAATCACTCCAAAACTGTAAATTAGGACAGTAAGAGCAAATTGGTTTATAGCTTGAATGTTTTTCTTAGATGTCAATGCTATTTTCAATATTAATTTAAGTCTTCTAAAGTATTCCTTACTAAGTTTTATTCACATTTGTTCATGTTTTATTGTTGATCCTTCATCAATTCTGAAATATTTATGCACTTCCTCTTGCTCAAGTTTTTTTATATCACATTCTTGTCCCAAACTGATGTTTTCTTGGTGCTGCAGCTTTCCTGCTTTAAAGGTTGCTTTTGCACATTTAGCAAGACCAAATGACATACTTATATCATCTGAAAAAGTTTTGACTACTTGCAGTTGTGCTTTCAGTTCCTTATTTGATGAGCTATACAGTTTTAAATCATCGACAGAGAGAAGATGAGAAGTATTTACACTTAGTTGTTTTCTATGAGCCAAATTATAGCCATGGCCTCATCTGTTAAGTAGACAGTTTAATGGGTTAAGGGCAAGACAGAATAGCAATTGTGACAGGGAGTCAACCTAGAATATCCCCCTTTGAATTTTTATCCCTGGAATTGTAATTTGTTCTTTGTTGTGGCTTAATTGCAAAGTGGTCTGCCACTATTTCATGGCCACTGTAATGTAGCTGATCAGTGTAGGATATATCTTATACATTTTATACATTTTTAAGCACTCTTTTATCCATGAATATGGGATACTAGCATATGTTTTTTATAGTCAATCCTAATCCATGCCATATTTAGATTCTTCCCATTTCTACAGTTCTCCATTATGACTTTATTTAGCAACAGATGATCCTTTGTTCCATATGACTTTCTTTTATTACCCTTTTGTTCTATTACCATTATTAAATTTTCTTCTAAATGACTATAAACTCTGATGGCATGAATTTCACTGTATAGTTTATACGTCATTGGAAGGCAAGTTATTGGTGTATAATTTTTAGGATAGGTTGTGGGTTCACTCTTAAGTAGGAGCATTGTTTTTCCTGTTGTTAGCCAGGTTGGTGTCTGTTTGGGGTGCACATATAAATAATTCTTACTCTTCATGCAAAGATGTTAATACTTTTAGCCAGAAATTAGGTACTGCATCTGGGCCTGAAGTTTTCCAGTTGGAGGCATTTCTTAACTTTATCTCAATCTCTCTGGCCGTTACCTCATCCCATTTCATATCTTGTACATTTGAACTTCTTATTCTTTCTTTTACCTCTTCCATCCATTTAGCATCTTAGTATGTATCTATTTTTTTCTTTTTTGGGTGGTCTTTCAGTTCCTTTTGCCTTATTTTCCAATTCTCTATAGAACTTTTTGGGGTCATCAATAAATTACTTATTTTGTACTTTTCCTTTATATTTATCTGTGTATCTTTTAAGTTTTTCTGCCAGTGTTGAGATTTATAGTTTATAATTTCCAATAGTGCAAGACAAATCCTGATGCATTATAAAACTGTGCATTGTTTTTATCACGTCAATCTTTTTGAGTATTTTTGTTGATCTGTTCACTCTTCTATACTCTTCTAAAAGTGACACTTTTTGTCAATTGCATTATCGTTTTCTCTTTTTGATACTTCAATGATGGTATTCAATTTCTTCCCTTCCTTTCCCTCACTACCTGTGTTTTGTGGCAGAATTTTATCAGTTATTAATTTAGCTGCATAGTAATAGATTAATTATTGTATTCATTTGTTTTATCAAGCTTCTGACTTTTTGGGTTTTAGTGACCTACTGCAGGCTATTTCTTTCATTGATCTTAATATGTCTATCTATCTCTATTAAATCAAGCAACTCTTCTCTTAGCTCATTTTCTGCTAAACTGAGGGCACATTTTTTATTCTCCATTTCCTGTGGGCATGGTATAGAGAGTTCTATAGCATCTTCCTGTGGCACATTCTGTTCAATTTCATCCTGTGTCATCCATTGCTCTGTCATATGGGGACTCCAGGGTCTATTACTCCTCAACATATTTTCTTAATTTCTATCCATGGTATATGCTATATATAATACAGTCTGCATATCAGTGTTGTCTTGGTAAGATTTTGTGAAAAACAAGGTCCACCTTGTGAAGGTACTCACCAAGACAAGGATGAATTCAATTCAGCAATACTACTCTCCTTTGCTTGCTGACTTATCATCTCTCCATTCACTAATATTATATATGACTGTTGTTATTTTCCTTAAGGATCTGTGTCCAAAACCACACTCTTTCCTTATTTCTTGAATTACTTTCCCTGCTTCATCATCATCATACCTTTCCACTTTGAATTATAGTTTTCTGCTTAGGTTATTTATAAGAGCCTTAACTACTTAGCTCTAAAATATCCCTTCAAATGAGAAAATCCTAAACCTCCTTGTTCTGTTGGAAGGATCAGTTCATCCCACTTGACTATTACCATCTTCCCCTCTATGATAAAACCCTTTACCTCTTTATTAATTACTATCCACAGTTTCCCATCTGGATAATAAAAATATGCCTGATATGTGTATAAAACTAAAGGGACTAAAAACATTCTTACTACTTGTATCTTGCTGTCCACATCCATAGACATGAGCTTCCAGTTTCCTCAGGTTTTGCATTATTTGTTATTGTTCTTTTCTTACATATCCTTAGCTGCCATAACAGAATCCATTTTAACCCATACTCCTAAAGTCTTCATTTTATCATGTCCCCATACATATGGGTATTGCTGAACCAGTTCATGTGTCGGTACATACTTTACAGCTATTGTCTTCGTTTTATCTTCATTAATTATATACACCCTCCCCAAAAAAACAGACCTTTTCTGGTTCTATAAGCTACAAAATATTTCATCTCCAGATAAAGCCAACGTTTCTTGAATACTATACCAATTATATTCTTGTGTATCTGAGTCTCTTATTTTCTTTGTCAGTGGTTCCAAATGCAATGCAAATAAAATAACAAAGGGAAAGAGGACACCCCTGACTGTTTCCTTTCTTCAGATACAACTTATCAGACAGGAACCATCCTAATTTGATTTTTGCATCTGATCCCTCATATATCCTAATTGACATCATTGTTGTATCACGAAATGCAAATGTTTCCATTGCCCTACTCATAAAATCACAGCTTACTCTATCGGATACTTTCTCTGCAAGAAGACTCACCAAAAACAGAAGTATTTTTTTACATTCTGCTTCCCTCTGGATCATCATCATCATTCTGTTAATATTGTCAAATGTTTGCCACCCCTCCACAAAACCACATTGATTCATGTCTATCAATTCTGGCAACACCTTTTTGCCATTCTTTTAGCCATTACAGACATAAACGCTTTATAGTCATGGCTTAAATTTGAAACAGAGACTAGATATGATGGGTCTTTAGTATCTTTAGGTATTACCACCACCACAGCTTTTTTTTCCAGGATGTTGGTGCTTCCTCTCCTTTTAAAATACTGTTAAACAAAACCTTCCAAATCTTTATCACTTTCCTCCCTCATAGCTTCCAAACTTCCACAGGAATACCATTTATTCATGAAGACTTTCCTGCATATTGATTATATATCACCATTTTTATCACATCTTCTCCTATCTTAACTGTTAATTGTTGAGCCTCATCCACCACTAACAGTGGCATATTTAAGCCTTCCATAAATATTTCCATTTGTGCTTTTTCTTGATATCCCCACTTCTTTGCTTTATACAAGTTGTGTTATAATTTCCAAAACACCTGTAATACAGCCACAGGATCTCTGGTTATTTTTCTTGTTATAGGGTCCCTAAGTTTGGCAACAGCCATTTCTACTTTCTGTTGCCTAAGTCATTATGCCAAAAATGTTTTTTTTGTGCACTGGAGTTATTATAAAGTAAATAGTTGCTTAACAGTAATCTTTCTATATTCCTGCTTATTATTCAGGTACTCCCTTGATTTCTGTCTAGTACTCTTCACTTGCTCCTCCCCTTGTTCTAAGAGATTCCCCTTATTCTGTAATACTTTAACCCTGGTCAGCCCCTCTGAATAATTCTTGTTTCTTCTTAACAATATCTATTTTTGTTTTTTATTTCTACCTTATTTTTAAACTCCACTTTCATTTTATCCCACTCACTAGCTATAACTTCTGGAGTACTTTATATATTCCCTAATAATTCCTGAATAATTTCTACAAACCGATTCCTCAAATTTCACTTTTTTTAACAGGTAAGTGGGGAAGTGTCAGTGTCTCATCTTTACTTCATTACCCTGCATTTTTATCTTAGTAATTGTTGGCACATGATCTTAAATAGTTATTGAATGTGTGTCAGACTTCTCAATGAAATGCAAATGATTCTCTGAAATATAATTTCTGTCTAGTCTAGCCAAGTTATTGTGCCTTGGAGAATAATATGTAAATTTCCTCTGAGTTCCTAATACTGAATTTACATAGGTTCATGGGTTCATAGGAGTTTGCTATGCTAGCAGCCCTAGAGTCATTACAAGCCTAACCATGTTAATCCCAAGTATTTCTATTTGTTCTTTTTGGGTAGTTTGCAGAACAAATTTATGAACAGAGCAGGTCTGTGATCAACAACCGGCTACCCCTGTCCATGAGGTACATGGGTGCCACCCCAGGGGCAAATTTGTGGTCTCCCATCCAATTACATCTTCCATACCAAATGTTTTCATATATTTCTTCAAAAATCTATATTCATTTGTTATATTTTCCTTTCTAAGAGCCCAGATGCGTCATCATTGTTGCAAATCGAATTCCGGTCCCCACCTATAAGTAATATTTGCTGCTGAAACCTAATTATTTGTCTCCATTTTTTTATCTCCATAATAGCAGTTTTAGGAGAAATAGAAATACATGCCAGTGTAATCTTCATCCCTTACCACTAGCCCCTTACAGACACAAATCTGCCATTGTTATCTTTTTTCCTCTTCTATCACTATTGGAGCTCCTCAAGCAATTCATATAAGGACTTGTCTTTTCCATTGTCCCTGATATTCTGCTGAATATCTATCCTGAAATCCTTTCTTTATCAAATTCACATGCTCATTTTTTCCAAATGTGTATCCTGTAGCATTGTCATTTGCACTCCACATTTCTTAATATAATTAAATATTCTTCCTTTGTGTCTATACTTGTGAGATCATTCACATTCCAAGATAATATGAAAAGTGTCACCATTATGATTAGAATTCATTATTTCCACCTATTATATACAACTTTTTAAAATGTCTATTTCTGGCTTTTGCTATATATGCACCTACTAATGTTTGGCATGTTAATCCTTTATAAAGTTTTTTCTTCCAATGAACTTGGAACCTATGTCACATTATACAAACTTTTTGGTTTAATGAAAACCCTATAACAAAAAAAAATATATGTAGATTTTCAAATAAAGAAGTTTAACCCTTCTAATAGGAACAGTTGTCTGAAATAAACAGCTGCAGACATGGGTCTTAATTAACCTAAAATTGAGGTTGTCCATGCTAAGACATGTTATCTGTGCTTCTACTTACAATAATTGCTGTCTGCTCTTTTACTATCATTATTCCCCTCTCAGATGTGAAAAACAACTTGCATGCTTTCAGAAAAAACATTACCTTTTAACCTTGAAGAAACTAATGTTTTGACTTTTTATTGCCCCATTATTAGCTTGTCTCCATGTAGACGAAAGAGAAAAAAGTAGTCCTCAACTGCAGGCTTCTTAAGACAAGCTAAAACATTTATTGTTAAAGGAAAACTTTTTATTATATTCAGCATTCTTATTTTATTTGTTTCCACTTAAAACGTATTAAATTATGCCAAGGGTCTCAATGCAGGCATTCACATATGCAAAAGTAGAAGAAATCCTCAGTTCCACATATATTATGATTTGTGTACTTTTGCATCCCATCTCCTACCTCACCATCCCAAGATTACAGCTTAACTTAAACGTGCTTTTGTCTAGCCTTTTTTCCTCTTTTTGCATTGTAATGTCTATATCTCTTCACACTGAAAAAGAAGAAAGAAAGATAGAAAAAAGGCTTCTGTTTTCCTTAGTATTTTTACCACATACAAGAATAACTAAAAATGCTTTACTGTAAAACATGCAATTTATATCATGGAATGTTACCTTTTTCCTTTCTCTTCCCCTCTCCTCTGTGTCTTTCCAAACATTAATGACATAAAGAAAGTTAGAGAAATGCTTTAAAGTTCCCTACAAGTTTAGCAAAATCAACAAAATCCACTGTTTCCACTTTTTCTTATAAAATCATATTTCACAAATGTGATTGATGCTTTGCAGTCTCTCATTTATTCACTAATTTCCATGTTGCCGACCTTCTTCCTATAGGCTTAGTCCTGCTTCCCAAAGGTGAGAATCAAACCTTGTATGTCAAATACATTAACCATTATACCAACCCCTTTTTCAGTTATTCAAAGCCTTTCAAAACTTGGTGGAAAATTCTTTTTACAATGATATCCAGAATGCTCAGTATAATGTTTGAACTCCACTCTTTAAAAACAGAACTGATATTTCACATATTGCACATACAAAAAACGCAGACACTAACCCAACTGTTTATTTAGTTGATGACTTTTCTTGCCTGTTTAACTTTGTGAAAAAGAAAGCTGTGAAGTTTCATCTGATATTGTTATAATAACAGGGTTGGAGAATATGCCCTTTCCCCAGTACTGTGTGATCTCAGAGCTAGTATAATTAAGTAGTAGAGGATGGAAGGGCTGAAGAGGCTTAACCGGCAAAAACATTTTTTTATTTGCATGGTCCAAGGTTTTGTCTTAGAACATCCGCACTGTGATATAGAATTTATTTCATTATTATTTTATGTTGACAATTTGACTTTTTATGTACTGAAGTTTTGTTTTACCTCAACACACCCATCTCTGTCTCCCTCTCTACATAGATAGATCGATAGCAATAAAGAGATGCATTTTATCCTAGTAATAAGTTTTTACCAAAGCATGGACCTAAATAAAAGTTTGCTGGTCCAAACTCTTTTTATGGCATAAAACATAAATAAATAAAATAATTTTTACAGTCGGTCATCAGTGCAAAATTTTGTCCCAAAATGCTCTTTGATAGCCACTAATTTCCATGTTGCTGGCCTTCTTCCTATAGGCTTAGTCCTGCTTCCCAAAAGTGAGAATCAAACCTTGTATGTTAAATACATTAACCATTATACCAACCCCTTTTTCACTTATTCAAAGCCTTTCAAAACTTGGTGGAGAATTCTTTTTACAATGATATCCAGAATGCTCAGTATAATGTTTGGACTCCAATCTTTAAAAACAGAACTGATATTTCACACATTGCACATAGTTGGAATCTACAGTAAAATATTTGCAAATAGTCAGAGACACTTTCAGGTTATGTTCATAGGTGTGTACTAGGCTAATGGCCCTCAGACCTTTACATGCCTAGCCATAGGATTACCCTGGCATAGTGCCACCCGACCTTAGTTCCCAGTGCCTCTGTCGAATAGAGCCACTGGAGTTATCCCTGGGCTGAATTTTCTGTTTCCCATCCACTCATCAAGATTTCTCTTGAAGAGGGTCAGTGAGGTGCTCTGCTTGACATGTATGGGAAGTCTATTTCATAGCATGGGCAGTCTCTGGCTTATGAACCTGTCCCTCCAGCATGTTCTGTTAATTGTGGTAATGAGGTTGAGGTCTGTGGAGCATGTGGTGTGGAGGGATTGGGATTTATTTAGATGTAGCATTTCTAACAGAGCTAGGTCAGACATGGCTTTGTAAGTCAAGCAGAGATCACCTCTAAGGAGGCGATATGATACAGAGAATAGTTGGAGTTTTTTCAGTCTGTCCATATAGGACAAGTGTTTTAGGCCTAGGATCCTCTTTGTGAGGTACTTTTGCGGCCTCTCCAGTTGTTGCAGGAGTCTAGTGAGGTACATGCAAAATGGGGCATTGTACTCGATTGGCCTAATAAGGGAAGAGTAGAGGGAGACAATGACCTCTTTCTTCCTGGATGCAAAACCATTAGTAATGAGATGTGCCACATAGAAGGACTTTCTGACCACAATGGCAATGTGGTGATCAAAAGAGAGGTTGCTGTCATCCTGTGTTCCCAGATCTCTTATAACACCTTCTGTGTTCAGTGGACTACCATCAATGTGGTAATTCATGGAACCAGGTTTTTCCCAAAGGGGATGATGACACATTTTTTGGCATTGAGCTTAAGGCCATGGTTCTGACACCAGTTGGTGGTCTCAACATCACTTGGGGAGTTAATAATTGCTCCCAACTTATAAGTTCATAGGTTCATAGGTTGATACTAGGCTATCTGCCCTAGGGCATTTATAAGCCTAGCCAGAGTGTGTTTGGCTTTCACCACCCTTTTAGATTAGTTGACTGTGCCTCTGTATAGTAGGTCACAGAAGATAGCCCTTTTAAGGTTAGTTTACTGTGCCTCTGTCTAGTAGGGACACAGAAGAGATCCCAGGGGTAAACCTATGATCTCCCATCCACTTGTCAAGATTTCTCTTGAAGAGGGTCATTGAGGGGCTCTACCTAACATGGATTGGGATTTTGTTCCAGAGTGAGGGGAGCCTCTTGGATATGAATCTGTCCCTCCAGCATGTCCTATTTATTTCTATGCTGAGGTTTAAGTCCCTGGAGCATGTGGCTCTAAGGGATTTGGGTTTCCTGAGGTGGAGCATGTCCATTAATTCTGGTTTGGGCATGGCTTTATACGTCAGGCACAGATCGCCTCTGAGTAGGCGGTAAGCAACTGAGTAGAGCTGGAGTTTCTTTAGCCTAACTGCGTAGGGCATCTGTTTGAGTCCCTTGATCCTCTTGGTGAGGTACTTTTGGGGTTTTTCCAGTTGCTGCAGGTGTCGGGTAAGGTACATCCCAAATGGGGCATTGTATTCAACGATGGGCCTGATGAGTGATGAGTAGAGGGGCACAATGACCTCTCTTGATCTAGATGTGAACCCTTTCGTGATAAGGTGGGCTATATAGAAGGTCTTTCTAACCACTTTGGCAACGTGATTGTCAAAGGAGAGATTGCTATCTACTTGGGTCCCCAAATCCCTAATTACTTCTTCCGTACTTAATGGATTACCACCTATGCGGTAATTTGTGGGCACTTTGCTTTTCCCAAAGAGGATGACTATGCACTTTTTGGCATTTAACTTTAGGCCATGGCTCTGGCACCAGTTATCTGTCTCTGTGAGACCCTTTTGAAGGATGCTTGTGTCAATCGGCAAGTCGATTATGGCAGCCAGTTTGCAGTCATCTGCAAACTTGGTCAGCCATAGTCCTCCCGTGTTAGCCTGTACCTCAGAGAAATATATACCAAACAAGAGAGGTCCCAGGACTGAGCCCTGTGGGAAGCCACTTGTAAATGGTTTAGAGTTTGACATGGCACCTGCAATTCTGACCATGTGGGTTATATCCCTGAGCCAGTTTGCAACCCATCTTGTGACATAGGGGTTGATATTTAAGCTGGTGAGCTTATTTATGATGCTTGAGTGGGGTATTGTGTCGAAGGCTTTTGCGAGGTCCATGTAGGCTGTGTGGACAACCTTCCCTTCATCTATGGCCTTGGTGACTGTTTCAAAGAAGTCGACCAGGTTCAAGAGGCAAAATCTGCCCTTAGCAAAGCCGAATTTGGTAGGATCCAGTGTTTGGAGGTTCCCAATGTCTTTGTTTATGAGTTCCATGATGATACGCTCCATAGCTTTGCAGACCAGGCTAGTCAGACTTATAGGGCGATAGTTTCCAGGGTCCATTGTGGCACCACCTTTGAGGAGTGGGACCACTGTTGCTGTACTCCATTCCTTGGGTACATATCCTGTAGTAAGGCTGAGACTGAACAGTGATTTATGTGAGGGTTCAGTTCTTCTTGGAGCTCGTGTAAGATGCAGCCCAGGACACCGTCCGGTCCCATTGATGCTGTGTTTTTTGCTTTGGAGAGGGCAGCTCTCACCTGTGCATCTGTGATGTCAGGGAGGCTACACTCTGCTGGGATAGACATTTGCTCTTTTGGGGGGGAAGGGTGGGGAGTTTGCACTGAACCTGTCTGCCAGGATATTGGCAACGTCTGTGGGTTCAGTGTATTTTTTGTCATTTTGCACTAACTCAGAGCATATCTGGGAGTTGCCTCCCAGGTTCCTGACATAACTAAAGAAGGCCTTGTGATTATCTTTAGTGTCCTGTGCAATTTTTCTTTCAAAGCTGGCCTTAGATGATTTTATGAGGGATCGTAGTTTCTTGCTAGTACTGATCAGAGATGCCTTCTCTTTTTGGGATATTGCTCTATCATGTAGTAGCTTCCCCCTTCTGTTGTATAGCTTATTTATGGCTGGGGTCCACCAGACAGGTCTTCTGCCTTTGGAGGAGTGAGTCTTGGTTTTATCTGGGATAGCACAATCCATGCATTCCTGTAGGTGTCCATAGAATGCTTTTGTAAAGGATTCTGTGGTTTGGGCCGTATTTTCCACTGGCCCGGGGGCTTTGAAGGATTCCACTTCAGTTTTGAGAAGTGTGAAGTTTGCTTTTGAGAAGTTCTTCACCGTGGTTTCCTTGGCTGGGGGTGGGGACGGGATATGGATGTCCAGTGAGATTAATTTATGGTCAGATCTTACCAATGAGGGGTATACCTCTGGTATGGAACATAGAGTCCCCATGTTGGTGATGATCAGGTCCAATATGTTTTCCCCTCTTGTGGGAGTGGTGACCAGTTGTTCCATAGCATTTGAGTTTATAAATTCTAGGAACCATTGGGCGAGGGTCTTGGGGCTTGAGTAGTGCTCCCAGTCTATGTTTGGGTAGTTGAAGTCACCCAATATGATGGTGTTTGTAGAGACCTTCATATTCTCCAGTGTTCTCAGGAAAGCTGAGTGGGGTTCCTGAGTTTGGGAGGGTGGTCTGTAGCAGGCTACAAACTGAAAGGCAGTTTTGCCCAATGTTAGTTGCACATGGATGGTCTCCGATGCTTCGTGCAGTGCCACTAACCTGGAGGTGTGGGTATCCTTGATGAATATGGATACTCCCCCTCCTTTTGTGGTTCGGTCCGAGTTTTGGGGCCGAAAAGCATGGTATGAGGTATAACCTGGTAGTGCTGGGGTGCTCTCGGGAGCCTTGAACCAGGTTTCTGTTACTGCACAAATATCGATATTCTCCATACTGAGGAGAGCCTCGAGTGCGTGCATCTTGAGGTTTAGACTTCTGGCATTGAGCAGCATTACCCTTAGTTTCTTTTTCCTTGTGTTGTCTATGGAGGTGGGTTTGTCTTTTGAGCCTTACCTAAAAAAGGCACTATGGGGGTGGCAAGAGCCTTAGCCAGTATTCGAAAGCCCAGAGGTGACAGGTGCAAGCCGTCCCTAGTGAAGCAGCATGGCTTGTCGAGCATGTCATCCCAGGCTGACAGACACTGGATCCCCTTTGAATGACACCAGTACTTTAGCAAATTGTTAAAATTGATCATTTTGTCTTTATAGTGTGGCATCATTCTTGTTGAGGGTAAGACGCTACTCAAGGTCAGGGTCATACCGGCCTGGGCTACGTGATCAGAGAGCTCCTTTATGTCTCTTTTCATGTAGTCCAGGGAGGTATGTCTCAAGTCATTCACACCAGTATGGACAATGACGGAGTCATATTTGTACTTGCTTTGGAGTGACCTGAGTGCTTGTGTTATGTGGCGGATCCTGGCACCCAACAGGCAGCTTACAGCGACCTTCTCCTTGTTCAGCCTGGTGAGTGGGACGTCAGTATGTCTGACAATACAGTCACCTATTACAAGTGTATTAGGTGTGTTGTTTAGCCTTAAGGGCTGTGACTGTGTGTCACACTAACTTTGTGAACTATGTGATACATGGGTATTGTTGTGGGGTAGTGGTTGCTTGGAAGTCTGCTTTGGAGGTCTCTGCTGCTTGGGCAGATTTTTATTTAGAGCCTCCGAGTATGTTTTTGTGTGTTTATGTGTTTGGTTTGCTGTTGCGATAGGTCTATGTGAGACTGGATTTGTGGTGTGTGTGGTTACCTTCTCCTCCTGACTGACTGTGCCAGTACTGGGTTGAGAGAGCTCAGCCTCCAGTTTGGCTATATAGTTGCATCTCTCACATATATTTGAGCTTGTTAGGAGGAGGAGAGGGTGGTCTGTGTACATAAGGCAGTTGTAACATTGCCTCAAAATTCCCAGATTCACCAGCTGGACTGGAGAGTAAACCCGAAACTGTCTTTTGGACATGCCAGAATAGTATAAGGAACTACTTTTTGACTGATCAAAAAGGACCAATAGGGAGCCAAGTACTTAAAGGGAGTATAAGAGGGTGTAGTGCTTTAGTTTATTAGTGCTTACTTATAAGATTACTTATATGAACAACTGCAGGGCTTTAGAATGAAAATAGAGTGCTTACTTTGAGATTTAAAACAGTTCTAAGGGAAAAAGTGAAGAGCAGACTTTGTGGAGCCGGGAATAGTTTAAACACGTTTAAGCGGCGCTGCCCGATGCTGCGCTATGCGCAAAATCATGCAAAACCATGCAAATGCGGGTTTTAAAGCAGGGAAACTGAAAGAGATAGGAATTGACCCAAAACAGCCAATAAGATACTAGTTTCAGGGCTGAGACCACTCCTCCAGGGACAGATAGGCTGCTCAAAGCTCCCCACTCTCACTGGTGAACAGAGAAGCTTCCTCCTATCCAAGTAAGGATATGGGCAACACAGGAAACTATACCACAGTCCGGAATTCAGCAAAACTTGAAATCTGACTAATCTATTTCAGCAAAGGCGGGAAAAGAGAATTTTTTTTTTTTTTTTTTCAGGAAACAGCAGAAAAACACACAAACAACACTGTAAATGCTATAAACAGGTTAGCGCACCTTAGTGTGTAGCCTACAACAGTTATACAATACAAAAACGACTTCAATTGATATAAAACAAGTGCAAAAACTGTAAAAAGCAGAAGGCAAATGCAATTTAAACTTTTTAAAGCACAGATCAGTTAGAAATTCACTTTTTAGGCGGGAAAAGGCAGTCGGAGCAAAAAACAGAGAAAAAATACTTAAATCTGGAAAAGTCTCTCTTGGGTCTCTCTGTTGCCTGTATCACTCTGCAGGACACTACGAGGAGCTGTGCAGAGTTGTATACTGGTGCAAAAACGCACAAATGCAGGTTTTAAAGCAGGGAAACTGAAAGAGATAGGAATTGACCCAAAACAGTCAATAAGCTACTAGTTTCAGGGCTGAGACCACTCCTCCATGGACAGATAGGCTGCTCAAAGCTCCCCACTCTCACTGGTGAACAGAGAAGCTTCCTCCTATCCAAGTAAGGATATGGGCAACACAGGTAACTATACCACAGTCCAGAATTCATCAAAACCTGAAATCTGGGCTAATCTAGTTCAGCAAAGGTGGGAAAAGGGAATATTTTGTCTCTCTTGGGTCTCTCTGTTGCCTGTATCACTCTGCAGGACACCATGAGGAGCTGTGCGGAGTTGTATACAATAACAAACTTTTTAAATCACAGATTTGCTAAAAAAACTGGCGTTTTAGGCTGAATTAGTTAAGACAGCAAGAAAAGCAGAAAAGTGATACTTAATCACTCCAAAGTCACTCTTTTGTCTCTCTGCTGCTGTAGTCTCTGCAGAACACCTGGAAGGCATTTGCTGAGCGGAATACAAGCGTAAAAAATTTGCAAATGAGGTTTTTATAGCAGGGAAGTGAAAGAGATAGAAATTAGCCGAAAATGGCCAATAAACTACTAACTTCTGGGCTGAAACCACTCCTCCAGGGACAGATAGGCTGCTCAAAGCTCCCCTCTCTCACAGGTGAACAGAGAAACTTCCTTCTATCCAAGTAAGGTAATGGCAACACAGTAACTTGTAACACAGCCCTGAATTCAGCAATAACCTGAAAACTGGACTATACTAGTTCAGAAAGGCGGGAAGCAAGTATATCTGCAGTCATCTGCAAACTTTGTCAGCCAGAGTCGCATCATGTTGGCCTGGACTTCAGCAAAGTAGATATCAAACAGGAGATGACCCAGGACCCAGAAACAGGAGAGGACCCAGGACCCAGGACCCAGAAACAAGTATATCTGCAGTCATCTGTGAACTTTGTCAGCCAGAGTCCCATCATGTTGGCCTGGACTTCAGCAAAGTAGATATCAAACAGGAGAGGACCCAGGACCGAATCCTGTGGAACTCCAGTCATGACTATTCGACAGTCTGACTTGGAGTCAGCTACTTTCACACTGTGAGTTCTGTCTGTGAGCCAATTTGCAACCCACCTAGTGTTATAGGGGTTGATGCCAAGCTTAGTGAGTTTTTCTTTGATTCCTGAGTGGAGAATGGTATCAAAGGCCTTGGCCAGATCAAGGTAGGCTGTATGAACCACCTTGCCTTCATCCACAGCTCTGGTAACTGAATCAAAGATGTCAACCAAGTTGAGGAGGCATGATCTACCACTCAAAAACCAAACTGTGTGGGATCCAGAGTTTGGAGATTCCCTATATCCTTGTTTATTAGGTCCACGATGGTCCATAGCTTTGCATATCAGACTCATCAAGCTAATGGGGTGATAGTTCCCAGGGTCTGTAGTCACTCTTCCTTTGTGGAGAGGGATGACTGTAGCAGTGCGCCATTCAGTAGGGACAAAACCTGATGTGAGGCTGTGATTGACCAGGGTACACAGGTGAGGTGAGAGGTCACTCTGTAGTTCATGTAGAACACAACCAGGGATATTGAGCTTTTCTCCCCGGGCCTCTGCCGAAAAAGGGCTTTTTTGGCTCAGTCAGACACCCCTGATTAACAAATGTAAAATAAATAAAATAAATAAATAAATAAATAGTCAGGTCCCATAGAAGCTGTATTCTTGACCTTGGACAGTGCTGTTTTAACCTGTGCAGCAGTAATACTGGGTGCCTGGCAATCTACTGGTATTGTGATTGGTCCTTTTGGGGGAGAGAGGGGTAAAGTTGGCACTGAATCTGTCAGCCAGTATACTGGCAATATCTGTTGACTTGGTATAGGAGGTACCATTGTGCAGTAGCTCAGAGCAAATCTGGGTCCTGGCGTGGAGATTCTTTACATAATTATAGACAGCCTTGTGGTTGTCTTTACTATCTGCTGCAATTCTGTTTTCATAGCTAGCTTTAAAGGATTTGATGAGGGATCTCAACTTCTTGTTGAGGTTGATAAGAAAATTTTTCCAGTCTTGGGACTTCACCTTATTCTGTATCAGTTTTCTCCTTCTGTTGTAGAGTTTGTTTATGGCAGGGGACCACCAGATTGTCTTCCTTTTTTTTGGAGAAGAGCATCCTTCTTTTGGAGGAGAACATCTTGGGTATGGTGAGATCCATGCGTTTGTGTATGTGTTCGTACAGTGCATTGGTGTATGATTCTGTGGTCATGCAACTATTCTTCATTTGCATGGGTGCCGTGAAGTTACCACCTTTGTTTTTAGGAGCCCAAAGTTAGCTTTGGAGAAGTTTTTCATGGTGGTTACCTTTGCGGCGGGGGGGGGGGGGGTTCCAAGGTGATTAGTTTGTGGTCTGATCTAACCAGGGAGGAGCTGACTATTGCTGTAGAGCAATGGTCGCCCATGTTAGTAATGACCAGGTCAAGGATGTTGCTACCTCTAGTGGGGTTAAGAATGAGCTGGACCAGGGCAATGGAATTAATAAACCCCAGGAAATGTTGGGCAAGTGTATTGGTACATGAGTAGTTTACCAAGTTAATGGAGGGGTAGTTGAAGTTGCCTAGTAAGAGTGTATTAGGTTGGACCCTAATATTCTCCAGGGTGCTTAGGAATGTGGAATGCGAGTCTTGGTACATGGTTGGGGACTTATAGGAGGCTACAATGTTAACTGCACCTGAAGTATCTCTGATGCATTATGTTGGGCTACCAGTCAGGAGGTGTGCACATCCTTTATGAATATGGAAACACCACCACCTTTAGAGCCTTGGTCCATGTTCTGGGGCCAAAAGGTGTGGAATGAGTTATAGCCTGGTAGTGCAGGTGTGCTTTCTGCTGTCTTGAACCAGGTCTCTGTTACAGCACAAATGTCAATGTTCTACATTTTAAGGAGTGCTTCGAGCGAGTGCATTTTGAGATTTAGACTTCTAACTTTGAGCAGCATGACCCTCAGATTGCATTTGTTTGTAGCTGTTATGGTGGTAATTTGGTCTTTGGAACACCACCTAAAAAAGCACTATAGGGGTTGCAAGAGCCTTGGCCAGTATCTGGAAGCTCAGGGGTGACAGATGTAGGCCATCTCTGACAAAGCATCCAGGTCTGTCAATCATGTCATCTCAGGCAGACAGGTACTGGATCCCCTTAGAATGACACCAGAAACTTAGCCAATTGTTGAAATCAATCATTTTCTGCTTGTACTGTGATATCATTCTGGGTGATGGTAGGATGCTGCTCAGGGCTAGGGTCATACCTGCCTGGGCTACATAATCTGAGAGCTCCTCCATGTCTCTTTTCATGTAGTCCAGGGAGGTACGTCTCAAGTCATTCACACCCACATGTACAATGACAGAGTCATATTTGTACCTGTTGTTGAGGGACCTGAGTGCATGCGTTATGTGGTGGATCCTGGCACCTGACAGGAAGATGACTGTTACTTTCTCCTTATTCAACCTAGTGAGTGGGACATCAATGTGCCTCACTATCGAGTCACCTATGACTAGTGTGTTGGGCATGCTGTTTTGCCTTAGGGGCTTTGGTTGAGTGGCACACTGTTTAGGAGAGTTGTCTCGTGATTAGTGCTGTATTGTGGTGGTCAAATGTGTTTCTGCCTTGGAGGTCTCTGCTGTTTGTGTAAATTTTTATTGAGAGCCTCATGAAGGTGGGTGTGTGGTTTGTGTTTTTATGTGAAGGCATTGCTGGTGTGTGTTCTGGAGGGCTATGTGTTCCATGTGGTGTGGTGCAAGTGTTGACCTTCTCCTCCTGACCAGCTATTCTGGTCTTGGCTGGAGAGTGCGTCACTTCCAATTTGGATATATAAGTGCATCTCTCACAAGTCTGAGTGTTGGAAGGTAAGAGGAGAGGGTTGTCGGTGTTCATGAGGCAGTTGCTAGATTGCCTCAGGAAGCCCAAGTTCACCAGTTTAATAGGAGAAAGCACAGGGATCTGACCTTTAGACATGCCTGGAGAGGTCGGCATTGATAATAAGTAGTGAATCTGTTTTATTGTAGAACGTTTAGTGCTGGTAGCACTTTTGTGTGCTACAATAATTGCTATAAGAAGTCTGGTAAAGTGCTAGACTAATAAGCTAGTATAAGTGCAGGAGAGGAGAGAACTAGTAGATCTAAGGAAAAAATTGAAGAGCAGACTCTGGCACTGCTCAGAAGCTTGCAAACAGTCCTGGATACAGCAAGTCTGTATCTGGACTAGACTAGTCACAAGAAAGGGGGGAAGCAAGTGCAAATATGGGCTTTTAAATCAGAAAGTTGAGAGAGATGGAAAAACTGCCCAGATGGCCAATAACTACAATTTCTGGGCCAGAAACCACTCCTTATGTGGTAGATAGGTTACCTAGTGCTTACGACTCCCACTGATAAGCTAGCAGGTTTCCCTCCAACACAGACAGGCTTGTAGGGCTCAAGAGTTTATAAACAGTCCAGGATACAGCAAATATGTATCTGGACTAGACTAGTCAGCAAATCTGTATCTGGACTACACTACTCAGAAAATCTGTATCTGGACTAGACTAGTCTGCAAATCTGTGTCTGGATTGTCTTATTTTTCCTAGTGATCAATACCCAAATCCATTTTTTATCTATAGTACAATACATGCAGTGCTTAAAACTATATCAGTGGAATGAGTGCCAGCGTTTAGGTCGCAAGACATTTTCCTGTGAGCTACAACACCAAAAACAGAAGGCCACAGCTTTGCTTCACACCAAAAAGCATAAACACTACTGCACTGAATGCTGACAAGTAACCTGCTACATCGCGACAACTCGTAAGGAAAGCTACCCAGCTGTAACAGCAAAGATGACCGCAGTAGAACAATGATCATCATTATGTAGACACCATCAAGGAAACTAGAGACAGTGCAACAAAATAAGTGGAAAAAGCCACAGGTCAGGCTGAAGTTGAAGTACTTCACCTATAAACATAGACAGCACCCAGCACACATACACACGTATTGGCATGCATTTACAGCAGGATATGAAGCAGAAGCCATAATGTATGTTATTTTTATAAACTGCAATCCCTTGTGACATGCCAGAGCACCACAAATGGTATGAGGTAGGTATCCAATCTACCACTTAGACATCTGTATATTCTACAACAGACATGACAATGAATTATGCTTCAGTCTCAGTACAAATATAAAATAGGGAAACCTTACAAGGCAGAATGTCAGGCAATTACTCCTTCAAACCTTACATGGCAGCAAACTGATACTCTGTGCACAGGGACAGCTGTGCTACAAGCAGCGATACGCTGTGCAGGTGAAACAAAAGAAACAGGGTATCTTTAGCATAAGGGAATATGCCAGCATAGCAAATCATCTGCATGGGCATGGATAGACTATTTCCTGTTACAGTACAGGAAGGGAGGTTGAAAGTGTAGAGTGCTGTGCAAAGATATTAAAGACCTAACAGATGTTGGTCTGTGGAAGATGTACCCCAAGGAATAGAACAATATGAGAGTGCAGTACTAAGGGGGAAGGGGAGATGCAAACATGTACAGTGGGGAGTGAGGCATAGCTAAAGTTACTTATCACTGGTGTCATCTAATAGAATGTAATGACAACTACTGTCAGGAAATACCATGTACAAAGATAGAATAGCAGAGACACACACAAGGGGCATGGGAGACAACAGGCATGATCCAAAGATAGTAAACATCAGACAACTATATAATTATGCATGGCAAGCACATTATTTATGTGTTTCTCACCTACCTATGCAGACATTAGTGCCCCAGATGAGCATGTATGCTACATGAAGGTCTGACACAATCATACTATGAAAGCAGCAGATAGGGCAAACACATATGTAGAGGCAGACATGAAGAAAAGGCAGCTATACAGGGAAGCATCCCTAAGTAAAGTCTGTGTCTGGAAATGAGACTGGGCAATGGAATATGATTGGTCAAAACATAAGGCAGGCTGTTAAAGGGGACGTGTTCTCTAAGGGCACTGCCACTAGTGTGTTGCATCAAGTGCCGTCACCTACATTGCTGTAATACTGTGAATATCCTGGTGCTGTGCACGTTGGGAATACACCATAACTGACCAAGCTCTAGACAGGCATATAGCAGCAGGCTGGATTAAACAGAGCAATAGACTGCCATGTGAATAGACAGTGCTTGTAATCCACTACCTGTGTTACTGGACATAGCAAGCTAGTAGAGGATCTATATTTCAGAAGGTGAAACACTCCACAGTTTCCAGAGCCACAGAGTGAACTACAGCTCACATCACTGGTGCCCAGTTGCCCAGCCTTACTACCCTGCAGAACATGGATGCTGAGCAGCCTTCTACAAGTAGCTTTCTTTTGATATGATGGATACTGCAGATGAGTACAGAGCAGGACAGCTTGGCAGCAGATATTGGATAGTGCCCAGCGAATGTGGCAAGTCAATGCTAGTAATAGGTTCATAGGTAGGTACTGGGCTATTGGTCCAAAGGCCTATGATAGCCTAGCCAACAAGTTCCCTGGCTTTTGCCACCCAAGAAAGTAATTTTCCTGTGCCCATGTTGAGCAGAGCCGCAGAAGTGATCCCCAGGGTGAATTTCCTATTTCCCATCCACTCATCAAGATTCTTCCTGAAGAGTGATAATGAGGAACTCTGCTTGACATAGATGGGTAGCTTGTTCCAGAGTATGGGAAGTCACTTGGACAGGAATCTATCCCTCCAGCATGTTCTGTTTATTGTGGTGACAAAGTTTAGTTCCCTAGAATGTGTATCTCAGAGGGACTGGGATTTCTTTAGGTGTAGCATGTCCAACAGCTCTGGGTTTGACAGCTTTGTATGTTAGGCAGAGATCACCTTGGAGTAGGTGATCTGCTACGGAGTAAAGCTGGAGTTTTTTGAGATGATCAGTGTTTGAGTCCTGTAATCCTCCTTGTGAGGTACTTCTGTGGCCTTTCCAGCTGTTGCAGATGTCTTGTGAGGTACATACCAAAACGGGTGTTGTACTCTATAATGGGTCTAATGAGAGCCGAGTAGAAGGGAACAATGACCTCTTTTTTCCTGGATGAGAACCCTTTCAAGATAAGGTGTGCCACATAGAAGGATTTCCTGACTACTGTGGTGATGTGATTATCAAAGGAGAGACTACTCTCCACCTGAGTACCAAGATCTCTTATCACACCTTCAGCATTAAGTGGACTGCCGCCGATGTGGTAGTTCATGGGTACAGAGTTTTTAGCAAAGGGGATGACTGCACTTTTGGCATTGAGCTTGAGGCCATGGCTCTGACTCCAGGCATCTGTCTCAGTGAGGCCCTTCTGTAGGATGTCCACGTCATTTGGAGACTCACCTATGGCATCTAATTTGCAGTCATCTGTGAACTTCATCAGCCAGAGGCCCTCTGTGTTAGCCCTTACTTCAAAGAAGTAGATGCCAAAGAGGAAAGGACCCAGGACTGAACCCTGTGATACTCCACTTGTCACTGTTTTGAAGTCAGATTTGGAGTCTGCAACTTTTACAGTGGGTTCTGTCAGTGAGCCAGTTGGCAACCCATCTTGTGACATATGGATTTATACCCAGTTAGTGAGTTTATCTATAATTCCAAAATGGGGGATGGTGTTGAAAGCCTTGGCAAGGTCAAGATAGGCTGTGTGAACTGCCTTACCCTCATCTACGGCTTTGGTGACTGTTTCAAAAAAGACTATCAGATTCAGGAGGCATAATCTGCCTTTCACAAACTTGAAATAGGTGGGGTCCAGAGTTTGGAGTTTACCAATGTCTCTGTTTATGAGTTTCATGATGACATGTTCTATGGCCTTGCAGACCAGGCTCATCAGACTAATAGGGTGATAGTTTCCAGGGTCCGTGGTGGCTTTCCCTTTGTGGAGTGTGATAACTGTTGCTGTGCACCATTCAGTGGGTACAAAGACTGACATGAGGCTATGATTGAACATGGTGCTTGAGTGGGGGCCAGTTCATTTTGAAGTTTGTGCAGAACGCAGCCTGGGATGTTGTCTCGTCCCATGGAAGCTGTGTTATTGGCTTTGGAGAGTGCAGTTTTTACCTGCACAGTTGTGATTGCAGTGGTTGCACAGTGTTCCGGAATAGCTATTGGGCCCTTTAAGGGGTGAGGGGGGGTAAAGTTAGCACTGACTCTATCAGCCAGTATATTGGAGATATCAGTTGGTTCTGTAATTTACATGCCATTGTGCTGTAACTCAGAGCAGATCTGGGTGCTGCCATTGAAATTATTGACATAGCTATAGAATGCTTTCTGGTTGTTCTTAGAATCAGTGACAATCTTGTTTTCATAGCTAGCTTTGGAGGATTTTATGAGGGATCTCAGCTTCTTGCTGAGGCTGACCAGGGATCTCCTTCACTCATGGGATTTTACTCTCTTCTGCAACAGTTTCTTCCTTCTGTTGTAGAGTTTGCTTATAGTAGGGGACCACCAGATTGGCTTCCTTTTTTTGGAGATAGTGTCTTGGTTCTGTTAAGTATAGCACAATCCATGCACTCGTGTAAGTGCTTATAGAGTGCATTTGTGAAAGATTTGGCAGTCATAACTGTATTGTCCATCTGTATGGGTGTTGTGAAGTTTGCCACTTCTCTCTTAAAAATGAAGTTGACTTTGGAGAAATTTTTTACAGTGGTTTCCTTAATGGGGTGGGATGTAGATATCTAAGATGATTAGCTTATGGTCGGATCTGACCAATGAAGAGTTGACTTCAGGTGTGGAACACCGGTCACTCATGTTGGTAATGACTAGGTCTAGGATATTGCTGCCCCTGGTGGGGGTGTGGATAAGTTGATCCAGGGCATTGGAGTTTGTGAATTCTAGAAAGCGTTGAACAAAGGAGTTGCTACATGAGTAGTTTTCCAAGTTAATGGTGGGGTAGTTCAAATCGCCAATGATTAGGGTGTTTGGTTGAACCCTAATATTTTCCAGTATATCAAGAAAAGAGGAGTGGGAATCCTGGGGCATGGTGGGGGATCTATAGCAAGCTAAAATTTGGAATACAGTTTTGCCCAGAGTTAATTGCACTTGGATAATTTTGGATGTATTATGTTGGTCAACTAGCCTGGAGGTGTGGATATCCTTAATGAATATGGACACACCTCCGCCTTTGGTGTTTCAGTCCAGGTTACATGGCCGAAAAGTGTGGTATGAGTTATAGCCTGGTAGTGCAGGGGTGCTCTCTGGAGCCTTGAACCAGGTCTCAGTCACTGCACAGATTTTGATGTTCTCCATTTTAAAGAGTGCCTCGAGTGAGTGCATTTTGAGATTTAGACTTCTAGCACTGAGTCGCATTTCCCTCAGTTTTTGCTTGACTGTACCTGTTACAGTGGTGGGTTTGTCTTTTGAACCTTACCTAAAAAAAAGCACTATAGGGGCAGTAAGACCCTTAGCCAATATCTGGAATCCCAGGGGTGACAGGTGCAGGCCATCTCTGGCAAAGCATCATGGCCTGTCGACCATGTTGTCCCAGGCAGACAGATACTGGATCCCCTTAGAATGACACCAGAAGCTTAGACAATTGTTGAAGTTAATCATTTTGTCCTTGTATTACGGTATCATTTTTAGTGAATGTAGGATGCTACTCAGGGCTAGGGTCATACCTGCTTGGATTACAAAATCAGAGAGCTCTTCCATGTCTCCTTTCATGTAGTCCAGGGAGGTACGTCTCAGGTCATTCAAACTAACATGGACAATGACTGAGTCATATTTGTACTTCTTGTGGAGTGACTTGAGTGCATGTGTTATGTGGCAGATCCTGGTACCCAACAGGCAGCTAACAGTAACCTTCTCCTTGTCTAGTCTGGTGAGTGGAACATCAGTGTGCCTGACTATAGAGTCACCTATTACTAATCTGTTGGGTACGTTGTTTTGCCTTATTGACTGTGGTTGAGAGGGCTATGTATATCATTTAGAGCATTTAATGATATCTAAACAATACTGGGCATATATCAAGCTTATGATAAAGGCCTGTAGAGGCTGGGCTATCACAGTACACAGTGCAGAATAGGAAGAAGTGCAGAAACCATTGCCATACCAACATGGGCATCAGTGCACAGGTAGTGGTGCTGTGTGCAGAAATATGGCAAAGTGCAGAACACAGCAATGATTTGCCTAGTGAAATAATGCAATGCCCTTGAAAAGACAGATGACAATGTGCTACATGAAATGCCTTGTTGTGCCCACTCTCTCGCATCATTACCAGAATATGGCAGAGGGCACAGGCATCCATCACCATAATCCCCTGCAGCCCTAGTGAGCATTGATGTCAGCTGGTATCCACATTGCGAGTGGTATCTTTCTATTACTTTGCTAACTACAGCACAAGGTCTGGCAGATCTGTGCAGGTCAAAAATCATGCTTGGGGATGGCACGTTCCCAACATGTTCAGATGTGTGGCACCAATTGTACACTTGCATGGATCCATTGCACTCCTACAAACAATAGGATTGTTTCCCTTGTTTATTCTCTAATGTCTCAGAAAACAGAGGCAGCAGATAACACTATGTGGGATATGCTTAAGGGGACGACTGCAAATTTTGGATGGACCTTTCATCCAGAGTACATCATGACTATTTTTGAGAAGGTGGCAATTCATTCAAGTTGTAAGGCATTCCCCAATAACATCCTAAATGGCTGCTTGTTCCATTTTGCCAATACTATTTAGTGCCGATCCAGCATCATCACCTTCTGGTCCTTTATGGTATAGGACTGCATTTTCTCTAGCGGTCTGCAAGTGGATTGCACTAGCGTTCCTACCTGTAGATGATGCTGTGCCTGTGTTTATGGAAACCGTTTCTAAACTGCCTGAATGTGTTAAGTCTCTGTCAACATTTCTGGGCCATTATTATGTGTGTGACCATCCTAGGAAGTATGCATCCCACTCTCCGGCACTACAACGACTGTTAGCATCTTATCCTCTAAAAGTTTGGAATGTCCGCAATATCTCTTATGTGGATCTTCTATGAACCAATAATCACACAGAACCATGGCACCACTAGCTAAAGGTGTTACTTGTTGGCCAACTGCAGTTAGATACACATCCCAGAACCAGAGTACTGCTCACAAAAGTCCCCCTATATTGAGATGCCAACTTGCCTGAACTCCAGAGCCATGGCCTTTATGTTTCCATATCAACATTAATGAGGTGACTGTTAAGGAAAATATTCTAACTAATACAAACACATACCTGTCTTGTCTTAAAGAAGTGCACAGCATTTTATTTAAACCGCAATATGGTGAAAGCATAAATTTGACAAATCATATTACAACATTATGAAAAAAATTATACAATAAAAACTTTGACATCTTCTAGGGTGAGAGCCATGTCACTGTGCTACATCAGCTTTCCCTAGTATGAAATCCTGAGGTTCAGATCCACAAGATAGGCAATGGTCACTGGGCAAGCTATCTATGATGTTGGGTCAACCCTGACTAATGTTTGACAATGAATTTTAAAGATTTTAATAAAAGCACGCACCAACAAAGCCTGTTTTTCCCACCACATTTCTTGTAAATTCACACTAGAAGGACATGGCCTGTGAACAGTGTGAAGTCCCTGCCCAGGAAATAATACTTTAGCAATGAAGGTGAATGCTTGATACTGAGGCATCCCCTCTCAACAGTGAAATATGCCATCTCAGTCATGCCTACCTTATGTCATAAAAGAATGTAGGATGTGTTCCTGCTGTGAAAACAGTGTCACAAGGCCCACATCTGATACATGAGTATAATGTTTGAAGGGTTTACTGAAATCTGCGGTTAAGTCTTTCTTCAATTGTTTAAAAACGTTATCTACCTCTGATAGTTATTTTACCTTAAGGGGCAACTTCTCTTTCATCAGATCTTTATGAGGGCATGATATAGAGGGACAGTGGGGAGTAAAAAAAAAAAAGCAGTAGTTCCCCTCTAACCCAAAGAATGCCCCACTTGCTTCTTTATGCCTGGAATGTGTCCTTGCTTCTAACTTTCCTTTCTGGAGGCCTCACAGTTCCACTTCCTATTACACATCCTTAATAATTTATCTTTGTTATGCTCAACTTGCTATTGGAGGCATTGACTCTTAACCTGGCCTGCCTCAGGGAGTCTAACAGCCTCTACTTCAGTTAGATGGGAGTCCTAATCCTCAGATTGTATTATGACATCATGTACATAAGTGGCAGCTTATTTGTTATGAGACTTCAGGACTTTGCCATTAATCCTTGAAAGTTCACAGAGGCACCATGTAGCTCAAAAGGATTGCCAGTATATTGGAATAAACTCTCCTGGGTTGAAAAGGCTAACTACCCTGGCTCCAGCTGTTAGAGAGATTTGCCAGTACACCTTCAGCAGATCTAAGGTTTCAGTAGTCTTTCATAATCTTTCTGTTAGTTAATATACCCTGCACATTGGATAGCTGTTATATTTTTAAATGTTGATCAACTTCCTGAAATCACTATTGAATCAGATTTTCCCATCAGGCATTGGGATTAATACTATAGGGCTGATCCATTTGCTTTATGATTCCTCTAGAAGCTTTTTCTCATCTATGTACTCCTATTTGTAGCAATTTCTCTGTGTCTCTTGTATTATGGAAAGTTTTAAGTTAACATTTTTCCTGGAAGGTCTTAATGTTATAATGAATCAGATTTAGATTCATAGGTTCATAGGTAGGTACTAGAATGTTGGCCCTGGGGCCTATATAAGCCTATCCAAAAAGGTTCCCTGGCTTCCGCCAACCAAGAAAATTATTTTCCTGCGCCCTTGTCAAGCAGTGCCACAGAAATTATCCTGGGGTGAATTTTCTATTTCCCATCCCGTCATCAAGATTTTTCTTAAAGAGGGCCAATGAGAAGCGTTGTTGACATGAATGGGTAGTTTGTTCCAGAGTATGGGAAGTCTTCAGGACAGGAATCTATCCCTCTAGCATGTTCTGTTTATTGTGGTGAGGTTCTGTTTATTGTGGTGATAGATCTGAAAACACTTCCTTTTTTCTTAACAGAAATTCCATAATTTCATATTTGTGTATCTTAGTTTGCCATTCACCTGCACCCCAAGCTTAGAGAACAGTTGTCTTTTTTACACTTTCATAGGTGCTTACAAGGTTATTGATCCATGAAAACCATTAGAAGCATAGCCCTGCATTCCCATAAAGTTTTTAGCACTTGTAATTTAAGTACAAATAACCCATACCCAGGGAAAAAAAATCACAATTACCCCTTCCCATAAGAGACAAGCGTGCTAATCCAGGAGTGAATTTGCAGTTTCCCATCCATTCATGCAGATTATGTTTGAACAGAAAAAACAAGTAGGCACCGGAACAGCCAACCATATAACAAAAAACTAAGTCCGTTCCAAGTAAAGCGTATATAATGCACCGGCACAAAATCAAATAGAAATGTCTCTTTATTCCACAAGTAGTAAAAGGTTAAGCGCTTTCATCTATTAAATATAGACTTCTTCAGAACACTCTTAATTCAAAAAAACTCGGCTTAAATACATTTACAAATGACTCATTTCCGTTTCACAATTGATGCAATTAAACCTTAAAGTGCACAGTGCATACTTCCCTTGCCCAATATCTTATTAAAATTACATGATAATAAAACTATATACAAATATATAATAAAATAATGTAATAAATACACAACTGATGAATGATACATATTTCATCGTATATTTACACTTTATATTGTCATCTTGATGTACCTCAAATAAATATATTTTTCCTCTCCACGCGTATATATATAAAAAATGACAAATAAGTATTGAAAACTACGTACTGAGTAAGATAAAATAAATCACCATACATAATAAATATCTATTAATCTACCCACTATTCTCTAATATGGGTTTAATAGATATATGGTCATTAATACCTGGGTATACTGAGGCGTTCAATTTGATCTGCCATCTTGCCTCTTTCTCCCCTAATTTTTTCTTTATATTGCCACCCCTAGGGTTGTCTTTAATAACTTCTAAGATGCCAAAACAAAAAGATGCACAGTTCTTGTTGGCTTCTAAATGTCTCCACAGTGCATTATTACTATCCTTCTTTTTTATGCTATAACAATGATCATATATTCTATTTCTCAAGCATCTATCCGTTTTCCCTACATAAAAGCAGGGACAGGATGTGCATTTTGCTAAGTATACTAAATGTCTAGTCCTGCAATTGCCCTTTTGGAATTTAACTAGTGCACTATCATTGTTTTGTAATGTGATGGTGGGGGTACTAATAATTAAATTACACTGGTTACAGGTACCACACCTCGTGGTACCTCTCATTACCTTCTCAGTGTTCATCCCTGTTCTTTTCCACTCCAACATAAATTTTATGTTGTTACCATTCCTTGATACGAAATTTGGCTTCTCCCCCACTATCTTAAATACGTTGCTGTCTGTCTTTAACACATTCCAATTTTTCTGTATAGTTTTTTAATCTCACTACAATAAGGAGCATATTGCAGGACACAAGCCTTTCTATATTCAATACAATCATGGTTGTCATTGTCCCTACTCAAGCCCCCTCTATAACTGGGTCCTGTACCAATGAGGGGTTTGTACTTTTCCCCCCACTCTTTCTTCACATAGTCAGTAATATCTTTCACCATCCCCAGGGGGTATCCCCTATTTTTAAAAAAATCTCCAATCTGCTCCAATTCAGTGAGTAAATCCATATACTCTGAAGTCATCCTCACCGCCCTAATACACTGACCTTTTATGATACTCCTTTTTTGACTATAAGGATGACAGCTAGTGTATTGTAAGTAGGAATTACTAAAGGTATCTTTCCCGAAGACATTAGATTTAAACTTCCCATTATTCACTGAGATACGAGTATCTAAGTAGGGTATGGATTTTCTCTCCACATTAAAGGTGAACTTTAAATAGTCAGTCCTAGTGTTTAAATATTCCTTGAACTCATTTAACTTATTAATATCTCCTTTCCATATTAAAAAAATATCATCCAAAAATCTAAAATAACATGTTATGTTGATAAACCATTCTGTATTAATAATATACTCAGTTTCCCAGTCTAACAGAAACAAATTGGAAAATATGGGGGCACATGCTGCCCCCATAGCTACCCCTTTACTTTGTATATAATATTCACCTTCATACATAATATAATTATACTTTAAAACTATATCCATAAATTCTAATATAAGGGATGTTTTGTCCCAAGTCAAGTCACCACAGTTCCTAATACTATTACAGAACCTTGTCATTCCTTCCTCTTGAGGTATACTTGAAAATAGATTGACTACATCTATTGTAATTAACCACATCTCATTTGTGACCATTTCTGGCTGTAATCTTCCCAAAAAATCCCATGAGTCAATCACAATGTGCTTAATTTTACTATAGATAGGCTTCAGCCAAACATCAATTACCTTACCAAAAGGTCTTAGATTTATTCCCAGAAATTATGGGTCTAAATGGTGGATCTTCCCAGTCTTTATGCACTTTGGGAATACCCACAATAGTACTGATAATAGGATATTCCACTTTTAAAAATTCGTATAACTCTGTGTCTATTCTATCATCCACCAATAAATCTTCCAAGAACAAATCAATTTTATGGTATCCAATGTTCACTTCATTAAGGGAAGATATAACATAATTTCCTGAATTTAATAAAATACTATTGATTTTATTAACATAATCTTCAGTCCCATAAATCACCACCCCACCCCCTTTGTCAGGTTTCATAATCCTTATACTCTTGTTGTTTTGTATTTCTTTCAATAAATTGGATTCATTTCTACCCAGGTTAGAATTCCATACTCTCCTTTTCCTTCCAATTTCATAAATTTCATCTGTTACCAATTTCTCAAAAATAGCAAGAGTATTATTCAAAGGGGGTGTGAATGCGCTTTTCTTTTTAAACACAGACCCATATGTTCCCTTATTACCATCAAAAAAGACCGCTAAATTCAATTTCCTCAAGTACTTTTTAAAATCCACAATATAGTCGACTACACTGAAATCATTATTAGGAACAAATTTCATCCCTTTAGAAAGCAACAAAAAATATTCTTGTGTAAGTTCAATGTTTGTATAATTGTAAATATTGAATTCACCATGACTACTAGTAATATTGTTCACCTTCACAATTTTTAATTCTTTCTCAGTTGGTTTTGATTTTGATTTTGATTCCTGTACCCCCCTTGTCTTCCCCCATAGTTTGAACTCACCTTTCTCTTCCCTTGGTATTGTTCGCTGTGTGTTTTCCCCCATCTTATGTCTTCCTCTAAAAAATCAGGGGTGGGGGGCATTCTACGTTGTCCATCTCCTTTATAATAATTCCTATTATTAAATTTCTGAGGTTGACCAGTTTCCCATGACTGGTACATCTTTTTAATATTGTTGTTACCAAAATCCCATCTGTATACATTCCCCTTTTCATATTGCTCTAAATCTCTTTTCAACTTTTTACATTTCCTTTCATACTGCTTCCTAACTTGATTTTCTACCCATGTGTACTGAGTGTTCATATACATAGCACATTCCTCAAATAATAAGTCATTCACAATAATGTCATTAAGTCGTGCTAATTCAGTAGTAAGAATACAAATTTTCTTGTCATTACACGTAATAATAAACCTCATGAAGGTAAACCCAAAATTGTCAAACATTTTGGAACATTTTCTTCAATGTTACCATCATCCAAGTCTACACCCATCGGACATTTAAAAAATCTTAGCCCCATCGGGACAATAGCAGTATCCAAACATTTTTTCCGATACATATTTTCAAGCTGCATACTTTTAAGCACTTTTAATTTTTTACCAAAATCATAAATGAAATCCTTAAGAGTCTTATTTTCATTGCCATCGTTCTCGTCATTTATGTTCTTATTCTCTCGCCTGAATCCTCCATTAAAATCAAAATCAGCTCCTAAAAAGTTATTGAACTTGTAATGCATTCCCGAGCCTGCTGATTTTTGAAAATGGGAGTTAAACACAGTACCTGTCCGCATGGTGTTTGTTCCCATAGCGTATGTCCTTTTGGGCGCTGTTCATTTTGGTTTCGCACCCGATATGTCGTACTCGGCCTCCGATCCACATCCTTCAATGTTCGGGGGATGGCCAACACTATCAATACCCCCCTGATGGGATCCATAAGAGTCACTCTCCTTCTGTAGTATGCCATTCCCCTGCCCGTTAGGTGGGGATCCAGCATTTCCGTTCACTCGTTGCATACGTGATGATGTCATCCTCTGCTCAGTCCTTCCATTGGAATCAGGCTGACTAATGAGTTCACGTAAACGTGTCAGTTCTCCCCTCATAATGGCCATTTCAGATTGTAGTCCCTGTATATCATCCTTCCGTGGGGAAAAAATGGATGGGAGTTCGTCAAGGGAATCCATGCCACCACTGAATCAACTCAGAAAAAACAAGTAGGCACCGGAACAGCCAACCATATAACAAAAAAGTATGTCCGTTCCAAGTAAAGCGTATATAATGCACCGGCACAAAATCAAATAAAAATGTCTCTTTATTCCACAAGTAGTAAAAGGTTAAGCGCTTTCATCTATTAAATATAGACTTCTTCAGAACACTCTTAATTCAAAAAACTCAGCTTAAATACATTTACAAATGACTCATTTCCGTTTCACAATTGATGCAATTAAACCTTAAAGTGCACAGTGCATACTTCCCTTGCCCAATATCTTATTAAAATTACATGATAATAAAACTATATACAAATATATAATAAAATAATGTAATAAATAACCTTGGTTACACAATTGATGAATGATACATATTTCATCGTATATTTACACTTTATATTGTCATCTTGATGTACTTCAAATAAATACATGCAAACACTTTATACACTTCTGATAAGTCGGCTATCTTTATTCAATCCAGAAAATATGTGCTTAGCAAAAATGTGGTTGTTTCCTCTTATTTAATTCAGTTTATGCAATTTGGACTTTATTTCAAACATTTTCTGTAATAATTTGAATATTTTTATCAATATTGGACATGCTGGTTTATTCGAATATCATTTAGAGTATTCTGTATGCCTTTTTTCATATTTTGCGAATAGGAAATTATTTGAGCAAGTTTTAACATCTGAAATGTGTTTCTGACCTGTTTTGTGAATTATACATGCAGTAGGGATGATCCATTCCTGTATATTCCTCCAGTACCAACCAGGTGCCTCTCAGACTGAAACTGAAGAAACTGGAGCTCTTTCTGGCAACAAGTCATTTTGGCCTTGCTTCCTTTGTCACCATGGCTTTTTAGACATGCCTCTTGTGACACTGTGCTACTCGTCCCTCTCTAACATACATGACAAACAGGTGGGGTAGTTTGTTTAGATGCTTTATTACATAGAAACACATCAGGAGCATCATACAATATAAACAAACTATTAACAGACAGACCTTACATACATACATGCTTACATCTCAACAGCTTACTACAACATGGCAGTCAGGCTCGCACGTGCTCATTATTTATACACTTGTGCAAGCCCTCGGATAGCTTCTTAAAGGTACATACACACATTGATTTACAGGGCATATACATATATCCGTATGAGACTACTCAGTAATGCAACCTTTTTTTTCCTTACAGGCTCAACACTTACTTTGTCATTACTGCAGGTAGCAATTGTGTCTTTGGGGTTGCCCCTGTCTGATGCTATCAGAACACAGCCAATTCATGGTTAAGTAAAGGTTGTGGAGTTTGATAGCAACAGTTTCCATATTTGTACATGTGTGGGATCTTAGGCTTTGACCTAGGTAGCGAGAGTGTGTGTATCCGTTGCCTTTCAGCCAGAGCTAGGACATACTGTGCATGCCTCCATCTGCCAGCACCATCTATAGTTGGGGGGGTCTCTCTCAGAGTCCTCATCTCTATCTGCATCTACTCTGATGGCTCTGCCTGTGGTCCTTAAAACTGTGGTCCTAACTCTTGCTGTCCTAATTGAAGCTGTTTCCTGTGAATTACATCGTGTAACATGGCACAGACTGCAAGTATTTATGCAGAGGTGCATGGATCATAATGCAGGGCACCTTCTGATGTATCTAGATGCCAGAATCTTGATTTGAGCAATCTAAACAGATGTTCTATGATATTTCAGGTCTGAGCATAGGACTCATTGTATCCTTACTCAGTGGGTTTGTGAGGGTTTCTCATGGGTGTCATGAGCCAGGGCCCCAGTGTATACCCTGCACCCCCCACTAGAAGGCCTTGAGGAATGTCACCCCCAGCAAACCTGGTGTTTAACTCACAGGTGTCTCATATGTGTGAGTTGTGAAAACTGCCTAGGTTACCTGCCGCACACTGTAGATGATCTATTGGACATGACAGACAAACTGACAGCTTATAAAGTGATATCCTTTCCTATTAGTGTACCTCCTTCCCTTTTTACTGGATGGGGCTTTTATTTCCATGTGTGTGCAATCTATGTTCCCCAAAACATCAGGGAAGTGTGCTATTACATAGATTTCCTGCATGATTCTTGCTCTCTCCTGTGGTGTTCATGGAAAAATGGTATGATCCATTATATGTTGTAGCATTGCATTTGAAAAAGTGTTGTGATATTCTAGAGGCTGATGTCTGTGTCACCCCTAATATATCCCCTGTGGGTCTCTGGAAGGCACCAGTACCTAGTATACATAATGCTACACATACCTTTGTTTCCACTGGGATGGGACCTCCATGATTTCCCTGGGGCTTGAGGTGGGATAGTAGAGGTTGTATAGTTCCTATACTGTTTCCCTGTCCATCCTGTATCAATCTACAATGTATGTGTCATGCAGTCCATGATAAGTTAAACGGGATCTAAACGCTCTTCTTCTTCTTGTACAAGCCCTGGTTTAAAGCCCGTTTCACATGCAGTATTATAGTAGCAGCAGCTCCTAACATTTTTTTTCTAAGTGTAATTATGCCTGTAGTCCTAAGAGTTTTGGGGTTCAGGGTGAAAGGAAACACAATGTGCACACGATTGCTTTATAGCTTCCTCAACAGCTCCAACATGTCGGCTTGGTTAATTAGCATGTAATTCAGCTCTACAGCATAGTTTGCCATTCCCCTTTGTTCTTAAGTTCTACACGATGTGAACAGCCATTTAATAAATACCAAATAGAGCAACATCTTGTTCGCAGAGCACCACACCACCTGTATGATAACAGCAACTGTTAATGAAGCCGGCCTATCAAGTGCATGAAGTATGGTAAGTTAGACAAAACAGATGCTGCTGTAATTACGTTTTAGTGTCCTAAATTTAAAATAGTAGTTCTTCCTTTCCATTGCAACAGGTTACATTATCATTTGGCAAATTATGAGACAGATATAAGCAATAAAATTGCATTTGTTCATGTCGGGAAGAAATGCAGTTTGTCTATCTGATGCATTTCCTTTCGTGCAGTCAACATGCCCGAAGTGGTCCACTAAGGTCAGTGAACTACCTCGATAAACAAACTTAACAATAAATAAATAATGTAATTGATTTAACAGGATTATTCACTATTATTATTAATAGAATCATGCAACAGATCATTTAATAAGCGTAAATGCATTTTAGTCATGTGGTCAGAATTCATTGCAAAGCAGGTCTGCCTTCATTACTGTTCTTCTGTTTGCACTTAATGACGTTAGAGAATAAAATTTAACTGCAAAACCTTTTGAAGGCCTAATAACAGCTACTTCACTCAGCATTAGTGTAAAAAAAGTTATCCAGCCTTTTATTCTGCATCATTCATGTCACTTAGCTTTGTAGTACTAAAAGAGATTTTGAACATAAAAGAAGCTATAGCTGGCTAGCTATAAGTAGCCTGATGAAGTAATGGCAGGTTTTTCTTTACTTTTGAAGTTCTCCTCCACAGCAGTAATGGAGCTTGTCAGAAACCAATTCGTATTTGGTTTCCAAAAGGTCTCCTCATTTTCCAAATGTACAAGTAATACTTTGTGACCCAAAACTGATGTGTGTATATAACCTATTTGGTTGAACTGTTAATCTTTCATGAACGGGAAGTAGAAAAGCTGTCTTCAAATGAAACTGTAAGGGACATTTCTCAGCCTTTCTCTCCTTTTCTTTAATGAGGGAGAGCGAACAGGATCCATTTATTTAGATAAAACAGCACTGATATGAAACAGAAAGGTCTCTCACAAGTAAAGAATTAAAATACGACCTATTAAAACCCTGATAACAGAGAGTTACATTTTTTGCCCATAACACAGTTCTGGTCCCTGGGAGGTATCCTTAGAATCAATGAGAAATGTTTATACCAAATAGGATTTCATTTAAAGAAAGTAATAGTCACACAAAATGAAAAAAAGCAAAATATGATTTTTGTTGTAAGATAAGAATTGAGCTCCTGTGAGCTTAGGTAAGCTGTATTAATGTAAGGGTAGGCTGATGAGTGCCAGCGAAGGAAAATTCACAAACAGTGTCTCACCGATTATGCCAGAATATTTCAACATATACATGGAGCAAACAGTACAGTCATTTAATATCTTTGTCTCATAAACCAGGCACAGATGCACTGGATAAAAAAAATTAGTAGAAACAGTAAATATGCTGGCTAAAGTCATTATCTTCAGAGTTATGCTTTTGTTGCATAAGATAAATGTTTATGCTAATGGAGCACCGACTGAATCACCATTGCCATATTGGCAGAGATAATAGAAACCTAGACTGGATTTAATGAGGTTTGATGTCTGTAGATCAGTAACTGGAATACTGTTTCATTGTAATATGTGATAGGCCATAAGTAATCCTAATTCTTTACAATTGGACAGCAGGTGTTACCTAGAGGCTACACAGACAAATGGCAGCTGGACCAAGTTGTTTCAAAGGAGAGACTCCTTATATACCTTGATGATATGGGGCAGGGTAGAAACCATGCAGACCAGTTATGAGCTGATAATGGTCTGTAATGGGGATGAGTGAGCAATTCTTCAACCCATAAAGAAAGATGAACCAGATCCATGTTCACAGAACAGTACCTGACCAACATCATGCAACACCAGCAAACAAAATGTATACTGTGCCACAGCATTCATAGTGGGTAAAGACACAATGCAATAGATCTCTCCAAATCCCCAAATTTGGTGGCATCAGCATTATGTCTACATGGCCTTCTATCCATTAGTTGACTTCCTTTATTGAAGGTATGGGACACAGGATGAATGGAGCTTGGTTTCTAATGCACAAATGGGCCAAACCTCATTCCACACTTAAACAATTTCTACGCTGCCCCTTTTGGAACACCAATCTAATTAAAATTGAATATGAGTTGATGACCAGAATAGGTTTAAACAGGCTTCTGTTTATTAAAGACTTTTGGAACCCAGAGATCAATGCTCCCATATCCTTTAGGGAACTATAGAAGTGCTAACCAAAAGGCACATGAAGATGGTGGCAATGCCAACAAGTAAAGGCAATAGTACTACTCGCACAGGCCAGTGATATAGAGGACTAATGGTTTACTCATATCGTACAACAGTCAGTGCAAGAGCAAAGCCAAATAAAATGGGCAGTGGGCAGAAATACCGGCACGTGCTAGTTTTACCACATAAAGACACTATAATAGTGGGGGTCAGAGACATGGGAAATACTTAGAGAATAGGCAGTAACCAGGGAACAGTGAAAAATAGAGTTGATGAGTTGCAAAAACAACAGGGTCCCCTATTATCAATCTTCTCATTTTTAAAACTCATACATTTCTGGCAAATCACCCTGTACTGTTAGCAAAATGTAGAATGGAACAAAAGATTAAATGCTGGAGAATGGAACAAATGACTGCATTGCTGATTATTTTTAATTTATATGTTCTTTCGTAAGAGTACAGCCCTTGCTGAAAACTGTGATTCGTAGTACAGCTACTATAATTAATAGCTCTTTGCCAGAAGAAACAGACACTAAATATTGCTTTTTGGTATTAAACCCCACTTTCTCAACTGGATTTGAGTTACTACTTTTGGATAAGTAACGCTGTTCTACAATATATTAATATTTTCAGTATGGAAGTGCATTTTCCTTCAGTTGTACAAACTTTATCTGTTGAAAAGATCTCTTTATATCACTATCCTGTGCCCAGAGGTGCCACATAGACATTAACTAACCTAAATACTCAAGAAATCCACCTCAGAGGATATACGTATAAAGAGGAAGGAGTGTCAAAGTCAGTAGTATATTAACGTTACTAAACTGAATCTGAAAAATGTGAGACTAAAACATTAAAGATGACAACTAACCTAATACAAGGACATTAGTGCAGTCAAGCTAGAACCAGCTAAATTAAATGATTATTTCCAGACATGTAGATGCGTACATGCACACTCACAAATGCAAAACAAGTGCATACACACATGCACGCAAACACACACACACACACACACACACACACACACACACACACACACACACACACATGCGTGCTTGCACACACACATGCACATGCACACGGGCGCGCGTGCACACATAAACACACACACACACGCACAGGCACATGGGCACACGCGCGCATGCACACACACATGCACACGCACACGGGCGCGCGTGCACACATACACACACACACACACACACACACACACACACACACACACACACACACACACACACACACACACACAATACAGTTACATAAAGTTACATACATTTTATTAATTCCTTCCTTCCAATGGAGTTCTTTTAACATTTTTACTCTAAGTTCAAGTGGGGGTAGCCTGAGCCTTTAAGAAATGAAGTTACTGCCTCAAAGTTCAAACAAATGCTCATATTTCTGGAACTCTAAATGTTATTTGAAAACTGTAAATGGCAAACTATTCAGCACAAAGTAACCCTTCAAAAGGATGCATCCATTCAGTTTCTAAGTCTTAAACTGGATTTATAACCCACAACAATCATAGCAAATATGAATTATGAAATGTTGTATAAACAGCATACAATATCTCAGTACCCATTCAAACACATTTTTCATCATTCAGCTGTGAATCTTCATATGAGACTCAGCAGCTCTGCCTCTGTCGCTTGATTGCTGAGATATTTAGAAAAATATAAAAATTATTGCAGTACAAATAAATAGTATAGAGATAATTGATCATATATCAACACAGTTGTGTTTACCATTGTGTAAGCTTTAATATTAAACTTTCGAATACCTTGTATACAGCATGGATTTGGAATTATTAATGCAAACATGAACAATCAATAATTGACACCTAGAGGAGTCAGTATTTAGTTATTTTATTCAACCTTAGTTGACCATGTTAGTTCCAATAGACTTGTAGGCTCTTTTCAGTGGAGACCCAAGGTGATATTTATACTATTAGAGGAAATTTGGACAGGGAATTACCCCTGCTCTTTTTGGTAAGTGTCATAGAATCTTATACATCCACCTTAGTTACCACCATCTCAGGCAGATGAGGTTGTAGTTTAATGCCTCATCTGAAGGGGTTCCTATTAGATGACCGAAGACACATTCTTTCAAATGCTCTTGGTCAAACTTGAAAAGATGACAAGGCAAAATGACGAAGTGGCATATGAGCGATTTATTTCCCTGGGAAAGAAATCGCTTGGCTGCATCTGCACAGCCCCCCACTTTATGTAATGTTTTAAAAAATGTTTTTGTTTTGTTTTGTGGAACAGTAATTTTATGTTATGTTTTAAGTGTTTTTTTTTGGAACAGCGATTTTTTTCCCTTGGAAAAAAATCACTGTTCTAAGCATTCGAGTTTGTAAGCTTTTGCTTAAATGAGGTGGATAAATTATTGTTTGCTTTTCTAAGCATTTGATGATTTAATATAGACCCATCTGAAGGACTATACACATTCAGGAGGACAGCAGCCCTATTATAATGCACTGCAGTGTCAACAATCAAACTACCTGGTGTGGGAAGAGAACCCACAGCCTTCTGCACAAAGACAAGTATGTGCTACCTGTTGCACTACTGCCACTGCACGAAGTAGGATGCAAATGCTTGAAATCCTTAACATAGTTGAACAAATAATGTAGTGATAAGCTCTCAGCCATCTATGTAATGTGAGGAGAGTACACGTAGCCAATGACAACATCACCGTCATGCTTTCTGCTTCACTAAAACTAAGACACTCATCAGAAAATATGTTATAGGTGTTCAGAAACTGAATGCTTTATGTGTGAACTAATGCTTCGAATAACTTTCTAGGTGAGAACAGAGTCATATCCAAAAAGACGAATGCATAATTGATGGAATTCCTTGCAGTATATACAGTAACAGATTATAGTTATCCAGAATGTGATGTAGTGGACACAGTTCTGCTGCGAACTGAGAAAAACATGTCATTCAAATGAGCTCATGGATGATGTGGAGATGCAAATCACTGAAATGTTAAGCTTATATTTAATGTACAAAGTGAATTGGAGGAAATAGATAAATAGAAGACACACACCCCTTTCACTAATTATTTTTTCACCCCACTCAGTGACCTTGGAAGTAGAACAACAAGTAACCCAGAAGAGGATGAGAAAGAACCGCCAGGTGTCAGCCCAAATAATGTAATAATAATTAGCTAATAGGTACAAACCCAGCTTTCCATTTGTTGGGTATTATGTTAAAAAATGGGGAAAAGGGGGGTGTGGATGAATGAATGGATGTGTACTGCTTCTCACATTTAGTGAAGCATATGCTTTCTGCCAGGGAGGGGTTGGATAAGTTGATGGAAAGTAGAGGATCAGGTTTATGTTTTGTTGTATATTATATCTCAGCATTATTATCATTCAGCAATTAAAAAAAATAAAACTGAAATTAATGAAAACAAATATATACTTGCAAGAACATGTGTTGGGCAAAGTGTGAGCTGTATCAATGCGGAACTGAGAAGGAAAACCACTAGATTATAACATCAGTAGGAAAGGCTGAGTGCTCACACACACACACACACACACACACACACACACACACACACACACACACACACACACACACACACACACACACACACACACACACACACACACACACACACACACACACAGATTTATATACAGACACCCACACACACACACACACACACACACACACACACACACACACACACACACACACACACACACACACACACACACACACACACACACACACACACACACACACACACACACACACACACACACACACACACACACACACACACACACACACACACACACACACACACACACACACACACACACACACACACACACACACACACACACACACACACACACACACACACACACTCACAGATACCTATACACACACACACACACACAAACACACACAGATACAGACACGCACACACACACACACACACACACACACACACACACACACACACACACACACACACACACACCACACACACACACACACACACACAGATACGTATATATGCACACACACACACACACACACACTATGGTTGGGGTGATGTAGATGAAGTGTGCTTCATCAGAAAAGATTTACATGGGTAGATTTCAGTCAATGTCATGGAGGTGAGGTAAGGATAAAGGCATATACATGCCAAATAGGACAGAAAGTAATCAAATGCTTTGAGGCAATAAAGGAATATGCATGCCAAATAGGACAGAAAGTAATCAAATGCTTTGAGGCAATAAAAGAATATGCATGCCAAATAGGACAGAAAGTAATCAAATGCTTTGAGGCAAAGCATGATTTGAATTTATTTATCTGAGTTAGAAGAAGACCATTAAGTTTGCTAACCATAGGCTTACTAAGCATTTCCATGACATTTTAATGATATTCTAGGCATGATTTTACAATATCCAAAACATTCCTTACTGAATCTAAATAAAGAAAGATCACAGATTGTCAACACACACCACTAATTGTTGCAATATATTATGATGTTTCCAATCTGTCTTTTGCATGACATGATGTTTCATTACCTTATCAAGCATATTTTCGGGATATTAAGGATAAAATGTCTACTGCACTAAATATAACTTTTTTTCTTCTTTTTTTCTTATTAAACCTCTATCTCACACTACAGCAATCTTCACATTTTAGAACTGGTGTCACACAAGGAACCGCATGTTCAGACAAGTAATTGAAATTAAAAACAATTATATCCATATTTGGATTATGGATCAAACCTGCCAGCATACCAAAAGTCCCCACCATTTATAAATTACAGCTCAGAGCAGGCAGAGCTGTAGAGAAAAAAGCAAGTACAGTAGAGAGCCGATTATCAAACTATTTGGATAATCAAACATACATTGAACCAGACAACAACTGTAAAAATTACTTTTTCTGCATACTTTTCAACTACTCAGTGATTCTAATGGACAACAAAGAATATTTTTCACACATGAGTTGGCTGAAAGCTCAAAAAACACACACAAGTGAATATGTATAATATTTACATATTCAAACTTTATGATTTTTCCAACCCAAAAACTTTGGAAGGCTGCGTTCAGCTAACTGACGTTTCTGATAATTGATGTTCTAATAATTGACTCTCTGCTATAATTGATTTTGCTAGAAAGTCAAGTACTTCAGTTACCTGTGAGTAAATGTGGTAATAATATTAAACTAATGTTGGCATAGGGAGCATAGCCCCATCAGTAATGTTGACAGAAATATTGCAGTTGCAAACATTCGTTAGTTTGGGCACTTTTTAACTTAGTATTATTCTAATGTTTAGTTGCAGAAAGTTGTATTTATTTTATATATAATTTCAGTTTACATGTGGAAGAAACAAAACTGGACAAAAATAGTAATATCAGAGAAACTGGAGATTTGGAACAACTTCATATCAAAACATGGACCGGACTTTAAGACTTAATCTAAAGTGATTATCAGTGGCAATCTTCATGACGTGTTAATATTACTGGACGTGTTAATATTTACTGTTTTCTTTTTTTTCTGTTTAGCTTTATATTAATTTTAAAGAATGTTTGGAAGTTCCTTTATCTCAATCTATTGTCACAGCTTAAATGTTTGATAAAAAGTTAATATTAAAAGAAATCTTCAAGCAGCATTAGAAATTGCTTACATTTCTTGGTGTTGCAAGCGTTATTATGATATGAACAGCTAAAATATCTGTACAACATTTTTGTGCATAAACTCTTTTAATATAATACTTTTCAGCCAGGGCTATGTTTGATATGCTTTTTCAGGAATCTTCAGCTTGAAATAAGAGTCATATAATCTACTAAGCATAAAACAGACAAATAAAGATAAATAGTAGGCTTAGATATGCATTATAGTCAAAAAGTGTTCTATAAAACTATCCAGTAGAAAGTATGTATTGCTAATAGAAGTAAGAAAAACAATAATGGAAAATAGAAGTAGCTGATGAAACAGAGTGTTGTAATCTAGAGCTTTTCAAAAAAGGTTTATGAAATGCAAGCTTACCAACAATAGTTATGAAGTTACAGTTAGGGAAGTAATTCAATTCAATAAGAAACGAGTTTGCTACTGAATCAAGTTAAATAATAATGATTGTGATTATGTGAGGTATTGTCAGCTATGTCAGGACAAGTAGGGCTGTATATGTGTATAAAATATGCTAGCATAGCTAGCTGGAGTTTTGTAAAAAAATATATGTCATTCTTATATCAAACTGATTGGTACAGGTGCTTGTGTTCAAAATGTATTTATAAAGCTGCTAGTGTTAAAAATGTACCAACAGTGGGTCCTGCTGGACAGAAAAGAAATACACTTGTAGGGCAGACTGTATTATAACTGTTGAAATGAATGTATTGTAACAGAGAATACTGGAAGAGAACAGGTTAATCTCAGTCCAGCTAACTTTGAAAAATAATCTAAAATTAATTTACCTGGTTTAGGCCATAAAGATTGTATGTTACAGTTCTGACTGCAGCCAGAGATGCAATATCTGTGAAAACCAGGACTAGGAATCCTGCTGTGTTGTCCTTAGTGGTGAACTAATTGCTACCCTAGAAGGGTGGAAGTGTTGAAATGGTTTTATAGCTTCCAGATTCTGTAACACATCTTAACAAAGCTCTACATGTGTGTATTATGACACATATGTGCTAGATTCTGGTTCCGTTTCTAATAAAGGTGGAAGTGTGGAAACCAGAAGTCAGATGACCAGATGTATGTGATGTCATTCTGTAATCCAGCACTAAAATTATGTTTTAATACTAGATGAGACAGAAGTCTCAGGGTAGTCTGTTTGTGAAACTTGATGAAAAAGGACCACTCACCCACATCATCTTGACTTGCTCTAGTAAGTGAACCAGGAGACAGTAATTCTTTAGATCAGTCGGTAAATATAGTGAGATTAGTTAAGTATTGTTTTTCTGCATCTGTGTGAACCTTTCCATCTGTATTATTTATAATATTTCTTGTGATTGAAACTGATGTTTATTGTAAATAGATATTTAGTATTTTCACATTCCTTTTATTATTTGTTATTAAATATATTTAAACTTTTCATTGTGGCTGGTCTTTTAAAGAATATTTTAACCTTTGAGAGTACTTGTATTTATTTGGTGACACTGTGGGTACTCCTGAAAGCCTTGCTGCATTAGTCAAACACTACCATTTGTATTAGTATTCATTTTACTCAGTATAATCTGGTACCCTTGGAAGAGCCTTAGAGTAGCTGACTTTGGACTGTTATGGTGGCCGTATCAACCTTATAGTCTGGGCAGAGGGAGCATAGCAGGTAAATTTGTGCCATCCTTTCCCAGGTGTGTATGTGTGCGTGTGTGTGTGTGTGTGTGTGTGTGTGTGTGTGTGTGTGTGTGTGTGTGTGTGTGTGTGCGTGTGTGTGTTATCTACTTGGAGCAGGGACAGAGATCACTGCTTTCACAGAGAGGGTGGTGCAGGACTTGGCTTGGAACACTTGGCTGAGGACTCAACTCTACAGCTGTGTCTGTGGGGAGTCTTATTTGGGGCCTGGAGAGAGAGAAGAAACCTAGCCCCAAGACTGTGCATGCTCCCTGTGTGTTCTTAAGGAAAATTCTGCTTGGGTAAGAGAGCTGCATCTGGAAATACTGTGAGTATCTGTTTTTGTTCCAGGTGAATGTGCCTCACTGGTGTCAGTGGTGAGGATTGAGGCTCCTTGGTTACTAGCTCAGAAAAGAGATGTCACAATGATAATATCCAGTAAGCAAACTAATTATTAACATTTTAGCACTGGTTTGAAAAAAAACAGGTATAACCCTATATCGGTGTCCAGATATTCAAAATGCAAGAGCTATAGCCCAAGCATTCATAATATATGAGATACTGTTAAGTTGGTTCATAATGTGTAATAAACTAATACTACCTAAATGATCATAATCTGCAAAATAGTGCCCACATATTTATAATATAAAAAGTATCATATTCAAATGTTCTTAAATACCATCTGAAATTGTAGCAATATGACTTAATACTGGTGGGAAATTAATAGTGCACCCCATTATGTTTTTGTCCCCTCATACCACAGGTGAAAATTTGCAATCATCCATCTAATCATTCAAGTTGGTTATAAAGGCTGCCACAGAAGTACTCTGCTTGCTATATAAGGGGAGTCAATTTTACAAACAGGTAATATATTGGATTAGGTACCTGTCACACCAGCTGGTATTGTTAATGTAGCAGCATATGTTTAGGTCTCTGGAGCAGGTGTATTTTGCTTTGCCACTGTTTTTATTAAGCTGAAGTAATCATTCAGAGCATGGAAGACTAAACAGAAATTACGTCTTAGGAAACTATAACAGATGGAGTACATGAAATGGGCTTTGACTCATTCAGAGTAACTAATGGTATTAAGACTTGAGATCTTCTTGTTGATGAAACATTTAGGTGTCTCAAGATAGTTTTAGTGGTTAGTGGCATACTTAGACTTTATATTAAATGATGGCTTAAATACAAGGGGAATAAAGTCAGACTATAACTTCACTAAACCTCTAAGAGTTACCATAGGATGTAAGTTATGTAATGTAAAAAGAATTTTCTAACTATGACACAGATATGGTCATCGAAGGTGAAGGCTAGACTTTCAATGATCTGAAATAATCTTTGGAGTGATATATTCCAGAGGATCCAACTCCAGAATCCTAGAATGAAGTTATACTGAAAAAATTAAAGGCCCTGAAACACCATCCTCCTGCAGACATATTTCAACACTGAATTGTAATTATAACTACAAATATAATTATTGTTATAAGGCCTTGGCTGCAGTAATAGCCCATAGAGTTTCAAGCGTACTAACCAGAGTTTGGATTTGTTGGGAACAGAAGGTCAGCAGGTAATGTAATACAGATTATCTTAATAATGCAGGATGTCCTATTAATTCAGTTGGAGTTGGTATTCTATCTTAGGATGCAGTTAAGGCTTTGGTTAGAGTTAGGTGAGGTGCCTATATAAGTTTATGAGAAAATGGGGAATCCCTGACAGAGTGAAATGATTACTAAAAAAAAATGTATGATGGTTCACGGGCTACAATAAATGTGAGAGCAAATCTCATAGAATTATTTGTTAGAAAACAAGACAGGATTGCCCTCTGCCCCCCATTATTATCTGCACTATATTTTGAGTCCTTAGCAATGTAGATCCACAAATCCAATATTTAACTCTATAAATGGGGGGATAGTTCAAGGAAAATTATCTCCTTTGATGATCATACTGTATTTTAATGATGCTTACAAGCCCTTGGAAAGATATGAGTAGGTCATGGGGCATACTGTCTGAGTTTTGTGAAACATCAGGGTATATAATACACCAAGAAAATTCACAGGCATTATCATTTACTTTTGAGCCACAAGGTAGCTTAAGGGAGGAATACAGATATTTCTGGGGCCATAAAGTAATTAGATATCTGGAAATTTTGTTGGGACAGACTATTGAAGAGACTTTTCAGAAGACCAATTACAAGGCCTTAGTGAGAGACAGAAAGAGAGAGAGACAGAGAGAGAGATAATCAGGGAACTAATTAGAAGATTGGGATGCTCCCACCTGAGCTGAAAAAGAGGGTACAGGTATTGGAATTGCTTGACCTACTGCAATTGTTGAACCCAAGTCAAGTGTTTTTGTGGATATCACAGGTATCTTATTTAAAAAAGGGTAAAGCAGGAAACGGGTCATTCTTTTTCATCTTTTCCTACAGAAATGCTCGGTGACCTTTTACATTACTGTAGGTCATTGACACTATTATGCTTAAGGCTACTGAGCCTCTAATTTCCTATCTACTTTCGTTCTCCTCTTCACTCTGCATACCTGTCTCCCAACTGCACAGCAACATGGGGGTTGTTACAACACATACCAGGGAAAGAAATCAGGGGTAGGCTTGAAAGTAGAAAACCCTCCTGGCTAGAAGGATTGACAGTGTGAGGTCTCACGATGCCATTCGTATACCTGCTGGCCATGGCCAACAATCTGGTATTACTGCGGGGAAGGATCAATTGGAGTATCCAGAAGACCCAGCAAAGCCCATAGTCCACAGGGGCAGCTGTCAGGATGATAGTGAGCAAAAAGAATGCAAAAAAGCAGACTTTTAACTACATGCTGCTGAATAGGTAACATGGCAAGCTATTGATCACACATACAAATTTTGTGTCGTTAGTTCCATGTAGCTCTAGTCTCTGGATGTATCCATCCAACAGAGAAAATATGTGTCACAGTGTAAACATTCCATCTCTAAGCTTTTCATTACATCTGACATTCAGTATATTATTGAATTACATCAGCAGAATACCACTGAGGTGATTAACTAACCTCCCAATTACCATCCATGTACATTCCTTCATAAATGCTCATGGATTCCGCCAGCATTTCCGTTTTCTTAGCTATAATTACAACGCTATGCTATCAGAAAGTTAAATATTACCAGTCATCGAAAATGCATTCTTAATTACCAGAATTATAACTTTACTTCTTCTTATGACATGGAGAGAACCAGGAAAACATCAACCTTATCAATCGCCATGTGACTTATTTCTTTATTCCAGTATCTTAAACCCATAGATATGAGCATCTGTTTAATGCACTTGAATTGATAATAAGTATTTGTACTCTTTATTTAATTGGGTCAAAACCAATCTCACCAGGAGTTATACAAATATTTGCAGGTGAAAGAACTACCTCATTGAGCAAACAGGACACTGTGGAATGGTCTCCCTTGCAACTATAAAGTGCACTCTCCCTGGATATATTTATGTCATTTCCTGACATCTTTGTGGCGGGGAGGAGGAAAGACGTATTCTATTTGGTGGTTCCATTTCAGATCAGATAGCAATAAGTAGATATGAACTTGGATTTGTATCTGGGAAGTATATGTATGCATTTATCTGTTTATCATAGAAGCCCTTGGGTGTGCGTTATATGCTTCAAACAGTGCAAGACAGAACACTACCATTATCCAAATGCAATGTATCAGTTGTAACATTTTGGTTACTGATTATAAATTTTCAGTTATTGAGATGAACAGCAGTATAGTGCTTTGATCAAGGTAATGATTGGTGCAGGAATTATTTACTGCAGACTAGGGTTTGATTCCTATAGCATACAGTTTAATACTATGTAACACTATAATCAATTCACTCAATTAGAAAATTATTTTGGGACAGCAGTGAAAATAATCATTTAAATCTAGTGAGTCTTGCTTGATTAAGTATGATTAAAACAAATTAATAACTTCATACTCTACATGTGACATTTTGTGTTATGATCTAGATGAACATCAATGCGAGTGGACAAAGAGAAATAAAAGTAAGTAGCTTGGCAAGGTAACAATTATATGCTGTGTAAACATTCAATAATAATAAAAAGGAAATATGCACTACACATTTTTCTTTATTTGTTCACTTATTTTGTATGTGGAGTAGTGGCCTGTTCATAAGGGACCCATTTTAGCTATTTACCGGATTACCAAAATGTGCAGACATTAAAAAAAATAGAAAAGTGCCAAAAGGTGACGAATGTGCAAGCATTAAACATGCACAAATTCCAATAAAAAGTTTCTGTTATAGCCCTTGTAAATAGTTATACATTTATCATTTTGTTCATTATGTTATGTTTCTCTTTTTATCTTCAAAATTCTAATAAAAATTTTGTTTTAAAAAAAAGTCTTCATTATAAGTAACAGCTGAAGATAAAAAACATGTAAGCTTGATGCATCATAGAAAAGTGACCGAATTATTAGAAAACTAAGAACTAACCTGTTAGGAACAGTAACTGCTGTAACATTTATTAGACTGGAGTTTGGTCAAAGAAGACATCTGTACTAAGGAAGAAAGAGTGGTGAAAGGGGAGATGTGGAATGGGTTAGGTTATGGGTTTATGGAAGAAACAGGAAGAGGAATACCTTTCTTTAAAAAAAAAAGATATAAAAATAAAAAAATAAAAAAAATTCAATGCTCCTTATACATGTGGAATGGCTGTTCGAGATTTTTAGACCTAAAATGGAGACTGTCTGGTCAGGGGAGAAACAACCACTGGATGTTTGGATGACGAGTGTATCGGAGGCATGGAGTTTAAGCTAGAAGAGAGGAGTATTGGGGTTAGGTCAGATTGGTAGTGGGGGGGTACTACTTTAAATAATTTAAACATAAGAGAGAGAGAGAGAGAGAGAGAGAGAAAGAGAGAAGATAGCCAATTCTGTGATGGGAAGCCAGTTAGCCAATGAGAGTGAGGGGTAGTAGTACTAGTATGAAGCCAGTTAGCCAATGAGAGTGAGGGGCAGTGGTACTCATATTTAAGTATAGAAGGATAAAGCTGCATATCAAAACAAACATGACCTAGAGGTCTTCTAAGTGCCTGGGGGAAGAAAAGGAAAACTTGCATTCAAGCACTATTTGAAGAATGCCGTTATTTATCAATGCTCTGACCTAGGGGTAAGAAATCAAGAAATTTGTACTAGCCAAAAGAGTAAATAGCTTATTTTATCTTTTATGTGGTTGTTGTGATTGGCCATGGGTAGTAATGGACCAATAAATATTCCCATGTATTTAATATGAATAGAGAATAACATTTGTCAAGTAAAGGTCAGAGAAACAGGCGATAAGGAAAAGGTTGCAAATCATTTTTCTCATTGCTGAGGACTGGGAACTCCTTAGTGTAATGACTTACTATGTAGATGGTACAACTTAGCTTAGCCCTGAAGGAATAATTGGAAAGGTACTTATCGAGCTGGGATTTAAAAACTAAAGCAAAGATATTTTGTAGTTAAATTGAAGGTCTTTTTTGTGGGGGTCTATAAACAGAGCTCTGGTCCATTAAACATGTTTAATGATACAGGAATTAAGTCTGCAAGAGTAAAGGGTGCAGTCGGAGAGCTTGTCTCTTGAGTAAAGTTATACTGCTAGATAGTAATGAAATTGCATTTGTTTATATTGTCAGAATTTTTTTTTGTTGTTATAGCCAGCCTTCTGCAGTTGGGTAACACTGAGAAGTTAGGAGATCAATTGGTAATCTAAAGTACAGAGACGGGAATTGTTTTTGGGGGAGGTAGGATACAGGCTTCTTTCCACCTGGAAGAAAAGATGTCTTGACATAGAGACAGACTGAAGATGTAGCAAATTGAGTAGAAAAACATAGCCCCTTGCATAGTTTTAAGGACCAGGAAATCAGGATATAGCATTCAAGTAGATAAACTGCCCAGCAACATAGGTTCATAGGCTGATACTAGGCTATCAGCCCTAGGGCCTATACAAGCCTAGCCATAACAATTCCCTGGCTATTTCTTCCCACACTATTTACTTCCCTGGACCCCTGTCTAGCAGGGCGACTGACATGATCCCCAGGGTGAATTTCCTTTCTCCCATCCAATCGTCAAGGTTCCTTTTGAAGAGGGCCAAAGAGGCATTCTGCTTGACATGTATGGGCAATCTGTTCCAGAGTCTGGGGAGTCTCTGGGTTAGGAACCTATCCCTCCAGCATGTTTTGTTTATTGTGATGACAAGGTTTAGATCCCTGGAGCGTGTGGCTCTGAGGGATTGGGATTTCTTTAAGTGTAGCATGTCCAACAGCTCTGGGTTTGACATGGCCTTGTATGTTAAGCAGAGATTGCCTCTGAGTAGACGATATGCGACAGAGTATAGCTGGAGTTTTTTAAAGCGGTCAGTGTAGGGCATCTGCTTTAGGCCTGTGATTCTTCTAGTGAGGTATTTCTGTGGTCTTTCCAGTTGTTGCAGATGTCTTGAGAGGTACATATCAAACTGGGCATTGTATTCTATAATAGGTCTAATGAGGGATGAGTACAGTGGGACAATGACCTCCTTTTTTCTGGATGAAAAGCCCTTAGTGATGAGGTGTGCCACATAGAAGGATTTCCTGAATGTTGTGGTGATGTGGTTATCGAAAGTGAGACCACTGTCCACCTGTGTCCCTAAGTCTCTTATCACACGTTTGGTGTTTAGTGTACTGCCACCTATATGGCAATTCATGGGTACATGTTTTTTCCCAAAGGGGATTAAGTACAGTTGTGTACTCTTACCATAAATGTAGATGTTCAAGTGTGTTCACTGTTGCAGTCATCACTGTAGGGTTCTTCCTGCCAGCAGCAGCCCCCGATCAGCCAGAATCCCAAAATCTGGATTGGGCGCCAGCTGAGGCCGCATTTATCCTGACGTCAATGTGCCGGAAGGTATAAAGACTTCAGCTGACACCATTTCCCCAGTTTGTCTTGCCCCAGATGTCAGGTGCCCAGAAAGAAAAGGCTAAAAAAGAAACCATGCCCAAAACCTCAGCAGCCAAAATACCTCATAACAGACAATACTCAAGGAAAAAACAAAAGAGGGGATAGGAGGGAGGGTAACCCGGACTGCAACAGTGAACACACTCGAACATCTACATTTATGGTAAGAGTACACAACTGTACTATGTCCTTCATGGTTCACTGTTGCAGTCATCACTGTAGAGTTGAGTCCCAAAGCTAAGAAATGGTGGCTGGAGGAGAAACAGAGGGAGCGATCACAAAACCTTGCAAAACCGCAGAAGAAAAACCTGCCCTGGATTTAGAATAGAGAGGGAGGTTGTAATGCTTAGAAAAAGTATGCACAGAACTCCAAGTAGCAGCTTCCAAAATATCCTTGGTAGGAACCCCACAAAGAAAAGCTGCTGAAGTAGCAGTAGCCTGGGTAGAATGAGTCCTAACATTAACAGAAACCAGATTGCCATGATAAGAGTAACAGAAATTGATGCAATGGGCAATCCACTTGGAAATAGTTTGCTTAGTGATTGCTTTCCCCTGAACAGTAGGAGCATAAGCGACAAACAACTGATCAGATTTCCGGAATATCTTGGTCCTGTCCAGGTATAGACGAAGCTGTCTGTGCACGTCTAGAGAGTGCAAAAGACTTTCTTCCTCACTTTGAGGATTAGGATAAAAGGTAGGCAAATGAATAGTCTGATTCAAGGCCACTGCCAAAACCACCTTGGGCATAAAGGTGGGATTAGTCCATAGAGATACCCTGTCCTGATGAAAAATAAGGAAGGGTTCCACAGCCATGAGTGCTTGCAATTCCGAAATTCTTCTAGCAGAGGTAATAGCTAAAAGAAAAGCAGTTTTCCAAGACAAAAATTTTAAATCCGTGGAAGCTGCAGGTTCAAAAGGAGACAAAGTTAATTTCTCCAAAACATAGTTAAGATCCCAAGTGGGAACAGGAGCCCTTATAGGGGGCCGAATATTCTTAGCCCCTCTAAGAAATTGTTTAAGTAATGGATGAGAAAAAATCGGAGGATCCGTATCGTAATGTGCAGAAATAGCAGACGCATGAAGCTTAACAGACGAAAAGAATAGGTCCGTATGTAATAACTCTGTCCGATACTGTAAAATCAGAGGAATGTTCGGAACAGAAGAATCACCACCCTGGACATGACTCCAGGAGCAAAATCTTTTCCATTTTCCCGCATAAGATTTTCTAGTGCTGGGCCGTCTAGCTTCAAGGATTACATCCAATACCTGTTTGGAAAGGGCAGAGGTGTTTACAGACCCTGGATCCACCAGGCAACTAGATGCAGAGTCTCGACATGACTGTGCAGTATCCAGCCATCCCGTTGAGACAGTAGATGAGGGATTTGAGGCAGAATACAGGGAGGCTCCTGAACCTAGTTCATCAGAGTGGAATACCAGAATTGCCGAGGTCAATTGGGAGCCAGTAGAGTCATGTGCAGTCTGTCCTGTTTTATCTTCAGAAGTACCCGAGGTAGTAGAGGAAAGGGAGGAAAAGCATATACTGAGAGGTGTTTCCAACTGAATGAGAGGGTATCCACTCTCCATGCTAGTTTGTGGTAGGTCCTTGTGCAGAATGTTGGAAGTTGATGATTCTGAGGGGATGCAAAGAGATCTATGTCCGGATATCCCCAAGCCTTTATAATTATCCTGAATATCCGAACATCCAACATCCATTCATGTGGATCTGAAATGTGTCTGCTCAATGCGTCTGCCAGAGTGTTGTCTTTCCCTGGCAGGAATTGCACCTGTAAGTCAACACTGCAGGTCAGAGCAGTGTACCAGAGATTCATGGCTAATCTGCACAGGGGCCCCCCTGCTTGTTGATGTACCACATCATTGTAGTGTTGTCTGTCCGTATCAACAATTGTCCTGGCAGAAGAAGGTCCCTGAAGGCAATTAGGGCATTCTGTACAGCTAGCATCTCCTTCAAATTTATGTACAAGTGCGTTTGCTCCTTCGTCCAAACACCCTGAAGACATCTCCCGTGCATGTGGACTCCCCATGCATAATCTGAAGCATCCATTGTCAGAATTTGGTTGGTTGGCGGAGGACAAAAAGGCTTCCCCTTGTTCTGTAGACAGGCTTCGGCCCACCAAAGAAACTCTCGCTGGAAACAAGGCAAAATCGTGACCACTGTTTCCAAACTGTGGTAATGCTGAGACCAGACACTCTTGAGGTACCACTGCAGTTTCCTCATATGCAGCCTTGCATATGGTATTAGCAGAATGCAGGAGGCCATGTAACCCAAAGCCTGCAGAATTTTTCTTGCAGTCAGCTGTTTCATTGAAGCCAGGTGTTGGAAAAAAGAAGCCAGTTGCACTTTTCTGTCTGGTGTCAAGGAAGCCATCTGGGTCGAAGTACTCAGAAGAGCACCCAGGAAAGTAAGCTGTTGTGTGGCTACCAGGTCTGATTTCTTTAGATTCACTGTGAAACCGAGGCACTGAAGAAGATACTGCACAAAGGCAAGATGCTAAAGTAGAGTGTCTTTGTCGTCTGCTTGAAGAAGACAGTCGTCCAGATAAGGGTAAATTTGAATCCCCTTCTGTCTGCAAAATGCCATTACTGGTGCCAGGCACTTTGTAAAGACCCTGGGCACAGTAGATAAGCCAAAGGGAAGCACAGAGAACTGGTAATGTTTCGAGACCGCTTTGAAACACAGATACCTTCTGCACAATCTTGCCTTATAGGAATATGCAGGTAAGCTTCTTTTAATTCCAAAGTCACCATTCAAGCGTTCTTGCTCAACATAGGCAGCAGCTGCTGCAGAGTGAGCATCTTGAATTTTGGTATATCTAGGAAGGTGTTTAGTACAGAAAGGTCCAGGATTGGTCTCCACAAATTTTCCTTCCTGGGAACCAGGAGAAGTCTGGAATAAAAAAGTTGCCCTATTTCTAAATTTGGCACCAATTCTATGGCCCTCATAGCCAGGAGGGACTGAACCTGCCGTTGTGCCTCGGCCCACTGATGATTTGGCAGGTATGGCCAACTGTTCAGTTTTGGCAAGGTGTGGAAATGAAATCTGTAACCTCTTAAGACTATGTCCAGAACCCATTTGTCCCAGGTTATGTGGTTCCAATTTTGATAAAAAAGAGAAATCCTTCCCCCCAAAGGAGCTTCCAGGAGAGGAGCCTCTGGAACCAGAAAGGGAGAGTCATAAAGACTGTTTTCGGTAGGATTGAGACTTATCATCACCTCCCTTGGGAGAGGGGGCACTCCACTGCCTTTTCCTAAAATGGGACTGTGACTGTCCCCTACCTCTGGAACACCTAAATCTGCCTCTCTGAGACCTGTCCGAGCCCGGAAAGGACCAAGGTTTAGTTGGCCAGTGTCTGCTAAATCTAGGAGGTTGCACCTGTAGAAAATTCTTAACCGTCTGCATAGATTTGGCTTTGTCTTCCATTTTCTTCAATACCTCTTCAGCTTTGGATCCAAACAGAACATCGTGCTGCAAAGGGGCATCCAAAAGTTTGGCTATAATCTGATCAGGCAAGCTTTGATCCCTTAACCAAGCATATTGTCTAATAACAGCGCCAGTTGTTGCAGCCCTACAAGAAGCTTCCAAAGAATCAAAACCACAATGCAGGGTATGTTTACCCACTTGTTCAATAGCATGCAATAAATCCTGTAACTCCTGATTATCCGCACTAATAGACACAGCTGACATCTTTTGTTGAAATACAGACAAAAGGTATTGCTGATACTTCAGCATATGAAATTGACAGTTCAAAGCCCTAATAGACAATGTAGCAGAAGTATAAACCTTTTTACCCCATCTCTCCAAAGCCCTAGACTCTCGGTCAAAGGGAATAGGATTTTTAGCAGAGGCCGCTTTAACACCCTTAGGACCCTGAGAAATTGTTTCCCGATCAGGGGAAAGATTTTTAAAAAGAAATTTATGAAAATCTGGAACCCTATAATACCTATCTGGTTTGGCTGGAATAGGGGGAAAAGAATCAGTAGAGAGAGAAGCTTCCGAAAAAACATCAACAATGTCCAATACAGGAAAAATAGCCAGAGGCTTATGCTGTGGGAGAAGAAGAAAATCCCTAAGCCTCTTCTTGGATTCAGAGAATTCCTGCCCTTCCCAGTGAAAATGCACCCTCATATCATGCAAAGTTTCACCAAAAGAATAATCCTCAGGAGGAGAGGTGGAAGGAAAGGAATCTTCAGCATCAGAATCCTCATAAAGAGGAAAAGAATAATCCTGCTCAAGAGAAGAAGCAGAAGAAACAGAAATTTGGTCTGAAGAATCATAATCGGACTGTAATCTAGGCTTCTTGTCAGGAGGGGGATGAGAACCCCTGATCATAGTTAAGAGATCTTCAGCCATCCTAAGCATCTGTCTCTGAGGCCTAGGACCCTGATCAAAAGGTGCCTGTGCTAGCCACTTCACTTTAGCTGGAGCCTTAGACTTTGATTTAGAATGTAAATCCGAATCCACATTTACAGGAAGCTGTGAAGGCCTGAGAACTCCCTCAGAAGCCGGTACCCTACCGGCTCCGGACCCAACTGAGGGAGCAGTATCCGAAGGTCCAGTCCCGGGCAATTCTGAAGACCCCATCAGCTCCACACCGGAATTGGTACAGGCAATTGGTTCAAAAGAGGCGGATGACAGGGGCTGCAAAGATGCCTCACTGACGACCGATGAACCAGCAACTGGCAATAACTGAGTAACATCTTTTGCTGTGGACCTCGGAGGCCTGTCTGCATCCCTGTGCCTCTTACACACCCTAGAAGCCAGAAAAGAATCTGAAGACATGTTATAATTAAACCTTTTAACAAAATAGTAAAAGGCAAAATTATATCTACGCCTAATAGTACACTAATTAAATCTAGCACAAAACACACAATTAGCAATGTCGTGGTCAGGACCCAGGCAGGGAATACAGTAAGAGTGAAAATCCCTATGAGGTATTTGCTTCCCACAAGAAATACAATTATTAACTTTTTCTGACATCTGACTGGAGCAAGAAAAATACCTCCCCAATGGGGTACTTATCTGTAAAAAATGAAAATCCTGGGGTTAGATCCAAAAACAAACAGGAACAGGCTGACTGGCATCAGAGAACTGCAAAGGGCATCGTGCGGCAATAAAGACTGGGGAAATGGCATCAGCTGAGGTCTTTATACCTTCTGTTGCATTGACGTCAGGATAAATGCAACCTCAGCTGGCGCCCGATCCAGACTTTGGGATTCTTGCCGATTGGGGGCTGCTGCTGGAAAGAACCCTACAGTGATGAATGCAACAGTGACCCACGAAGGACATCTATACATTTCTTGGCATTGAGCTTGAGCCCACGGCTCTGGCACCAAGCATCTGTTTCTGTAAGGCCCTTTTGTAGAGTATCCACATCATTTGGGGATTCAATAATGGCTTCCAGTTTGCAGTCATCTGTGAACTTTGTTAGCCAAAGTCCCTTAGTGTTGGCCTGTACTTCAGAGAAATAGATGCCAAATAAGATCGGTCCCAGGACTGAACCCTGAGGTACTCCACTTGTCACTTGTCTGGAGCTGGATTTGGAGTCGGCTACTTTTACAGTGTGGGTTCTATCAGTAAGCCAGTTATCAACCCATTGGGTGACGTAGGGATTAATGCCCAGCTTAGTAAGTTTATCTATGATTCTAGAGTGGGGGATGGTGTCAAAGGCCTTGGCAAGGTCTAGATAGGCTGTGTGAACCACCTTACCCTTGTCCATGGCTCTGAAGACTGATTTGAAGAAGTCAATCAGGTTCAGGAGACAAGATCGGCCCTTCATGGACCCAAACTGGATGGGGTCCAGTGTTTGAAGGTTGCCAATGTCTTTGTTTATAAGTTCCATGACAATACGCTCCATGGCCTTGCAGATAAGGCTCGTCAGACTGATGGGATGGTAGTTTCCAGGATCCAAGGTGGAGCCCCCCTTGTGGAGTGGGATAACTGTAGCTCTGCACCACTCAGTGGGCACAAAACCTGAGGTGAGGCTGTGATTAAACATGACTCTTAGGTGAGGTGTCAGTTCATATTGTAGTTCATGTACTACACAGCCTGGGATGTCATCTGGTCCCATGGATGCTGAATTCTTAGCTTTGGAGAGTGCATTTTTTACCTGTGTGGCCGTTATTACCGGAATTTGGCAATCTTCCGGTATTGAGATGGGCCATTTAGGGGGTGAGAGGGGGGGTGAAGTTGGCAATGAATCGATCTGCCAGGATATTGGTAATATCCTTGGGATCAGTATACTTAATGCCATTCTGTTTTAGCTCAGAGCAGATCTGAGCATTGCCATTTAGATTCTTGACATAGTTATAGAATGCCTTGTGGTTGTCTTTGGAATCTTTGGCAATTTTATTTTCGTAACTAGCTTTGGAGGATTATATGAGGGATCTCAGTTTCTTACTGAGGCTGGTAAGGGAGTTTTTTGCATTGTGGGATTTTCCTCTTTTCTGCAACAGTTTCTTCATTTTGTTGTAAAGTTTGTTTATGGTGGGGGACCACCAGATTGGCTTCCTTTTTTTGGAGGAGAGCATATTGGTTCTATTTGGGATGGCATGATTCATGCATGAGTGGATTTGCTCGTACAGTGCCTTAGTGCAGGATTCAGCAGTTGAACTTTCAGCTCTCGTCTGCATGGGTGTCATGAAGTTTGTCACTTCTGACTTGAGTAGCATGAAGTTGGCTTTGGAGATTTCTATTTCTTTCATGGAAATCCTTTTGAACTGAAATAGGTGAAATGTGTAGGCCTGTAAGAAAAGTAGGTGGGGTTGCTGGGGTAGGAGGTATGTGAGAAGTTTTGATAGCAAACCCATATTTCAAGCTCTCAGATGACAAGGATAGAATCTGAGTAACTAGACTTCTAAAATTCTGCTAACTTCATTCTAGAACATTTTGGGACTGGATAATTGAATGGTTAAAATTTTTCATGGCTGAACGTTTCTTTTTGCTTTCTGATGTCTGGTTTGGCTTGCTTTATGGGATAGAAAAAGTGTTGTTTTCAAAAACTGTAATCTGTTTCCAGTTTCTGTAATACAAGATCCCTTTGTTTCAATAGATGAAGTACATGAGGGGTCATTCAAGCTAGATTATATAGCATTTTTATATCTCAAGAATGTAGAGAAGTATTTGTCTTGTAAGTTAAGCACTGTGTTGGTAAAAATAGTAGAGGCTGTGTCAGAAGTCTGGACAATAAATCAAAAAATAAATAAACAATTTAGCAAATTTTTCATGGATTAAATTTACATTGAAGTCCTGTTTCTTAGGAATACAGATAGGAAAAGCTTTCGTTTTTTGTTTGTTTTTGAAAACCATTTGAAAATGACTGCATAGTTATCCTCAAAACTGTATGGAAGCAATAAAATGGCATGGTTTCTGGAGGGTTTATTACTAAAGTCAAAGTTTAGAGGAAGTATTTACTAGACTAGAATTTTAGTCTAATTGGTTCAAGGCTGAGAAAAGACAGGAACCAATTTGAAGGGGTCATGTTTGGCAGGACAAAGAAAGCTGATGTTAAAGACCCAATGTAAGATTGTGTTAG